>NC_047041.1:74322902-74635595 GCF_011762595.2 Tursiops truncatus | reverse complement strand
TTACAACTCCCTTTAAATATCAGACTTTAGAAGAGGCTGTATTTCACGGCTGTTTTCGCTTTACAAAAGGAAATACAGTTCCACCCTTCCTTCTCTCAGCCTCAGCTCAGTATTATGTTGAATGTCATAGACAATTTTCTCCAACTGTTGTTTATTAGGGTATGTATTCTGAGACGAAAAGTCTCCCCATGAAGCAGACAGATGTTCAAGTGTCTGCTTCACCTCTAATAGACATGTGACCTCTTGTTGAGTGTCCTAATCGCCTCAGGTTACTACTTTCCGTGGAGTGTAGGTGAAAATGATCATACTTTTTTGTTGTTGTCGTTTCCATGTTCATCAGTTTCACAAGCATTTCTATCCAATGATCGTGTGGCACAGGTATTCTAGTCCTCTCTTGGATATCATGTTTAAGATGGTGAGCAATGTACCAACACACCCAGCCCAGCCTCCCCCCCACCTCCCCCCAAAAATAGAAACTACCTGTGGATGGATAATAGCAAACTGATGTGGGTAATTTTAGATATAACTGAAAAAAATGCATTTTGTACTTATTGCTTTCATCTGGAAATGGTTATCTGCTCTAAAACAGCTAGAAACTGCATCAGTTCTTTGGTTGTAGTAGCTAGCGGTGCAAATAATGAAGAAGGGAAGAAAACAGATGGAAAAGTTTGCTGGCGCTGAACTCCAAGCTTTTTATTTTAGTTCAGTTGGGTACTGCAGTTAGCTCCATATTCCTCCTTAGGCTTCCCGGAAGAAAGGGAAAAGAGCCATTCCTCATTTTAAGGAGAAACAGCATTATAAAAAGGCCTATCTTACTGCTTAGATATACATCAACGAGAACAACAAAACATACAGAACAGGTTACTGATGAATTTGAGCAATCATTCTGATAATAAAAATTTTCAAAATTTAACCAGATAGATCTGAGTGTTACTACAGGCCCAACAAAGAACTCTTAGTTTCTGAACCTATAAAATTTAAGTAAAATCAAACATCCTTGATAATTCTTCATGATCAAAATATCATCAGCCAATAAATGTTAATTTCAATATCTTCAGGGTATAAGAGTTCAAAAAGTTTAACACCTAGATTTTCAAAAGCTCATAGTCTCCTTTCTATATAAATATTCTTGTCACATTATTCAATATTGACATTATAAAAAGCAAAGTGTAAAGACAATATTTTTGTTGACTAAGGGACAATGTTAAACCCAGTTTGGGAAAATAAGGAGGCTTCCAGAAGCTTTGGGAGAACATAATCGTTCAAATTACTCCCTTTCATGCCCCTTTCTTCCAGGTATTTTTAATTTTAAATTCTGCCTTATATCAGATCCTCTTTCCTTTTTAGCAAAAGCCAAAAGGATAACACTAGGAGAAATATGTATTTTCTCCCTTAGCATCTATGAGTTGTGCTGAGTATTCTTTTGGTGACAAAAGAGAAGTAATACAAAAGATTTCTGAAGAGGCAGCAAAGTAGTGTTTTCATTTAAATTTTTTTCAGCATTTGTAACAATTTCCATTTGATCTTTATTTTGTGTTTTTTAAATCAAATTTATACTTATGTATTCCAATCAGTCACTTATAAAAATTTGTCAGAAAATCTTTTCATCCAAGAATTTTCTTGCCTTGGTCTCAACCTAAACATATTTGTCTTAGGAAACCATAGTGCAACTGACTCAATGATAACCTCCCTGATGTGAGGTGAAGGAAGCGAATGCCTCACCTAACGGGGTGAAAAATGTCTAAATACATTCTTGAAACATAATGGCATAAAAAGGAAAAGTAAAGCCAAATTTAAAGAAAACATAGTATTGTTTTCCTTTTTAAGTTATCACAGTTTTGAAGACTTTATATTAAGAATTCCTGGGTTACTACGTTTTTCAGTGTTCTAAACCTTCAACATTGTCTTCAATATGAACTGTGCCTTTTTCTAAATGTAAATATATATATGTGGGTATATATATGAATATATACATATATGTTTAAAATGAGCAATAAAAGTATTTTTTTCCTCATTTATAGGTTAGCCTCGCCTCACCCCTCACCCCTCACCCCCCACTCATGGAAATAATATAAATGCCCTTATTCTGAAAAGTGGGACAAACCTTCAATAGATGATGGAGATTATCAGGAATTTTGAAATAAATTATGTGGGAAGAGACACTAGATTAAAGTAAAATAAATTTCCAAGGGTGACCAAGACATTCTTATATCCCTAAATAGCTTTGAAAGGGCACTTAAAGATGGCAAGTGATAGCTTTAGAAGCAAGTGAGAAAAATGATACAGAAAGCAGCATGAAGACATGTAATGGTGCTGAAGAAATGCATAAAGCAATGTAATAAGTGAAAACATTTATTTATGTTTTATTGAAATAGTTTATCAGTGATGTAAAATATGTTGGTATTTCCCTACCTAGCTAGCATCTTGGCCCATGATACAGGCCTTCAGTTGACTTACACTGAAATAAATTTTTTTAAATCTCATAAGGCAAACAAAATGGATTTTATAAGTCCTAGTATGGAAATTACAAATACTGTTAGGGATAAAAAGTCAATGCTATTACTTTTTATCAGTATTCATGTATAAAACTACAAAGAATGAATTAAATGGGAGAAATTTCACGGGAAAATTCAAGATATACTCTCAGTTTGATATGCAACTTTAAAAAATCTATTGCTTTACTCTCAACGGAGAACTTTAAACTTTATAAGTACAACACAACAGTAGCACAGATATCTGTTCCCTACTGGGAAGACGCATATTTTTGCAAACTGTGTGTTATATATGACCATATGTCTTCTAATTTTTATACAGGGGATAGATTGAAATCATTTTATGAAATATGCCATCTATCTTGTCTAGTTTTAAAATATCCTATGAAATATATCCTGTTATGTGATTTTTCTTGTGTAGGTTGGAGTTGTGCTTTTTATTTTTCCAAATATTTGTGTGGCTTGTTTCAAAATCTTTTATTAAAATATCATGCCATCCTAATTGCAAGAAGCTCGAACTTAATATGAATGTTTAAGATAAAATATTTTTACTTTTATAACCTTCTCTTTCTTTTACACGACTGTCATCTCCAGTATCTAAAATACCATTGAGCATAGAGTAGGCACTCAGTAAATAATTGTTGAATGAACAAATGACCATTATAGAAGAAGCCAATCTCTTAAGAAGCTTACTGCTAATTGGTTAGATTTTTATATATTGTCTTTAATTTAATAGTTTGGAACTTGGAATAGAAAAATAATGTTAAAATACCATTATAAATGATGGTTTCATCCCCAAGTTAGAATAATTTCATCTGGTTAAATGCAACTAGAGTTCAGTAAAACAGATGCTTGCCTGTGTGCCAGGCTTATAAATGAGGTCAGTCTGTGTCACTTGTCACTTCATTAAAAATCAAGGTTGACTTGGACTCAAGGTTTAATCATAACCAATACTATGAGTGCAATGAAAAGTAATAGAAAATATTACTACTTCAGTGGCTTTCAAACTTTTTTTATTGTGACCCACAATAAGAAATATATTATGGAACAGACACATAAAAACACACTCAGACACACAACCAAAACATGGTTCACAAAACAGTACTTACCTTCCTCAGTTAATGCACTCTGTTATTTTTCTGTTTGGCTTTATTCTAGTCTTTTCTATGCCATTCAGTTGAAAAGAGATGTTGTTGGGGAATTGCTAAATTTATTTCAAAGCCCACAATTTGAAAAAGAAATCTGACTTAGAAACTAAGCTAAGGAGAAGATCCATCAAAATGGAGGTAGGGCATCAATGAACAGATGGTTTCATTATAAAGAACAAAACAGACGTGCATATATAGTCTCAGAGGTAGACGATGTGATGTCCGTCACAATATCCCAAACATTGTACACCTCATACCTCCATGTCTTTGCTCATGCTGACTTGAATGATCTTCACCTTTAACTTTCTCCCTTTGAAGAAATCAGATTCATTCTCCCAGGACCAGCTTAATCGTCATCCTCTTTGTGGTTCTCTTGATCTCCCTGACAAAATACTGCTATGCCTCTGGGTCCAGTGCTCTGGGAATTTTTCCATTTCTTTTATATCTCATTTAGGACATAGTATCACAATTATTTTCGTATGCATGTATCTCCTCTACTAAACTGTGAGTCCCTGGAAAGCAGAAACTAGTTACCTATCAAGTGCTCAGCACAGCACCAAACCCAAGGGTGTTGAATGATTGAATGAGTAAATAAATGAACCATAAAACCACTGAATATCTGAAAGGGAAAAATCGGGTGTCACTGGGTGATGGGACAAATACAGGAAGGAAGGACTATGCCCATCAAAAGGGAACTAAATGGAAATTCCTCTGTAAAGATGGCACCAGCTATTAATTTTGCATCATTGTGAATAGAAAAATTTACATTATAGGCGAAATTTTACTGTCACATTTCTTGGGACTCTATTGCAGGTAGACCGCGGTCCAGTTATCCATTTATTTTTAATCCTGATAATGATAAATTTAGGATTACAGCTCTTCCTCCGCTTATGGTGGGGTTACATCCCGATAAACACATCATTGTAAGTTGAAAATGTCATAAGTCAAAAATACATGTAATATACCTAACCTACATTAAACATGCTCAGAACACTTACCTTAGCCTACAGTTGGACAAAATCATCTAACACAAAGCCTATTTTATAATAAAGTATTTAATATTTCATGAAATTGATTGAATACTGTGCTGAAAGTGAAAAACAGAATGGCTGTATGGGTAAAGGATGGTTGTAAAAGTATTGGTTGCTTACAGTAGTGATCACATGGCTGTCTGGGAGCTGCGGCTGCCCGGCATCATGAGAGAGTAACGTACTGCATATCACTAGCCTGGGAAAAGATAAAAATTCAAAATTTGAAGTCTGGTTTCTACTGAATGCATTTCACTTTGGCACCATCTTAAAGTCAAAAAATCATAATTTGAACCATCATAAGCTGAGGATCATCTGTATTTTGTTGAAGGATGAGAAAACTTGCTGAAATTTCCATTACTGAAACTATAACTTAGTTCACAAATATGGAATCTTTGCCACTGCTGATTTATATGAAGCATTTAGAGAAATGGCTCTTAAATTTATCTCATCAAAGGGCTTTTCTAGTACCAAATAGTAGACCAGGCAATATGCCAAGAAATGTAGCACACCTAACTCAAAGTGAGAGATGTGGAGAGATACTCTGACACCAGGAAGGGGTCAGGGTCGGTGGGGCTTCTCTTGGCAGAAGGAAGTGTTGCCATCCTGCTGCTGTCGCCAAAGCCACTTGGACTCTAGAGCCATTTGCAAAGAGATTTCACCAGCCATTATTCCCACCAAAGCTGCCAAGGAAGAGACATATTAAATTGTACTAATAATAGTTACCGCAGTTGAAATAATAACTAAGAGTCCAGATTTGGAGACAGATAAAACCAGGGTCAAGTTCTAGCTTCTCCACTTACTTGCTGAAAATTATAGGCAAATTACTTAACCTTTCTAACTATAAGTTTCCACAACTGTGAAGTGGGGTTAACAAATAGCCCCTCTCATAGGCATGTCTTGAGCATTATATAAAATAATACATGTAAAATATTTAGTTTACTGTCTGACATACAAGTGTGAAATTAAGGTTAGGTATTTTATTATTAATTGACGGCCTAAATCATCTTATTTACTCATTATAATAATCCCCTGGGATAAGGAAATTCTCATCATTAAAAATACAGAAGATCAGCGAATTTTATGTGTCCTTTCTCTGAATCTTTCTCTCCTCCCCACTTTATGACATTCCATTTTATACCCTTTTAGATATCCATGTTTTTTTCATTCGTTATTTAATCATTCATTCTCCACTTCCTCTGTGTAATTTTTTTTTGATTTGTTACTCCTTTTATTTAAGAGGCAATTTCAAATTATGAATGGGAAATTAATTACAAAATACTACTGATGATTTACAAAGACATCTTGGTTATTGCCTAATACTTTGTCCTTATCTTTATAGAGATTGGTTTTTTAAAATAAATATTCTGATCCTATGAAAAGCATTTCAAATACCATGTACTTCTATGTAATAGTCATCTTATTTAAATGTTAATAAAATCTGTTTGCATGTAGATTAAAAAAACCAAAACATGAAAATATCAAAATGCCAAGTTATAATACAGTGTTACAAGTGGATTAAAGAATAAAATGAAGTCATAATACCAAGGCTTTTTTCCTAGTTTATGAAAGCTTCAGTTTAGTGAAGCTTAAATCAAGACCTAAAAATATTTGGAATTGTAACTAAGTTACAAACAAATAAATGGTCTGCTCCCAGAGATCAGGAGTCTAATTGGAATTATTGACTCTCCATGGAGAGTCATTCTGAACCTCTGTGTAATTTTTTTTTGCGGTACACGAGCCTCCCACTGCTGTGGCCTCTCCCGTTGTGGAGCACAGGCTCCGGACGCGTAGGCTCAGCGGCCATGGCTCACGGGCCCAGCTGCTCCACGGCATGCGGGATCTTCCCGGTCCGGGGCACGAACCCGTGTCCCCTGCATCGGCAGGCGGACTCTCAACCACTGCGCCACCAGGGAAGCCCTGTGTAATTTTTATATAAAGATGAAGTTGCAGGACCAGATCATAGGTTAATAGGAAAAATGAACTATTAAACTGCACAGGTTAAGAGTCAGATTCATGTCTGAGTTTGACTGATTTGAAAGTCTGTGTTCATTTCCCTCCTTCCGCTCTTCCTTCTTTCCTTCCTTCCGCTCTTCCTTCTTTCCTTCCGCTCTTCCTTCTTTCCTTCCTTCCTTCCATCCTTGCTTTCTTTTTTCCTTCTTTTAAGGAGGGGGGAGAGTCTACACATTAAATAAATGTATGCTAAAATGTTTAAAGGTAATAATAAAATACTCTGACAAAAAAGTTAAATCATGTTTGAAAAGAGGAGACTGTTTCCGTCAGGTACCCTAACTCAACCGGATGAGCTGCCCCTGGTGCTGAGGGTTCCACATCACATAGAATTACGTTAAATCCCTTACAGCAGTGTGAAAAAGAACTCACACTAAGAACACAGCAGAAGACATTGAGAAAAAGCTTCTGAGCAGGAAAAGTCAAGAGAAGGTTTCAAACTCTACGTGAAATTACCTCTTTTCTTTTGGCTTTAGCTGCAGGAGAGGACAGACGAGAGTCAAGGAAGGCATCTTCCTAATTGGCTCCTGCAGCCTGAGCAGACTGAACAGCCCAGAGACTGAAAGATGTTTATTATACAGAATTGGCTCATGTGATTACGGATGCCAACAGGTCCCAAGATCTGCAGGGTGAGCAGGCAACCTGGAGTCCCAGATCTGATGATGTAGTTCCACTCGGAAGGCAAGCAGGTTCAAGAACCAGGAAGAGGCAAGGTTTCAGTCTGAATCTGAAGGCAGGAAAAGGGTAATGTTCCACTTCAAAGTCAGTCAGGTAGGAGAAATTCTCTCTTACTCTGGGGAGATTCAGCCTTTTTATTCTAATAAAGTCCTCAACTGATTGGATGAGGCCCATTCACATTAGGGAGGTCAATCTGCTTTACTCAGTCTACCAATTTAAATGCTAATCTCATCCAAAAACATTCTCACAGAGACACACAGAATAATGTTTTACCAAATATCTAGGAACCCTGAGGCCCAGTCAAAATGACACATAAAATTAACCATCACAGGAGAAATAGGTGAAAAGGAGCATTGGTGCTGATTTAAACGCTCCGTAATCCTTAAGACTTTCAGCAACATTGTGGAGAGGAGGAACCAAGACAGTGGAGTAGAAGGACGTGCTCTCACTCCCTCTTGCGAGAACACCAGAATCACAACTAGCTGCTGGACAATCATCGACAGGAAGACACTGGAACTCACCAAAAAAAGATACTCCACATCCAAAGACACAGGAAAAGCCACAATGAGATGGTAGGAGGGGTCTAATCACAGTAAAATAAAATCCCATAACTCGTGGGTGGGTGACTTACAGACTGGCAAACACTTATACAACAGAAGTCCACCCACTGGCGTGAAGGTTCTGAGCCCCACGTAAGGCTTCCCAACCTGGGGGTCCGGCAATGGGAGGAGGAATTCTTAGAGAATCAGACTTTGAAGCCTAGTGGGAATTGATTGTAGGACTTCGATAGGTAGGATTGGGGGAAACAGAGACTCCACTCTTGGAGGGCACACAAAAAGTAGTGTGCACATCAGGACCCAGGGGAAGGAGCAGTGACCGCGGCAGAGACTGAACCAGACCTACCTGCTAGTTTGGGAAGGTACCCTGCAGAGACGGGGGGTGGCTCTGTTTCACCATGGGGACAAGGACACTGGCAGCAGAAGTTCTGGGAAGTACTCCTCGGCGTGAGCCCTCCCAGAGTCTGTCATTAGCCCCACCAAAGAGCCCAGGTAGGCTCCAGTGTTGGGTTGCCTCAGGCCAAACAACCAACAGGGAGGGAACCCAGCCCCACCCATCAACAGTCAAGTGGATTAAAGTTTTACTGGGTTCTGCCCACCAGAGCAACAGTCAGCTCTACCCACCACCAGTCCCTTGCATCAAGCCTTTTAGGTAGCCTCATCCACCACAGGGCAGACAACATAAGCAAGAAAAACTACAATCCTGCAGCCTGTGGAACAAAAACCACATTCACAGAAAGATAGACAACATGAAAGGGCAGAGGGCTATATACCAGATGAAGGAACAAGATAAAACCCCAGAAAAACAACTAAATGAAGTGGAGATAGGGAACCTTCCAGAAAAAGAATTCAGAATAATAATAGTGAAGATGATCCAGGACCTTGCACAAAGAATGGAGGCAAAGATCGAGAAGATGCAAGAAATGTTTAACAAACACCTAGAAGAATTAAACAGCAAACAAACAGAGATGAAAAATACAATAATTGAAATGAAAACTAAACTAGAAGGAATCAATAGCAGAATAACTGAGGCAGAAGAATGGATAAGTGACCTGGAAGACAGAATGGTGGAATTCACTGCTGTGGAACAGAATAAAGAAAAAAGAATGAAAAGAAATGAAGACAGCCTAAGAGACCTCTGGGACAACATTAAATGCAACAACATTCACATTATCGGGGTCCCAGAAGGAGAAGAGAGAGAGAAAGGACCAGAGAAAATATATGAAGAGATTACAGTCGAAAACTTCCCTCACATGGAAAAGGAAATAGCCACCCAAGTCCAGGAAGTACAGAGAGTCCCATACAGGATAAACCCAAGAAGAAGAACGCCAATACACATAGTAATCAAATTGGCAAAAATTAAAGACAAAGAAAAATTATTGAAAGCAAGGGAAAATTGACAAATAACATACAAGGGAACTCCCATAAGGTTAACAGCTGATTTCTCAGCAGAAACTCTACAAGCCAAAAGGGAGGGGCATGATATACTTAAAGTGATGAAAGGGAAGAATCTACAACCAAGATTATTCTACTCGGCAAGGATCTCATTCAGATTCAATGGAGATAGCAAAAGCTTTACAGACAAGCAAAAGCTAAGAGAATTCAGCACCACTAAACCAGCTCTACAACAAATGCTAAAGGAATGTCTCTAAGTGGGAAACACAAGAGAAGAAAAGGACCTACAAAAACAAACCCAAAACAATTAAGAAAATGGTCATAGGAACATACATATCGATAATTACCTTAAACATGAATGGATTAAATGCTCCAACCAAAAGACACAGGCTTGCTGAATGGATACAAAAACAAGACCCATATATATGCTGTCTACAAGAGCCCCACTTCAGACATAGGGACACATATAGACTGAAAGTGAGGGGATGGAAAAAGATATTCCATGCAAATGGAAATCAAAAGAAAGCAGGAGTAGCTATACTCATATCAGATAAAATAGACTTTAAAATAAAGAATGTTACAAGAGACAAGGAAGGACACTACATAATGATCAAGGGATCAATCCAAGAAAAAGATGTAACAATTATAAATATATATGCACCCAATACAGAAGCACCTCAATACATAAGGCAACTGCTAGCAGCTATAAAAGAGGAAATCAACAGTGACAAAATTAGAGTGGGGGACTTTAACACCTCACTTACACCAATGGACAGATCATCCAAAATGAAAATAAATAAGGAAAGAGAAGCTTTAAATAACACAATAGACCAGATAGATTTAATTGATATTTATAGGACATTCCATCCAAAAACAGCAGATTACACTTTCTTCTCAAGTGTGCACGGAACATTGTCCAGGATAGATCACATCTTGGGTCACAAATCAAGCCTCAGTAAATTTAAGAAAATTGAAATCATATCAAGAATCTTTTCTGACCACAACGCTATGAGATTAGAAATCAATTACAGGGAAAAAACGTAAAAAACACAAACACATGGCTGCTAAACAATACGATACTAAATAACCAAGACATCACTGAAGAAATCAAAGAGGAAATCAAAAAATACCTAGAGACAAATGACAATGAAAACACGATGATCCAAAACCTATGGGATGCAGGAAAAGCAGTTCTAACAGGGAATTTTATAGCTATACAAGCCTACCTCAAGAAACAAGAAAAATCTCAAGTAAACGTTCTAAACTTACACCTTAAGGAACTAGAGAAAGAAGAACAAACAAAACCCAAAGTTAGCAGAAGGAAAGAAATCATAAAGATCAAAGCAGAGAAATGAAATAGAAACAAAGAAAACACTAGCAAAGATAATAAAACTAAAAGCTGGTTCTTTGTTAAAACATTATCCAGACTCAACAAAAAAAAGAGAGGGGGAGGACTCAAATCAATAAAATTATAAATGGAAAGGGAGAAGTTACAACAGACACCGCAGAAATACAAACCATCCTTAGAGACTACTACAAGCAACTCTATGCCAATAAAATGGACAACCTGGAAGAAATGGACAAATTCTTAGAAAGGTATAACCTTCCAAGACTGAACTAGGAAGAAACAGAAAATATGAACAGAAAAATCACAAGTAATGAAATTGAAACTGTGACTAAAAATCTTCCAACAAACAAAAGTCCAGGACCAGATGGCTTCACAGGTGAATTCTATCAAACATTTAGAGAAGAGCTAACACCCATCCTTCTCAAACTCTTCCAAAAAATTGCAGAGGAAAGAACACACCCAAACTCATTCTGTGAGGCCACCATCACCCTGACACCAAAAGCAGACAAAGATACTACAAAAAAAGAAAATTACAGAACAATATCACTGATGAATATAGATGCAAAAATCCTCAACAAAATACTAGCCAGCAGAATCCAACAACACATTAAAATGTTCATACACCACGATCAAGTGGGATTTATCCCAGGGATGCAAGGCTTCTTCAATATATGCAAATCAATCAATGTGATACACCATATTAACAAATTGAGGAATAAAAACCATATGATCAGATCAATAGATGCAGAAAAAGCTTTTGACAAAATTGAACACTCATTTATGTTAAAAACTCTCCAGAAAGTGAGCATAGAGGGAAACTATCTCAACATAATAAAGGCCATATACGACAAACCCACAGCAAACATCATTCTCAATGGTGAAAAACTGAAAGCATTTCCTTTAAGATCAGGAACGAGACAAGGATGTCCACTCTCACCACTATTATACAACATAGTTTTGGGAGTCCTAGCCATGGCAATCAGAGAAGAAAAAGAAATAAAAGGATTACAAATCAGAAAAGAAGAAGTAAACGTGTCACTGTTTGCTGATGACATGATACTATACATAGAGAATCCTAAAAATGGCAGCAGAAAACTACTAGAGCTAATCAATGAATTTGGTAAAGTTGCAGGATACAAAATGAATGCACAGAAATCTCTTGCATTCCTACACACTAATGATGAAATATCTGAAAGAGAAATAATGGAAACACTCCCAGTTACCATTGCAACAAAAGCAGTAAAATACCTAGGAATAAACCTACCTAGGGAGACAAAAGACCTGTATGCAGAAAAGTATAAGATACTGATGAAAGAAATTAAAGATGATACCAACAGATGGAGAGATATACCATGTTCTTGGATTGGTAGAATCAGTATTGTGAAAGTGACTATACTACCCAAAGCAATCTACAGATTCGATGCAATCCCTATCAAATTACCAATGGCATTTTTTACAGAACTAGAACAAATCATCTTAAAATTTGTATGGAGACATGAAAGACCCCAAATAGCCAAAGCAGTCTTGAGGGAAAAAAACGGTGCTGGAGGAATCAGACTCCCTGACTTCAGACTATACTACAAAGCTACAGTAATCAAGACAATATGGTACTGGCACAAAAACAGAAATATAGATCAATGGAACAAGATAGAAAGCCAAGAGATAAACCCACGCACCTATGGTCAACTAATCTACGACAAAGGAGGCAAAGATATACAATGGAGAAAAGACAGTCTCTTCAAAAGTGGTGCTGGGAAAACTGGACAGCTACATGTAAAAGAATGAAAATAGAATACTCCCTAACGCCATACACAAAAATAAACTGAAACTGGATTAGAGACCTAAATGTAAGACTAGACACTATAAAACTCTTAGAGGAAAACATAGGAAGAATACTCTTTGACATAAATCACAGCAAGATCTTTTTTGATCCACCTCCTAGAGGAATGGAAATAAAAACAAAAATAAACAAATGGGACCTAATGAAACTTCAAAGCTTTTGCACAGCAAAGGAAACCATAAAGAAGTTGAAAAGATAACCCTCAGAATGGGAGAAAATATTTGCCAACAAATCAACAGACAAAGGATTAATCTCCAAAATATATAAACAGCTCATGCAGCTCAATATTAAAGAAACAAACAACCCCATCCAAAAATGGGCAGAAGACCTAAATAGACATTTCTCCAAAGAAGACATACAGATGGCCAAGAAGCACATGAAAAGCCACTCAACATCACTAATTATTAGAGAAATACAAATCAAAACTACAATGGGGTATCATGTCACACCAGTTAGAATGGGCATCATTAGAAAATCTACAAACAATAAATGCTGGAGAGGGTGTGGAGAAAGGGGAACCCTCTTGCACTGTTGTTGGGAATGTAAATTGATACAGCCACTATGGAGAACAGTATGGAGTTCCTTAAAAAACTAAAAATAGAATTACCATATGATCCAGCAATCCCACAACTGGGCATATAGCCAGAGAAAACCAAAATTTAAAAAGACACATGCACCCCAATGTTCATTGCAGCACTATTTACAATAGCCAGGTCATGGAAGCAACCTAAATGCCCATTGACAGACGAATGGATAAAGCAGATGTGGTACATATATACAGTGGAATATTACTCAGCCATAAAAAGGAACGAAGTTGGGTAATTTGTAGAGACATGGATGGATCTAGAGACTGTCATACAGAGTGAAGTAAGTCAGAAAGACAAAAACAAGTATCGTATATTAACGTATATATGTGGAACCTAGAAAAATGGTACAGATGAGCCGGTTTGCAGGGCAGAGGTTGAGACACAGATGTAGAGAACAAACGTATAGACACCAAGGGGGGAATACTGCGGTGGCGTGGGGATGGTGGTGTGATGAATTGGGCGATTGGGATTGACATGTATACACTGATGTGTATAAAATTGATGACTGATAAGAACCTGCAATACAAAAAAACAAAGAAAAAAACAATACTAAACTTTCTTTGGGTTATTTGTATGGAAATATGTTAATATAAATGTTTCAGACATTACATGAAATTTCTAAAAATCTTGTATGTTCTGGTATAATGTCATAAGTCATAATTGTAGTTATTACTTTAAAATATATATCTCAGAAATAACTAAATTTTCTTGTCAATGGCATTATTATGAACTTTCATCAAATCTTTAACCGTGGTTATTTTTAAGTCTTTTGTCATTTACAGACAGTTCTGGGTGTACTTTGATGCTTTTGCAAAAATGTTCCTATAAAAGGGTTTCATCTTCAAGGAATTCATGGAAAAGACTCTGACAAGTACAGGTTTCTGGTAACTGACTATACTGATGAACTGAATGAATAAGCATTTTCAGAACTCTAATGGAAAATTGATGAATTCATAAAAGTGCTAACAAAAGATCAAGATAAAAAAAAATTAATTACATGGGACTAAGTGAACTGAGGAGGATGCTTATAATTTTTGTGGCTTTCTGTTTGAATGAAAAAAAAAATCCCACAAGGACCCAGAGGCAAAAAGTATACAAATCAATTTTCACTGCAAAGTAAAGGAGCTGTTACAGTGGAGGATTACTGGACTGAATGCCAATATTATGACATAGTGTGAGTGTGTTTCGTGTTTGGTAATTGCAATCATTGTTGCTTTTGTTGTGGTCATCATTTACAATGCTTGGTGTCAGTTTATTTATCTCTTGTAAAAATAAAATATAGTGTGTGTGTCTGAAAAAAAAAAAAGACTCTGAGCAAATCTAAGTTTCATCATGTCCCATGCAAACTAAGATGCTAGGATGAAAATAAACATGTATTAGCTTAAAAATAAAAAGAAAAATTGAAAGTAGGAAGGGTTTGCACTGTATTCCAGTTGAAATAAAGTATAATGACTGAGATTCTGACATGCTCTTTTAGTACCAGAATAGCATTTATGCATCAAAATCTGCTTATGAATACACAGTAAATGTAAATGTTCAACTAATCTTGTGTAACAAATGTAGCCACTAACTGTTCCTTTACATATATTGAATAGGATATTTATCTCTTTACATATATTGAATAGGAAATCAAAAGAATCTTTTTTCTAGAAACTTCTTTCCCATTAAAGTACAATTTATTCTGCTAGCAATAAATTAATAAAATGAGGCATGACTTGTTCTTTCCAAGTCAAAGTCCCTAACTTCATGGAACTTATATTTCACCAAGGTGAGACAGAAATTAAACAAATAATCCAATGAAATTAATCCACAATATATCAAGTGATAATAAATGGGTTCTGCAGAAAAATAAAATAAGGGTAAACGTGATAGAAAGGGCTGAGAGATGGCAGATGTTATAGGTGGTCATGGAAGGCCTTGCCAGTAAAGTGACAACTGAGCAGAAACCCAAAGGAAGTAAGTGCACTCTGCAGAATCCCTAAGGACCACTGAGGACAGGGCAACAACTAGTGCAAAGTCACTGAGGCAGGGGAATGCCACAAATCAGATGTTCCAGAAAATCAAAAAGGCGCCTATGGCAGAGATGAGTAAAGGGGGAGTAGGAGATAAAATCAGAGAGATTGGGGGGGAGGGGGGAGTTCAGATCCCATAGGGCCTTGTAAGCCTTTGTAACTTGCTTTTCTCTCAAGTTTGAGCAGAGGGGTGACGTGATCAGATTTAGAGTTTAAAGCTGTCACTCCGATTCCTGGGTAGACAGTAGACTGCAGGACATTGATTACGTACAGGGAAAACAGTTCAATGGTTATTGTAATAATGCAGATGAGAGGTGCGAGTGACTTGGATGAGAGGGATAGCAATGGAATTAGAGAAAGGAATCGGATTCTGGATATCTTTTGAATGGTTATTCTCTTTGATTCACACTCTTTTCCCCCAGTTATCCATTTTGTAATAAGGCAGATGACTTACGTGAGCATCAAATCTAGTCTACACTATAACATCATCCATGACATATTTCACTATGATTTTTATTTTATATTATGATTTAAATTTTATCACTGATGGCTGGGTAGGCAGTGTGAGAAACAGACAAGGCGAGCCTAAGATTTTTTTGTGTAAGAAATGCTGCAGTTTACTGAAATGGAAAAGACTTTGGGAAGAAGTTGTCTTGTTTTATTTTGCCTTATCTTGTTTTGTGTGGCGTGGAAATTAGGTTTCTAGTTTTGCGTAAGTTAAGTTTGATGTGACTATTTGGTATCCAAGGGAAGCTCTCGTGTGGTCAGTGGAGCCCAGTAAAGGGTGAATCAAAAATAACTGAGTCTACGGTGCTTTGTGTCCACCTAGAGGGGTGGGATAGGGAGGGTGGGAGAGAGGTGCAAGAGGGAGGAGATATGGGGATGTATGTATATGTATAGCTGATTCAGTTTATTATACAGTAGAAACTAACACACCATTGTAAAGCAATTATACTCCAATAAAGATGTTAAAAAATATTTTTTAAATAAAAGAAAATGAAAAAAAAAATGGAGCTCTGCACAGACGTGACCCTCAGGGCAAAGAGCCCTGGTATCAACAGTAACAAACACTCTCAAAGCTTCTTATGCACGTTAAAATTTGAAAACCTTTGCCAGAGATTAAAAATAATAATAATTGAGTCTTTAAAAAGCAAATCTTATGTGCACACACAAGTATTCAGTTGTCTCCATTCCTCTTCCCCACAAACACATCGGATTACTTAAAGTCTCTCACCTTAAACACTGGGGAATTGCTGAATAAAAGTAGAAATATTAATTGTCATTTCTAATTGTTTAGCTACCAGTTGTTATAGAACTCTGGGGGAGACCCAGCTCATTACTAAATTGCTCATTTAAATCCTAATAAAATGTATTAGGAGTAATGGATGATTATGGGCCAAGATACGATGCTCACATAATTGAGCTGCCCCGTTTGACAACCAATGCCCGGGGTAGAAAGAGTGTAAGGAAACAGTTGTCATGACCCTGAAGGTTAAGAAAGAAAATTAGCTCATAACGAATCTCTGGTTCAGGAGATAACCTACTGTTTTTTCCTTCCCTGCTATTAATATTTTCTCTGTTCTTCTTTGCCTTCTTTATATTTAGAGTTTAATTCACTCTCTTTGTGTGTTTGTGTGTGTGTCCAGGTAAGTATAATAAAGTGGCGTTTGATTGTTTTTATGCTGTCTTGACCTGGTTTCCAGGTCCTGGGTAGAGTCTGGTCAGTTCCCCTTCTGAAGCAACCAATTAAGTCTGCACCCTGACCACTTCCCTTATTGAGGTTTCATACTCTGAACCACAGTGCACTTACCCTAATCTCCATGGGGCCAGGAAACAGAACCAGGGAGAACCCTCCACCCCGTAATGCCCTGGCGGGTCCACAGAAGATTTCAAATTAGCCAGTTCACAGGGACTAAAAGTTAACCCAGAAGTTCGCCATACAGAGGCTGCCCCTACAGCTCCAGCTTGCTGTTACCCTGTCCCAGGATAAAAGTGCTTATGCGGCTCTGCCTGACAGCCTTCTTTCATTTGGAGCTGTAAGAAAGAGTTCTGACTTTTATCTATCCAACTGTCAGTGTATTTTGATGTGTCCTGCCCTGAAAAGAAACCTTACGTTTTATAAAAACAGAAAGGAAGGAAGGGATGGAGAACTCTGTTTTTATCCTACTTCCCTTTCTTCATCTCATTCACACTCCTAGAATTCTCTCCTCTTGTATAATTTCTAGATTTTTTCTGCTCCCTTGTCCTTCTCTCTTAAAATGTTCCTTCCTTCTCACTATCTCCTCTCTATAGAAATACAATGATCATAATTCCCTGTGCTCATGAATTTCTGTAAGTTATCTCAAAAGACTTTATAAAAGTTAAAACTAAAAAAAAAAAAGTAAAAAATATTAAAACTTTAATAGAGTAAAAGTGAAAATATCAGGTATAGAGTGTAAAAGTTTGGAAGTGCTATAACACACACACACACACAAAATAATAACAGACACCATAAGTGGGAGAGTAATAAGCAATACCTTTGCATGATATCCATTTTAACTTGAACTACCTTTGACTATTTCCACCATCAGCAATTTTCTCTAGCTCATACATCTTATGGCTTATGAATAAAGTGTGGAGGTGGTTTTCATTTGTTAATACTGCTTTACCACTTGGTTGTAGATTTGTCAAAGCGTAAAGTTTACTTCTCGATACTTTTTATTTAAGTTTTCTTAAATTCCAGTAACTCTTTATAGTTTACCTGGATTATACATTGTTCTTTTTTCCTCCAATATGTGAACACTCTTTTTACATTAAATTTCTCCTTTACACAATTCTTTTTTTTTTCCCACATCAATCCTCTTTGTGTCATCAGATATTATTTTCAACGTTCTATGCCTTAGGCAGATCTTCCTAATTGCTGCCGGTGTCTGTCATATGCTGAATTAAGAATAATAGCAAGGGAGGTTACCCAATTCTCTTCATTAATGACATGTGTTGGTGCAACTCATAAGGAGATGATTAAAAGCTTCAAGTTTCAGAAAATAACAGCCAAGTTTAAGACCCCAAAAATCTAAGCCAAGAATCAGAAGAGACATCAGCAACTAGTATATGCTATGGTTTTACAGTTTGTGGAAATTATAGGTGTGGTGAAATAAAAAAGTTCCAATTTGTTTTGGAACATTTTTAGTTCCTTGTTCATGAATAACTTTAATCTGCAGTTTATTCAGATAATGATACTACATAAAGATATTTTTACTTTTTAGTAAATAAGAACATTTTTACGAAACAACAAGAATAAAGTATGATACAAGAAGCACAGGAAAGATATGCAACAGACATAATGTTTATTTAATATTTTTCCTCAGAATTTTAAAATAATTTATAACATCTCATATACTCAGTATTAAATACTGCACTAATTTTGCTAATTAAATTTTAACACTTAGTCTTAAATATATAAGCTAGAGACATAGAAGGTAAAGAAATAAGGCTAGGCTCTGTACCAAGAAAGTATATGATTTATATCTTATGGTTTGGTTTAATTTCTTTGCTGAGCCAGCAGAGGAGACATTTATGAGGGCTGCCAGAACATACATTAAGTTTTTTCACTGAGGCAGAGTTTACAAGTGGAACCAAATTACGTATGGGAATTATACAGAAGTTCTCACAAATAGAGACACTAATTTTTTCCAAAACAAATTGGTGATTTTCACAGTCTGGGGAGTTTATGATTTCAAAAAGTACAGTCATTTTTGGTTTGGTCTTGTTTTTCAATTTTGGAATTAAAGAGTGGATGGAGACTCTGATAATGTTTTTGGAATGCTTCTTGCTGTATCACAAACTTATCTCAGAGAGTTTCCTATATATATATATTTTTTAACTATTAGGAAATCTTTATTAAGTACCTAAGCTGGGACCATGGGAATACAAAGATGAATTAGAACGACTACTTCCTCTGAAGAATTTTCCATTGGTGAAGGAAAGAGACAAATGCAGAATTAGCTTAATGCAGAGTAAGTGTTAACTATAGATATTAACAATGTAGAGAAGGGAAAACAGAAGCAATGTCAGCCTGTCTCTGGAATCAGGGTAGGTGAGGTTGTGGGGTGAGCCCACCCATTTGGGTGACCCCAATATAAGGTAAGGGAGTTGAGCCTAGGCATGGAGGTGTGAAAGTGTACAGTCTTCAGGGAATGAGAGGCAGTCTGGAGAGGCTGGGGATTCAGGTGACGGGATAGTAGTGGGGATGAGGCCCTGATCAGAGTTTAGATGGTCTTGAATAGCATATTAAGAAGTTTAGACTCTGAATAGCATAACTCAAGTTTCAAGTCAATTAATTTTCTAACAGATTTGGTTATTAATTCAGGGGTATACATCGCACAACTACACTTTTTCCTCTGGTGAAAATTTTCATTTTCTAACCACCAGAAATAGTTATATAGCTCTACATTAACCATAACTCTTTATGGTCTATATTTTAGTTTCATAATAAAGATTCAGGGATGCACTTCACATTAGGAAGGAATCTCCTTTATCAGAAAAAAATAGGTAAATTTTCTATTATTTATTAATTATTTCTCATCACTTGGACCTACGAGTTCTTACAGGTTATTTTACACTTATTTAGAAAGAAAACTATTTAAATAAATTCAACTAGAGGGGTTTAAAACATTATTGGACCATTAAGTGATAATGACCTCATAGTATTTGGCCAGGTTTTGAATTAAGCACCTTCACCCAGGTATCACCTAATGCTCCAGTTACTACTGCTGTGTAACAAACCACTCCAGATTTAGTGATGTAAAATAACCACCATGTAATTTTGCTAATGAACTCTATGGAAAATATCAGACAGAGCACTGCAGGGATGGCTCATCTCTGTCCCACAATGTCTGAGGATTCAGGTAGGAAAACTCAAACAGTTAAGGACTGGAATAATCTGTATGCTTTGTCAGTCTCATATCTGGGCTTGGATGACTGAAGACTTCTCCTTGTGAACTGGCCTTCTCAAAGCATGATGACCAGATTCCTAAAGGGAGTGTTGTTAGAGCAATATCCTGAGAGCAAGCAGTCTAAGAGAACCAGGTGGAAGATGCATGGCCTTTTAGGATCTAGCCTCAGGATTCACACCGCATCCCTTCTGTCATGTCAAATTGGCCACAAGTCCATCCTTTCAATAGGAGGACTGTCAAATATTTCTGGGCCGTGTTTAAAACTGCCATACCTAGTATCTTAATCCTAACTCAGACTATTGGCTATTTGAAGATTTCTTCTCTCTTAGACTGGGTCTTGCTGATGCAGATTCCATTATATTCATTATTTTATCCCTAGGACATAATATGGCTCATAGTATGGGTTCAAAAAGTATTAGTTGGAAATATAAACTATTTCCCAAATGCATCTTACTTGCCTCATTTTTTTTTGTCTTGCCAGTCCTGATAGGTAGAATATCCCTTTCATTCCTCTATGAATTCATATATATATGTATGTATATATATATATATATATATATATATATATACATATAATATTTGAATGAGAAAGAAGAACTCTCTAATATCACTTGTATATAGTAGCTGTTCTAGGTGTCTTGCAAACATGATTTTATTGAGTCCTCATAACAACTTTATGGCAAATGTTATTATCTCCTGTTTATGAATGAAGGAATAGACTCAAAAGTTTAAGTAACTTGCCTGAGGTGAACTTAAAAGCAACAGAAGTATTAAGCCCAGGTGTGTTTGATTCCAAAATTTTGCTGAGCTTAACAAACACTTACTAAACACCAACCATGTATTCGTGGTTATGTTAGGAACCAAAGGTACAAAAACTTAGCCCCTCCTTTTTAGGAGCTCAGAGTCTAATGAAAAGAAGTCTCACCATCAAAGAAAGTGCATAATTTTTTCCACTCCATCACCTTGCATCCCTCTATCCTGTAAGGTACTGTAGAAAGTACTGTGTACATTAAAAATACCATTAAGAGGCAGTCATCCCAATTTCGTTCCTTTTTATGGCTGAGTATTATTCCATTGTATATATGTACCATATCTTTTTTACCCATTCATCTGTCAATGGACATTTAGGTTGCTTCCATGTCTTGGATATTGTAAATAGTGCTACAATGAACATTGTTCTGAATTATGGTTTTCTCAGGGTATATGCCCAGTAGTGGGACTGTTGGGTCATACGGTAGTTGTCAGTCATAAAGAGTGAAGTAAGTCAGAAAGAGAAAACCAAATATCATATATTAACACATATAGGTGGAATCTAGAAAAATGGTACAGATGAACCTATCTGCAGGGCAGGAATAGAGACGCAGATGTAGAGAAGGGACATGTGGACGTGGTGGGGGGGGCAAAGGGGGATGGGATGAATTGGGAGATTGGGATTGACATATATACACTACCATGTGTAAAACTGATATCTAGTGGGAACCTGCTGTACAGCGCAGGGAGCTCAGTTCGGTGCTCTATGGTGACCTAGATGGGTGGGATGTGGGGGGAGGGAGGTCCAAGAGGTAGGGGATATATGTATACATACAGCTGAACCTTCATTGTACAGCAGAAACTAATACAACATTGTAAAGCAACTATACCCCAATAAAACAAACAAACAAAAAACCAACAAACAAGAAAGAGACAGTCATCTCATTCAAAATGGTTAAGCTGGAGCTAAGATGCACAAAACAACTTGAAATGTAATTGGCCTGCGTATTCTTGCCCTTTTTGTGGAGGAGGGACCCGGCACAATGAACCCAGACTACTGAATTCAATCCTTGCGGTAGCAATATGCCCAGCTTGGGGATGGATCCAGTTGGTTCCTGTCATTAAACATTTGCATCATAAAAGGAACCTAACTTCTACTGAAATGCAGTAAATAGTAAATGACAAATTAACAATCCAACCACAAGTGTTAAAAGAATCTAGAAGTGAAACAGATTACTTTCAGCTGGAATTATCAGGAAAGGCTCATAAAAGAGGTAGGATTTGGCTTGCATTTTGTAGCATAGAAGGATGTGTTTCATGTGAAGTAGAAGGGAAGACAATGATTCCAGGTACAAGAAACATTAGGCACAGCAGTTGAGAAAGGAAAGAACAAGACCGTTCTGGGCTAGAAATAAGACTAGTTCAGTAAAATTAGAGGTAAGGTGCATTTTTAAAGGAAACATCATAAAATAAAGCCTGCATATATTTGTAACTATTTTTGAGCTCCTATACTACACAAAATAATATTAGCTCCCTTTCACTGAGTGCTTTGTATTATGCAAAGCTGGTGAGTCTTATTCTGGCCATATATAGAAACAAATGAGTGAGCAGAAATGAAAAAAATAAAAAACAAAGAAAAAAGGAAGGAAGATAGACAAAAGGAAGGAAGGAGGGAATGAAGGAACGAAGGGAGGGGGAAGGGAGGGGGGAGGGAGAGAGGGAGGAAGGGGGGAAGGGAAATTTTAGAATTAGAAAGCAAACTTGGCAGTGTGCAAATACTACTTAACTAAGCCACGTACCATGGGTAGTGCATAAAGTGGTTTTTGATTTCTGGATTATTGTCTAAAAGAGATGCCATACAAAAACAATTTAGCAAAGTTAGTCAAATGTCTTATGACCCGTTTCCAAATACCCCACCTTTAACAAAATAGAATTTTCCTTTGGCAGTTTCGATTGCCTATGTCTTTTAATGCTGTGCTGACAGTCTTTCCAATGTTCTGTCATCTGGGTATCTGATTAGTGTTCATACTTTATGTTCCTCAACCATCTACCTAATGAGATTACAAAATTCAAGAACACATAGATTTAAAGTTGAAAATACTTGGACTACTAGAAGTTGAGTGCTAGATTTAGTGTCCTTTAGGCTATAAAAAAGTAGAGAAAAATAGGGGAAATCTGGCTGCTAGTACAGGCAATAAAATGTCAATTGATCTTAAAGCACACTGTAGAGGTATTCAGTCATCCTGTTAAAATTAAATTAAGCTCCCCCCCTTTTAATTAAAATCTGTAAAAAAAACTAAGTAAAATTATCACATCAGAGAGCTAGAGAAGAACATGGTGTCCACTTTAATCACTTCTCATTTTGCAGATTTGCAGATATTAACTGATATTCTGGTTGGGCAGAGGATAAAACACCAAACCTTTTTCTCACTAATGAATACAATAGAATGAATACTGTTTTTAACAACCCAAAACACTAGGAACAGAAAACTTTATTTGAACTAGAAAAAGTTAAGAATGTCACCCTTTAAAAATTATAATTTTACTAACAAAATTTTTTACTATAAAGTTTGGCATTCTTGATTTGCTTAAATTATATTGTTGATTGCCATCCCTAACTTTATAATATTTCAATAACATTATTTAGGAAAATATCTGAACATTTTCTCAATACTTCCCATTACACAGTCAAATTTAATCTGCTACATATATATACATGTGTGTATATATATATATATATATGGGTTTTTTTTAATCTTGACTTTAATATTATCGCTACCTTCCTCTTTCTACCCTACAATCCTCTCTGTAATTTTATCTTGTTCTGAACTCTTGGCATTTAGCATTTTCTAACATGCTGAACTGTCCATGGGATACTGAAATGTCTTCAAATGGATCCAGGTTCTACCAATATCCTGATAACAGAGATGTTGCTCGGTTGTATACAGTCCCTCCTCTATGTCCAGCATCAATAAAACAGATGAACACAAAAATTATACAACTAGGGGAAAGGTGAAGATACACCATATTCTAAGATAACCAGAAATAGGGGTTTTTACCCACTGGATCTGTTTAAGTAGAGATATGCACACTGTTAGAAAATTACAACATTCATTAATCCACTCAAAAGAAAAAAGGGAAAAGAAATACTAACTATAGCACTTTTGCTTTAAACACCCCTCTTGACCCTTAAGTGGAGTATTTCGCTCAAACCTGATGGAATATTCCCTTTAAAGCTTTCCTTTATGCTTAAAATTTGGTAACTAACTGATAAAAACATTACCAAAAGAATTTTTGCATACCCATAAAATGTTCTGTGATATTATGAATTTTGTTTTAATCACTTATTTGGCTTATTTCAGGCAGTTTATTTTGAAATGTTAGGAATCTTTGGGGAAAATACTTGACATTAATGGTATTAACAGACTAGCCCAATCTAAGAACTTAGATTAGGTCTGGAAGTTATTAAAAACAAAAAAAGTTTCTTGATAATTTTTCCACTATATTTGTTACTCAGAGAATATTAATTAGGAAAATCAATTCATCTATTACTTTTTTAAGGAAAGTTTAAAATGAGTTTACATGTGCATATGCATGTATTACACATGCCTATTTTTCTTTGCTTTCCATTTCCTTAGCTTTATTTTTTTATATATTAATTCTCTTAGGACATTTCTGGTTATATGTCTGGAAACTTCAGCCACCTAGAAAAAAAGAAGGTTGGGAAATAATGAAAAAAATGTGGTGAAAGAATTCACATAAAAGTTTTGGAGACTTGAAAATGGGAACAACAGACTCAAAAAATTACTGAACTAGAAAAAAATAGGCCTTCCTGGCAGGTGCTTATATAGCAATATACTGATAACTGTGGGATAAAAATAAAGGCACCCAGACATTATTACAGAGTTCTCCTCCAAGAAATCAAACTTCTAATTCAAAGGTAAAGAGAGATTGTGATTCATATTTTTTCTTTCTGCTTTAGACATTAGAAAAAAATTACCAGTTGTAAAAGAAAAATGAAATCTTAAAAATAAATTTAGTTCAATTATTTACTTCAAGTATCTTCTTAGGAATTTCATCCCATTTACTTTTATGCAAATACACACATATACACAGAGGAGGATGTATAATCTGTGTATTGATATATAATGTCAAAACTATATATTATATATTCAATTTATGTCAGTAAGAATCTCATCATTGTCCCTTATATATAGATTTTTTTTCAATAGGTGTCCAAGCAGTGGAAAAAATATAAAAACGACAAGTCAGAGGAGTTTCTTCCAGTGGGACTAATTCAAGTATTTAAGTAGTTTCTGAATATTAGCAATCCAAGAAGTATTAAGTTAAATGTTAAGATTCTGGGAATTGAATTAGAGATTATTTAAGGAAGAGGAGAAATTCTTGTTTAAATTCTTCCCTTTGAATAATTCAATCCATGTTTTTAATAATTCTCATGCAACCAAGATGTCTTCTGGAGTTACCACTAGTATTCACTAATTACTAATAAAATATTCTATTACCTAATTTGCTAGTCCAGGGGATCCTGAAGAGTGTGAAGAAAAACAGTAATTTGGGATTAAAAAACAAATGCATAAGAGTTTCCACTGAGCCGTGATTTGCTCTGAGATTTTTTTCCCTCTTCCAATTACAGGCATTAGCTAAAATCAATACCAATCCATGTTCCATTCCAAAGGTAAAGAGACTGCACTCAATCACTTAAATGAGAATATGCACAGTAATTTTGATTCTTTTCTCCATTAAGATCTAATGATTCTTCTTCAGAAGGAATTTTCAAGTCTGAGCACCACTCACTCCCCACCACTTCTTAGTGTTTCCTCTGCTACTTCCTTAGTGAAACTCATTTTGTGCACCTGGACTATTGCAATATTTCTCTAGGGGACCTCCATCTCTAGCCATTTGTCTCAGCTGGCTACAACCAATTCTCCACATTGCTTTATAACATATATGATCATGTCATTCTTGTGCTCCAAAACTGTCAATAGCATCTGAAAGCCAATTGAACATAGACCCTATTCCTTACTAAAGTATTCCAAGGTCTTCACAAGCTGGGTCTATCTACAAACACTCCTACCATTTTCCACACATGAGACGGGAGATTTTCAGAATTATAGATCTCACAGATTTATAATCTATCTTTTATCTAGCTATAGATATATGCATATATCTATATATGTGTACCCATAAACACATAGTTTCTAAAATAGGTGTCTAAGATAATTGCAAACTTTAAAATTTTTCCAAATTAAGAAAACACAAAATTGACATTTAACATCACCTTTACTTTACAAAAAAAAAAAAATACTTTTTCCCTTCACTTAAATTAACTATGTTTATGAAAGCGCTTCACATTGTTATGTCATTTATTTTTCATATATCACTGCAATAATGATGACTTTGTCATAGATTGGCAGGAGTGTCTGGCAATGACAGGTATTTGGGAATCACTGCACTAGACTAGTCATCATTCCCTAAAAACATACTGATTGATAATATTATGACTCATAGACTTATATTAATTATGAGAATGGTTGAAAACTCAGACGACTGTGTCAGTTAAGGTCTTGGCAGGAAACCAGCACAGTCAGCAGGGATTCTGAAATAACAGGGATGTTTGCAGAAGCAAGGCCAGGGTTAAGGAAATCGACAAGGTATGTTAGGGCATCCAGGGATTAGCAACAGCAGGAAGGGCTGCAGAGAATAATAGGTGGTATCAGAGGTTCAGGGAGGCCTCATGGCATTTTAAAATGAAAGAACCAGAATCCTGATGCCTTAGCAGGGAGCAGAGGAAGAAAACCCTACATCCCTCTCCTCTTTCTGATTGCTAATGCCTCACATTGGTCGATTCAGTGGCAAGTCAGAGGGCAAGGGAATAAGGCTGACAGAGTCAATAAGGATCAAGCCAGTCCTCTGCACAGAATAGGGAAAGAAAGGAGAAAATGGATGGGGTGACATGGGAAGGACAAACGGAGAATAACTAACCAACTAATTTTCTTCCTGTCCTATTTGTAGAAATTTAAGGCAAGCTTCATTTGAATTGCAGTGCCCTCTATTTTGCCATTTTTCTTTAGCTAATTGTGTTAGAGTGCCTATGTTAGAGCAGCGCTTTCCAATTTTTTTTTTACGTTATGGCACTTGTCAGTCAATCAGAGGATTTGGGATGCATACAAACAATTCCGAATTTACGATGGTTCTACTTATGATTGTTTGACTTTAAAATGGTGCAAAAGTGATATGCATTCAGTAGATTCATACTCTGAATTTTGATCTTTTCATGGGCTAGAGATATGTGGTCTGATACTCTCTTATGATGCTGGGCAGCAGCAGTGAGTGACACCTCCCGGTCAGCCATGCAATCATGAGGGTCAACCACCAATACACTGACAACCACTCTGTACCCATACAACCACTCTGGGTTTTCTTTAGTATAGTACAGTGTTCAATAAATGTCATGAGATAGTCAATGCTTTACTATAAAATAGGCTTTGTGTTATATGACTTGCTCAACTGGCTAATATAAGTGGCCTGAGCACATTTAAGGTAGGTGAGGCTAAGCCATAATGTTTGGCAGGTTAGGAGCATTAAATTCATTTTTGATGAACTTAAGATATTTTTAGCTTATGATGGGTTTAATGGGACAACTCCATCGTAAGTTGAGGAAGATCTATAGGTAAAAGTCTTGGTGACAAAAATATTTTTTTGCACTCTCTTTGTACTATGAATAGACATGATTCTACATATTAAATTTATATGAAACTTCCCAACAATTAAAACTGAATTTTTTAAATTGGAAAATTAAGCTTGCTTTCGTAATTTTTTTTAGTATTGTTTTTTATGCTTGAAATGGTCAGTCACAATTCCTGATCAAGACCTTAACAAAGTTCTCTTCATAATCTTGAGTCACCATTGACTAGAAATGTTGTTGATAAAATAGGTAAAACCATTTTTATAGGTTTTTAAAATTTATAAGGAATGAGATTATATTTAAAGAAAAGCTCTTTTTTCTTTTCTTATGAAGGCAATATGTTAAACATATACTATGATGATGAAAATAAATTTCAAGTCCAAAAAACAATTCAAATCACTTGTTCCAAAGTTTTAATGAAGTTCTAATTTTCAGAGTACACATGCAATGTCAGGGCAGTCCTTCTACTGCTAGCTTTGAGGCCACTTAAAGTCACATCCACTGCAAATGGAAAGGAGTGTCTCAAATTTGTGAAAACAGAGATTTGGAGCCATCATCCAGATCTGTGCCCACAAGGAGATCTCATCCTCTAACCCTTCCTCCAACACCTTCCTCTGAACTCACTAGGGTTTGCCCTGTCCTTGTGGACATCTAGAATTCCTCCAGTAACTTCTTGATGGGCTGCACTATACACTCACTCTAGACACTGAGTAGATGCCCAGGTGGCAGAGCATGTCCAAAGAAGGACTGAAGAATGGTTATCAGATCTCTCATTATGTCAGTAATGACTCCAGCCTCCCAGACTTCATTCATATGCCCCAAGGCCAAAGGAGATTAATATTTCAGACATACGATTGTAACCTTTACTGCACTGATTGGGAAGCTCAAGACCCAGAAAAAACATTTGCGTAGTTATAGTCAGTTACCTTTATGAAAACAATTCCAAAGGGTAAAAAGATCAACATTGTTGGGGTTTTTTTTTCTTATCAGGTATACAAATTTAATATTTTTGAGATTTGGTATGAGGTTCTACAATCTGATCAGGGACTAGTTATAATAACATAGGATGCAGGACAAGGCCATTTGTTCCTGGAAACTTAATTGTCAGATTACCCTATACCTGTCCAACGTCCTCTGTCCATTATAATTCATTTGATGATTTCTCCCCTTCGTAAGGGAAATAAGTAAAACAAAGAAATTTTGATTTTGTAGAAGGAACACCCAATAAGATCTATAGTCACCTCTAAGAAATATAGTTTGCATTGTCACAAAAAAATGGCAAATATGTTTGCAAAGTTCCTATAAGAAATCTCTCTTCAAAAGTTGTGCCATATATATGTGTTAGCATACGGTATTTGTCTCTCTCTTTCTGACTTACTTCACTCTGTATGACAGACTCTAGGTCTATCCACCTCATTACAAATAGCTCAATTTCGTCTCTTTTTATGGCTGAGTAATATTCCATTGTATATATGTGCCACATCTTCTTTATCCATTCATCTGATGATGGACACTTAGGTTGTTTCCATCTCTGGGCTATTGTAAATAGAGCTGCAATGAACATTTTGGTAGATAGCTAGTGGGAAGCAGCCGCATAGCACAGGGAGATCAGCTCGGTGCTTTGTGACCGCCTGGAGGGGTGGGATAGGGAGGGTGGGAGGGAGGGAGATGCAAGCGGGAAGAGATATGGGAATATATGTATACATATAACTGATTCATTTTGTTGTGAAGCTGAAACTAACATACCATTGTAAAGCAATTATACTCCAATAAAGATGTTAAAAAAAAAAAAAAAAGTTGTGCCAGCTTGCTATTTATTGTTGCTACTAAAGAACACAGAGAGACCTACTCTTACTCCAGTCTTGAATGAAGTAACAGAGTTAGGATCAGGTGTAATCATTGCCCATAGTATTTGCCCTCGGAGTGATTGTAAAAAAGTCAAAGCACTTTCCTTCCATGAAAAAGATTCTGGAATGAGACAAAAACCCTTCAGGTCCACCCTGCCTGAAGATGTAGAGTCCAGGTCTGCTTGTTCATATAGAAAAATATTATTTCAACAAGCAGAGGGCTGAAATAAGTGTGTCAATATAGTATTGAAATAAGTGTGTGAATATAATATTGTTCAAAGTAAAATAAAGGGACATCAGAATACTTTGTTTTCATTGGTCTCCCAGTTCCATAGTGTCCTATAATTTCCGACTTAATGCATATCTTAAAATAACTAAAAAATTAGACCTAAACTAGAGCATGGAATGAACTCGATTTTTCAAGTCTTACTACTCCATTGGAAAAGACTGCAATAAAAACGTCTCAGGACCAACAGTGAATATTGCAGCATCAAGCTGTATGTTTCTTTGCTAAAATTTTCTCTACCTCTGACCATAGGGTGTTGGTGGTTGCTCTTTTATATTAGGGAGGAGTACAATTTGGAGAAGACATGGGAAGATGTACACTTCGGAGGCTTATATAACAACAATAGCCAATGTTTACTGAGTGTTTATATGCACCACATACCACACAATGTTCTAAAGGGCTGGTATTAGTTGGGTGCATTTAGTTGAAAGCAATAGAAAATGAAACTTGCAAGAAAAAAAATTGGTAATATATAGGATTATAATCTTAAACAGGGTTAGTTTGAGAGTTGTCTTAATACAATGTATTCCTTGTGATTATGAGATTCTATTGGCTCAGGGAAGAAGAGGGCTATGGTAGCTTTGGGCCTCATATAAATATACAACATCAAGAGGAAGAAACAATCTCTTAAGCATGCTTGATACCCAGCTTGTATACAACTACATTGTCTAATATGACTATCTCTTCATATTGGTGAATGTGCATGATCTACCAACTCTGAAAAGAAAAGTAATCATCTAGGCCTAACTGATTGGAATTGATTCATCTGGCCACTTCTGAACAAATGTGTCATTAGAAAATGCTGAAGATTGGTTCAAGATGGCGGAGTAGAAGGATGTACGCTCACTCCCTCTTGCGAGAGCACTGGAATCACAACTAACTGCTGAACAATCATCAACAGAAAGACACTGGAATTCACCAGAAAAGATACCCAACAACCAAAGACAAAGGAGAAGCCACAGTGAGATGGTAGGAGGGGTGCAATCACAATAAAATCAAATCCCATAACTATTGGGTGGGTGACTCACAAACTGGAGAACACTTATACCACAGAAGTCCACCTACTGGAGTGAAGGTTCTGAGCCCCACGTCAGGCTTCCCAACCTGGTTCTGAGCTCCACGTCAGGCTTCCCAACGGGAGGAGGAATTCCTAGAGAATCAGACTTTGAAGGCTAGCAGGATTTGACTACAGGACGTTGACAGGACTGGGGGAAACAGACTCTCCACTCTTGGAGGGCACACACAAAGTAGTGTGCGCATCGGGACCCAGAGGAAGGAGCAGTGACCCCATAGGAGATAGAACCAGACCTACCTGCTAGTGTTGGAGGGTCTCCCGAAATCTGGCCTTTCAGTCTCTGTCCTAATTTACTGTATCCCAGAAATTTAGGAATCATAATGAAGATATGGGAGATTCGTACTAGTATTTGTAGCACACGCTATACAGGTTAACATCCTTATGTTATTTTTCTCACTTGCATTTTCCTGTATTTCATGATAGTTTAAGGCCTAACTGAAGTATCAGTCCTTTGTAAAGCCTTCCTTGAACTCTCCTGTCAATTTATATCTGGTCTCTCATAGCATCATTCTTAGAATTTTTTAAACACATAAAATCTGAATTGCACTATAGTTCAGTGTTTTTGTGCCCCTTCCACCCCTGCCTCAAGAATGTAGGTTTCTTGAAGCAAAGGACCTTGTCATAATCATTTTTTCAATCCCTAATACTTTACATGTAGTAGAAGCTTAATAAATGATCATTTTATTTTGTTGATTAAATGGAACATTGAGGAAAAGCTCCAAACCCTAGGCTTTTCTTTCTTCTAAAGGGGAAAATTTCACAGACATTGTGTTCATTTAATGAAAATAAGCGAATGTGAAATATGCATAAATTTACATATTATAATGCCCAAGCAGGGATTTTAGCTAAAATTTTTTTTTTTTAGCTAAAATTTTTAAAAAGTGGAAAGATCTGAAACTAATCTGCACAATTCCTGCCATAAGGTCTCACTCCCATCCCGACCTGAAGGCAGATTTTTTGGACTTTTTCACCTCCTTGAACGGATTGGGCTCTCTCAACTCAGGTACCTGTAAATTAACTGTTCCCTTGACCTTGAAAACGTTTTTCAACATTCATCTTTGGGCTTTCAGGAGAAAGTCAGTTTCTTACAGCGGGAGGCCTTCCCCATCACCTAAGTCTTGGAGATCCACCTTCTTTATAGCCTCCTATCACATTTGAGGTTATTTGTTTAATTTTGCTCTTAAATGCTAGGAAATGAACTTCTCCACCAGGACAAGGACAACATCTATTTATTTACAAATAAATCCCTAGTATCTTACACTATGTGACATAATAAGTGCTCAATTTAAGAATAAATTGTTGAAGCCTGTGCATTTGCTAAAAGTAGACTGCACATTTGGCTCAAAGTTTCTAGTATCCAACACAAAGATAAAATCAAGTAACCGCTACAGACCAACTGAGAGTTTAGGCTAAGTGATAAATATCAGATCTTAAAACTGAATTAACAGCATGAACACCACTGCTTTATTCATTTTTTTTAAAAGTTAATAAATGAAAAATGACTCTTCCTGTTAAATTTGTTTCTCTTCTCCTTTTTGTTAAAGCAAAACAAAACAAAACACCAGTTCCGACTACTCATTAGAATACTTTTGCTTGGTGTCTTTAAGACTGGAAACAAACTCAGCTCAAATGACTTATTGTGTCATCAACTTCAGTAGATTAGAAATTGTTGTAGGTTTCTGAACAAAACCCCTACAGGTTGGCAGATAAACATCTGTAGAACACATAAATTTGTGAATAATCCAGATAACATTCCAGAAGTAGATTCTTCTTCCCCCTCCCCTTCCCACAATCTTTAGACAAGCATTTGTTTTTGTTATATGCAGTTAAATGCCACTTAGTTCAATTAGTTGTTTGTGTGAAATAAGAGTCAATTAAGTTATTCTGCCTTGAGAATTACAAAAACAAAACAAAAAACCATAATGAAACTTTGAAATAAAATTTAAGTTCCTTTACTATTTTAATAAACTATTAATCTTTAAGTTTCAGGATTCAAGTTCTAAAGGATTCAAGTTCTAATAATGAAAGGATAAGGTCAAGGCCCAGACTTTAGCATAGTGTCTGGTATTAATTAATTGAAGGTCAGTACCTTTCTACTAAACTGAATTGAACCAAAATTTTTATTTAACTACATTTTGTTATATGCAACAGCCCGTGTCTGGCTTTCCCCAATTACGATAAACCTTAACACAGATTCACTCACGCAAAACTCAGGAAACTTCTACTAGAGATGCTTATAAAGCGAAAGGAAGCACGGAGACCTCCGTAACTAACAGCATCTCCCACGTGGCTCCGGGAATTGTCTAATCCTAGCCCTCCCTTTATTCTCCCTCCCGTATGAGCCTCCTCGATAGCTACGGCAAAAGTAAAACCAAGAGCACTTTCCCGGGGCTTACATTTCTCGGAGTGCAGGTACCCGGATTAAAGCCGCTGTCAGATTGACAGGGATTTTACCCAATAGCGTTGCAGAGAGGCGTATCGTTTCACCAACACGCCAATCAAGCACGCAGAGAGTAGCCGGCTCCAAGGTGAAGGCGGAAGTAAGGCCCTAGCGCGCTCAATGGAACCGCTCTTGCAGCACCTGGAGCGGTTCTCCGAGGTTCTGGCTGTCTCCCGCACGACCCACGTCAGCACCTGGGACCCCGTGACCGTGCGCAGGGCCCTACAGTGGGCTCGCTACCTGCGCCACATCCACAAGCGCTTTGGCCGCCATGCCCGCATTAGCAAGGCGCTGGAGCGGCGACTGCAAAACCAGTGGAAGCAGCAGGGCGACTCTGGGCCTGCTCCAGCCCCGGGGTTGGCAAACTTCCAGGCCTTGGGGCTCTGCGACCAGCTGCTGTCCCTGCGACTGCTGGCGAACCCGGCCCTCGGGGATGCCTCCTTTCACTACCTGCTGCAGCAGCTCTTTCCCGGCCCTGGCATCCCGGACGCCGAGGAGGAGTCTCTCCAAGGCAGCCTGGCCCGCCTCGCCCGCCGCCGGGCCGCTCTTCACATGCTGCGCTTCAACGCCTATGGAGAGAACCCGGCCCTTCAGGAGGACCCACTGATGAAGACCCAGGCGGAGCTGCTGCTGAGGCGTCTGCAGGAGGTGGGGGAGGCCGATGCAGGGGGCCCTGGTAGGCTTCTCAGCAGCCTGTGGGAGCGCTCGCCCCAGAACAACTTCCTGAAGGTGGTAGCGGCCGCGCTGTTGCTGCCGCCGTCGTCTCCCCGGCACCAAGAAGAGGAATTGAAACTAGGCAGCCCCAAAACTCCGGGAGAGGAGGGTCAAGAGCTGCTTCGCTGGCTTCTGGGGAAATCGGATGTCATGGTTGCTTTTTGCCGCAGCCTCCCAGCCGGGCTTTTAACTTTGGTGGCGGGGCGCCATCCAGAGCTCTCCCGGGTCTATCTGGGCCTGCTAACAGACTGGGGTCGACAGCTGCACTACAGCCTTCAGAAAGGCCTTTGGATTGGAACTGAATCCCAGGATGTGCCCTGGGAGGAGCTGTTGAGCAGGTTTCAAAGCCTCTGTCAGGCCCCTCCACCTCTGAAATATGAAGTTTTTACTGCCCTGAAGTCCTGTAAGGCTCAAGATGGAGATTTCGAAGTCCCTGGTCTTAGCATCTGGACAGACCTGTTGCTGTCTCTTGGGAGTAGTGCGTGATATTGCATTTGGGCAGAGACAAGTTCTCAGCCTAGGCCCCAGTTCTCTATGGGCAACGTTCTGTAACTGAGCAATCGAATATACGGTTTACAAAATTAAAATCCCAGTGTTCTCGCCAAATGTCCTGTACTTTGATGTGTCCAAAATATTATTGTAGGTCCTAATATATAATAGGTGTAATTGTAACTTAATTACAGATATGTAAGTAACTGGCTTGTAGTGCCATGGATTTTCTGTTTAGAGGAGGTAACATTGGAAATATCCTACCTAAAGCCATGGAGTTAATAGTTTGCATTCTAGAAGGCGCATTTCTAATAACGTTGAAAAGATATGTGCTTGTCAAAGAAAATGCAGCTTTAAAGTGACAAACAAGACACCTTTTCTAATATTATTAATGCCTTACTTTTGCAGGTTTTTCTTGGGTTTTTTTTAAATCCCCAGAAGTGATTTCTCTAACCAACAACACTTGCTGTCAGAAATGGTTTGGAAAGCCAACTGGCCTAGTTGGACTTTAAACCCTGGACTTTGGCCTTGTTAACCTAATGTTCTAACCAATTAACCAGCGTCAACATGTATTAAAATTGTGTTATTCAGAAATTTTGTTTCTCATTTCTGTGCATTGAAAGATCATACAGTAATTTAAAGCATTGACTTAAGAAAAAATTTTACAGCATGGTAAATACAAATATATGCCTTTGGAATATTAATTTAGCATTTGATGGTAAAAGAAAAACTTCTGAATTAGTGCTGCTTCTGCCATTGACTAGGTTAATAAATCACAACCTTGGTGTTACAGTTGCCTCATGTTGAATGAAGTGTTGAGACTAAAATAGTCAAATTCTCCCACTTTGTCCTTGTTGGCTGCCCTATGGGGACAGTTTAGAATATTTGTTTAGTGTGTGTAGGAACCTAATTTTGTGAGTTTACCCAGATGCTCCACTACCAGCAGAGTGATTACCAATCACCAAACTTAAGAATGATTTATTCATTTTTATTAGGGGGAATATAACTTTCTGTTCATCAAGATTTTTTTTTCCATAACCAAGTTAGTTGGTTGCAAGATTCTTCTAATTCCAGAAATGGAATTAGAGCAAAAGGAGTTGTATAATCTTGTAGAATTTTTTATTCTATAGTGAAACCTGGAGTAAACTACTGTTCTGCTAGCAAGTACACTTTTCCAGATGATCCTGGGTTAACACAAGCAAGTTTGTATTTCCTGTGGTTTGATTCCTTTTTCTAGCTCTCATCCATGTAGACCATCTTTTAGATTTAATTTGCCATTAATGCAGGAAGAAAGGCAATTCCTTCTGTTAGTTACCTGAAAGTCTTTTTTCAGGAAGCATAACCCAATGAAGAGTTCTGCCCACACAAGTCATAATATTGACCCATAAACCTAAGTCCCATAACCCTAACCTTTAGCTTTAAAGAATGACAGTTTGTAAACTTATTTCCCTATTTCTGCTGCAACATTGCACATTCTTTTTCAAGATAAAATGGTAAAAATTGTTATAGACTTCAGTAAAAAAAAATTTTAAATCTATTTTTATACTCACCATATCTTATTTTAGGCTCCATGCTATGTTCATTGCATAGATAACCATATTTAATCTTCACATCAAGACTGTATTGTTATAAATCAAGATACAAGCTAAAGAAGATTAACTACAATGCCCAAGGGCACACAGAAAATAAGCAACATGAGAGCAGAAGCCAATCTGTTATTTTTTTCCCCCAGAGCCTAGCACAGTGCCTGCCATGTGGTAGATACTCCAAATGTTTGAATAAATGAAGCCAGGATTAGAACCTTAATCTATATTCTTAACAACAGTAAAATTTTTTTTTTTTTTGACCATGCCACGTGGCTTGCGGGATCTTAATTCCCAGAGGAGGGATCGAACCTGGGCCCAGCAGTGAAAGTCCCGAGTCCTAACTACTGGACCAGCAGGGAATTCCTCTTAATCTGTATTCTTTATCTTGTTTTAAACAAGGTTAAAGACTTGAAGAGGTGTTATTGAATATAGAAATCTTACTATCACTCTGAATCTATAGGAAGAGAGAAAAAATGAGAGGAAGAAATGGGAAATTGAATAAATAAATTCAAGATTCTTATGAGCCAGCAGATAAAATGACTGCATGTGCCTGTTGTTTTTTGTTAGTATTAGTTGAGGACAAATATCTCAATGCTTTCTGAAAACTTCCCTTGGACTGAGTGTATATCTATTGAGTATATTAGAATGTTTTAAATCTAAATGCCGTTGTCCATGTGCTGGCTGCTTATTAAGGTTCTGATTCTAATGGAAAATGTGTAAGATTTGGCTTTGAGTACATAAATAAGGCTATGCATTTGTATGGTGTCATACAGTATACAAAGTTTTGCAATTAAATCATCTTAGCAGAACCTCTTAATATAACTGTAAGACAGGATAATGTGCTGTGAACTTCAAGTTTTATTAAGGAGTTGTGACTACAGGTAGTGATTTGTCCAGTATTTATATGACTCTTGAGTGGTAAGGTCACCAAGGATATGGATCTTTTCTAACTTACATTCACTCCACAAATCTTTTCTAGGGAGGTAGATTGCTGATTTGAAAACCAATACTGTATTAAAAAATTTTAAATGTCTGTATCATCAATGTATACTCTAACAGGGACTGGCACATGGGAGAAATTATATTTATCAAATATGGTTTAAATTTGGGTTATTATCTACTACTATAACTTTTACCTAGTTATTTCACTGTAGGAATCAGAGTTCATTTATCTATGAAACAGAAAAATTCCACCCTTTTGAACTGCTTAGCACAATTAAAAGATAAAATGATAATGCATATGAAAATGATGTCAGAAATTATAAACAGGCCGATTCATCTATTTTCTCTTCTTTAAATTGATAAACATATAAATAAATGTAAAATATGATTCACACAATGAATTAGTATTTATGAAAAGCAACCATACCTGAAGGTGTAATAAGAACTGAGACTCATCATTAAGATTTGACCATTAAAATAAATTTGAAATAAAATGAGGAGTTTAATATTTTAATACACTTTTATTGGATAAATAATATGGTAACAATATTAAAGGAATACCCTATCGCATTGGCACTATTTTCATTTTTGTGTATTCCTATCCATCTTTTGGTCACGTGTCTGCTATTTCCATACCTGTAATTAATGTATATAACATCTCTAGATTTTATCAAGTTATCAAATATTTTTATGTTTAGTCTTTAAAAATAAAGGAAAATATGTACTTATTAGAAAGTAAGTCCTCAATAAATGCTAGTTAAATGCTTTTTCCTATGTTTAATGAGATAAAAATGTTGAAGTCTTTTTTCTTTTCTTTTTCTTTTATATTATTTTTTTTTGCCCACACACGTGGCTTGCAGGATCTTAGTTCCCTGACCAGGGATAGAATCCAGGCCCGTGGTAGTGAAAGCGCCAAGTCCTAACCACTGGACAACCAGGGAATTCCCTCTTTTTCTTTTATTATGTTAACTTTTCTAATGATAATTTGTCGTTGCTTTTCAGAGATGCTCAGTCAAATGTATTAAATTTTTAATATTCTGTTCAATTCAGCTTATATTTTATTTAGATTTTTGATTCTGAGTTCATGAATGAGATTGACCTGTAATTTTTTATTCTTATATACTTTTGTTTGAATTCAGTATTTTACTGGCCATATAGAATGAATTAGAGACTACTCTTTTTCTTATTGTCTGTGAGAGTTTTATAAAATTGGAATGAACAATTCCTTGGGAGTCTTATAGAATTATTCTGTAATACAATCCGAACCTGATTTTTTTTTAATTGAATGACTTAACTACAATTTCAATTTCTTTATGGCTATTGGAACAAAGTTGTTTCTTACCTTTTTTATCACTAGTGTTTTCCTACCTTTTTATCACTAACACACCTACAATCCTGTTTCATTTTTATTCCTTTTTTCCTCTTTGTCTTAGCTTTTCTTGATTTGTCTTCCCAAGTGTTATCTATTACATAATTTTTCCCAGTGAATTAAGTTTATTATATCACTTTTTCTATTTCAAAAATTTATGTTCTTATTTTATCTATTTTCTTCTTTGCTTTTATTCTGCTGTTCCTTCCTCAGTTCTTAAGCAAAGTCATTTAGCTCATTTGTAACTTTTTTTATTATATAAGTATTTAAATTGCCCTTTAAATTTTGCTTTCACTGCAAGTCTCTTGTTTTGATATTTAACATTTTCATTATCATTCAGTTCTAAGTATTTATAGCTTAGTTTCCACAATGATTTCTTCTATAATCTATGGATTACTTAAAATTGTTTTTTAAATTCCTCAATGGATAAATATTCTTAAAATTATCTTTTTGTTATTCTTTTCCAAATTAATTTATTTTTGTCAGAAAATGTAGTTTATATGATACTGAATCTTTGATATTTATTGATACTTGGTTTATTGTCCAAATAAGTGGTCAGTTTTTATAAATGTGCTGCATGTACTTGAAAAGAATGTGTTTTCTCTAATTTGGGGACACACATTTCTACATATATATTTTAAATTAACTTTGTAAACTTTAAAAAAAATTATTCTGCATATTTACTACTCCTTTTCTGTTTGTCCTATCAAATAAGTGAGGGAGCAGTGCTGAAATTCCCATGTTGGGAAAGTTGGACAGCTGCATGTAAATCAATGAAAGTAGAACACACCTTCTCACCATACACAAAAATAAACTCAAAGTGGCTTAAAGACTTACATATAAGACATGACACCATAAAACTCCTAGAATAGAACATAGGCAAGACATTCTCTGACATAAATTATACCAGTGTTTTCTTAGGTCAGTCTCCCAAGGCAATAGAAACAAAAGCAAAAATTAGCAAATGAGACCTAATCAAACTTACAAGCTTTTGCACATCGAAGGAAACCATAAACAAAATGAAAAGAGAACCTACGGACTGGGAGAAAATATTTGCAAACTATGTGACTGACAAGGGCTTAATTTCCAAATTATACAAATAGCTCATAAAACTCAATAACAAAAAACCAAATCAAAAAATGGGCAGAATGGGCTTCCCTGGTGGTGCAGCGGTTGAGAGTCTGCCTGCCGATGCAGGGGACACGGGTTCGTGCCCCAGTCCGGGAAGATCCCACATGCCGCGGAGCGGCTAGGCCCGTGAACCATGGCCGCTGAGCCTGTGTGTCCGGAGCCTGTACTCCACAACGGGAGAGGCCACAACAGTGAGAAGCTCGCGTACCGCAAAAAAAAAAAAAAAAAAAAAAAAAAAAAAAGTGGGCAGAAGACCTAAATAGACATTTCTCCGAAGAAGACATACAGATGGCCAATAGGTACATGAAAAGATACTCGATATTATTAAAGAAACGCAAATCAAAACTACAGTGAGGCCCCACTTCACACTGGTCAGAATGGCCAACATTAAAAAGGCTACAAATAACAAATGCTGGGGATGGTGTGGAGAAAAGGGAACCCTCCTACACTGCTGGTGGGAATGTAAACTGGTGCAGCCACTGTGGATAACACTATGGAGGTTCCTCAAAAAACTAAAAACAGCGTTGCCATATGATCCAGCAATCCAAGTCCTGGGCATATATCCAGACAAAACTACAATTTGAAAAGATGTATGCACCCCTATGTTCATAACAGCACTATTTACAATAGCCAAGACATGGAAACAACCTAAATGTTCATCAACAGATGAATGAATAAAGAAGATGAGATGGAATATTACTCAGCTATAAAAAAAAGAAATAATGCCATTTGCAACTACATGGGTGGACCTAGAGATTATCATACTAAGTGAAGTAAGCCAGAAGGAGAAAGACAAATACCACATGATATCACTTATATGTGGAATCTAAAATACGACACGAGCATATCTATGAAACAGAAGCAGACTCATAGACATAGAGAAGAGACTTGTGGTTGTGGGGTGGGGAGGGTTGGATTGGTATGTTTGAGACTAGAATGTATAAACAACAAGGTCCCCTATCATATAGCACAGGGAACTATATTCCATATCCTGTAATAAACCATAATGGAAAAGAATATGAAAAAGAATATGAAAAAGAATTTGTGTATGTATAACTGAATCACTGCTGAACACCAGAAACTAATACATTGTGAATCAACTATACTTCAATTTAAAAAAATTCCCCACTATGATCTTGGTTCAAGAAACTTTATCAATTATCGTTTTATATATTTTGAGCAATTCCATGATATGCAGTCAAATTCAGAATTGTTATATCATCTTAATGAATTGAACTTTTCATTTTGTAATGACATTTTCTGCTTTAAAATCTTTTTTCTATTATTATTATCATTATTAATATGACTGGACTTTTTTCTGCTACCCTACTTTGTGCTTTCTATTGATATTTGTCTTGACTTTTCTGCTTAATTTTCTTTCTCAGTTCTTTTTAATTTCCTGAATTTTTTTTTGTCTTCCTATTCCATTTCTCCCTCGGCTAATTGAGATGCTATATTCTATACCTAAGCTTTTCCTCTTGAAACTTTTACCACATTTAACTTAAAAATGTCTAAAATTAGTTCGAAATCTTTATTTCCCTTTCTAACAATACAGTGGGCCTTAGAAACCTTTAACCCTGATCTCATCTCCCAACTCACAAGTTATTAATTTATTCATTTTTAGTTTTGTTCTTTACAAGAAAATTTCCAACAAATTAGAACACTTTAATTAATATTTTATACAGACAAGTGTGTTTTTTTTGTTTTGGGGGGTTTTTTTTTGACAAGTGTGTTTTTTGTTGTTGTTGTTGTTTTCGGTACGCGGGCCTCTCGCTGTTGTGGTCTCTCCTGTTGCGGAGCACAGGCTCCGGACGCACAGGCTCAGCGACCGTGGCTCACGGGCCCAGCTGTTCCGCGGCATGTGGGATCTTCCCAGACTGGGGCACGAACCCGTGTCCCCTGCATCGGCAGGCAGACTCTCAACAACTGCGCCACCAGGGAAGCCCAACAAGTGTGTTTTGATTTACCTACATGTTTAAAATTTTTGTTTCCCATTGCTCCTCAGACATTTCTCCTGGAATCAGTTTATTATTTTTTTTTTAGAAGTTCCCCTGAAGAAGGTCTCTAAATGGTCTCTTAGTTTTTATCTAAAAATATTTTTATTTTGTCAATGTTCTTAGAAGATAATTTTGCTGTGTACAGGATTCTAGGTTAACATGTTAAAGATAGTAATTCACTCTTTTCTGTTTTCCATTGTTGATATTCAGAAAGCTGTTGTCAGTCTTCTTATGGTTTTTTCTAAGTGATCTCTTTCTGGTTTCTTTTGAGATAGTCCTTGCTTCAGTATCTGCAGCCACTATAACATATCTAATTGTGAATTTCTCTTTTTTTTCTTACTTGTTATGTGTTGTATTTCATTTATCTGTGCAGTTGTGTTTTTCTCTGTCCAGTTTTATTCTAATGTTTCCTTTCCTCCACTTTTTCTAATGTCTCCTGTGACTCTGATCAGGCCTGTATTAGATCCTCTCATACTACCCTTATATCCTACAACCTCTCTTTCATAGGTTTTATCTCCTTACCACTCTATGCTGGTGTGGAAACTGCTGTTACCTCCTAGGATATATTTCCCTATCTTCATTTTAGTAATAATATCTCAGCCCCAAATTTCAGCTAGAAGTGGCCACCCAGCTAGAGAGTAAATTTCCCTGTCTCTCTTGCAGTTATTTACATGTGGCCATAACACTAGATTTTGACCATTTGTGAATAAGAGGAATTGATATGCACAACTGAGGGTTCACACTCCTGACATATGAAATCATTTTCCCTTAATGCTCTATTTGTCTCTTGAAATTAGCTGGAAAGTCATTGTGGTGCTGAAGACTACCTTGAATCACACCGCTGAGAAAGATTGGAACAACTGCTGCAGACAAAAAGATGTGGCCACGTGTTCAGGGTGGCAGAACAGAGCCCACTTGCCTCATTTGTCTTATTATATGGGATAGAAATACTTCTCTCTCTACCCTACTCTCTTATCCAAATCACTGTTTTGAGTTGTAGTTGTCACATCAACTTTACCTATATCCTTAGTAAATGTATTGGTATATTCTTGTTAATTCCCTCTTATTTATCTGGTGTTTAAGCAATCCATTAGGTTTTTAATTTCAACAATATTTTTTTCCTAAAAGTTTTATTTGTTTTTTGTTCCCCTCAAGCCTGCCTGATCATCTTTTATAATCTCATATTATATGTTTATTTTTTGTGATTCCATTTTTTACATTGTTATTTTATATTCTGTAGTAATAACTTCAAAACCTGAAGTCCCTGGGGATTTAAAACTGTTTGCTGTTTCTGTGATTCTCACTCATGGTGATTTGTTTCTTTACATACTTCTGTACATATATTGTGAGTTCCCATTTATTTGATTTAATCTATGGAAACCTAGATATCTAAATAGGGTATTCTTTCCCCATGATGGCATTTTCAATAGTTCCTGTCAGAAATAGTGAACACCTGTAACCTAGGCCACTTTGGCAAGATTCCTGGCTTAATGCAAGAGGTTTGGCTTCAATTTCCCTACATTGTGGCTTGCTCAAAGCATAGTTTCCAAATCTGATTTGCATAATACTCACACCTCTCTGTTTTTGGAGAGATATATGTTTGGTGGTGAAAGATAGCCTGGAAATTTCCTTTATTTCCTAAAATTTCAACAAAGCATTAGAAGCATATATTATTGAGAATCTAAATGTTTATAGCAGTTGGGTCTTACTGAACATACAGTCACAGCTTTGCCGAAAGTGGAAGTCCTCATTTTCCCTTTAACCCAGACAGACCTAACTTTTGCCCTCAATACTCCCCTTTAAGAAGTCTTGTCAAGGTCACAAATCATCCCTATGATCCCATATTCGAAGGACACCTTTCTGATCTCAAGTTACTTGACCTCTCAGTAACATTAGACATTTTGACCACTTTCTTCTTTTTGAAACTAGGCTTGAACTTCGATTCTCAGAACTTGTGTGACACTGCTCTATCCTGGTTTCCTCTTACATTTCTAGCTATTTTTTCTCAGTCTGATTTTCTGGTTCCTCCTCCCCTAATCAATCTTTCTTGGATTTCTCAGAGTTTAATAGTCTGCCTTCTCTTTCATGTGTGCTCTCATCCCAGGTGATCTCATCCCTTTTCCACAGTTTTAAATACTACCTGTATGCTTTCAACCGCCCAATTTACATCTGCAACCCAGAGCTCTCATCAGAGCTTCAGGATGAATATCCTCACTTAAATGTTTCACAAGCCTCTCAAACAAAATATATGCAAAACAGAATTCTTCATATCCCCCAAAAGCCTGCTTATCCCCCTATATTTCTCCGTAAATAGCCAGAAGCCTGGGAGTTATTCTTGAATTCTTTCTCTCTCCTAACCCTCATATCCAATTTACCAGTACATTTCCCCTTATCTAAATTTGTACTCATTACCCTAATATAGGATAGGGTGACCATAGATTCTTGTTTTCCCAGGACAGATTTGGGTTATGCCTGTTGTCCTGGCATAATTAATACAAGTACAGTATCCTTTTTCATTCTCTAAAATGCCCTGGTTTGGCTGATAATTCGTATATTCACCCATCTATCACATCTCTGCCATTAGCTGGTTTCTCTGCTTGCTTTTTTGCACCTCTTACAATCCATACTCCACCTAACAGCTCAAGTAGTCAACTCTCAGTCATGTTCTCTGAGAAATTTAAAGTCAATGGCAGAGAACTTACATAGACTTTTACTACCACATCTACCTATACTAGCATCTATACCCACATATTTCACCTTCTGTTTGTTTTCAGTCATAAGCTCTTCTATATTAAGCCAATTTCTATACACTCCAGCAGTACAGGAATTCTTTCAGTTCTTGGAGTAGATAGGCTGATCTTTTTCCTGTCTTAGAAACTTTGCTTACATTATTCCTTCAGACAAGAATGTTCTCACCCAGTCCTTCATTTCTCAGCTTAATTTCATTCTCTCACCATAATGTCTCTATCTAGATATGTTTCACTCTGTTATTTTCCTTCAGACCACCCATTTTCCTATTAAATATAGTTGTGTTGTTCATGTGTGTCTGTCTTTTCTACTAGAGTATAAGTTCAGTAAGGACAAAGCTGTTTTGCTTGAACATCCAAGGCCCTCACAGTATACTGGCATATATTATGTAGTGGGTACCTATTTATGAATGTATAGGACTGGAGCAAACATTTGATTAGAGCATCACCCTTTGGGTCATATCTTTAAGAAGTATACATAAATTTAGTAGTGGCTACATGAAGTACAATATAAATCCAAACAATGAGAGTGGGTTCCCCAATATATGGTAACATTTCCAAACTACAATCAATCAAACGGAAGAATCTTCCAAAACTTCTTTGCTGCATATGAGTTGGATCAACATTCATCAAGGTCAAGATTTAGTTGCTGTGGTTAAGTTACCCAGTTATAGCTCTTTTATGCATTTTTTTGAGCTCTGAAATAGTATACTGAAGCTCTAAAGTAGTAACCAGTTTATAAATAGAATGGCCAATCTTCCCTAGCAAATTGTGGATATAAGGTATTCATATTAACATAAATTAGTTAATGCAAATGCTCTAGGAAGAAACCATTGATTTCTCTCAGAACTTAATTGGAAATGATCAATCTCTACATTAGAAGTGTGGCAGTAGCATCATTTATCAGATGCTAATTGTCATGGTGGACCAAGAATACACTTTTGGCTTAGAAATATGGTAGCCCTAAGGGAAAGTAGCTTGAATAATTACAATAATTAATGTGTATAGAACTGTCTCTTGAAGCTTCATTACTCTTAATATTGGGGTAAAGGTTTGAGTTCGAAAGAGCTTGCAGTGTTTTAAAGTCTTATTGTGGTTTTATCCTTTTATATCATGAATGACCAGGACTTAAATCTTAGGAACATTTTAGATGCAGTAATTCAGAAGTATAAGCATAGGGATATAAAATGTGAATAATCAGTTTATATTTTATATTTATACATATAATACAAATAGCATTATCACATTCTGAATGAAGTCTATAATAATCTCAATGTCAGGCATATATTTGATATTTGGGTTTTACACATCAATATTTAAAATAAATTTATTTTAGAGGCAAATTTGTTTATCACTACAAAAATGTTCCTCACTTTTTATATATATCCTTTCAGTTTGATATTTGTGTTGCAAAATTTTACTCATTTATTTATTCAGTAAGCTACTAATATGTCAGACTATGATTTAATGCACTAAAATGATACAAACCAATTTATTTAACGTATATATTTTTATGTTATGAACCAAATTTCATATTTCTTAAAAAATACATCTGGAAAGCAATATGTGAGGTATAGAGATATATATGTAGATCGATATTGGATATTTTATCCTCCTTAATTGTTCAAAGCTCTGTGGGATAGCTGTTGAAATAATCGTTATTATACCAAGCATTTGACACATTATCAATACTTATTTGGTAAGATATTCTGCTTGAGGCTATGCATGTATCTATGAGCACTGACGATGTGCCAAAATGGAATAAGAATATAGCATACTGTTAGCTTTCACTGAATACAGAAGCACCATGGACAAGAATGGATAAATGTTTTTTGCTAATCTCAAACACTTTAGGTACCTTAAAAAATGTTAACTGAATTTGAATCCACAATGAATGTTAAGATCAGATTTCAAATAATCTATCACTAATAAATTGTCTACTAAAATGCAGATAGGAAAAAAATGCAGATTATAAATTATAGTTTTTTCTAGAGATAAAGAGACCTCAAAATTCTGTAATAAATATTCTTGGCAGAAAGAGTATGTTTTCTTACCTTGTATTTAAAAAATATCATGTTGACAATCTTTGATGAGCTTCAAAAATATTCAGTAGTCTCTGTAAACATTAATAGCCAAGAGTGGGATGAGGTTGGAGGTACACATTCTCTGGTTTGTTTTTCCAATAATTGCAAAAACATGTGTTCCTGACACTGCTGGTTTGAAATTGCTGTTGGAAACATAAAATAAATTACAAGTGACTAACAAGAGCAATTTACAGAAGATACACGATCTAGTTCACTAGTCAGCAGGCATATGGAATTACTATAGTAACCAAAACTAATGGAGAGCAGGCGCCATTTTCTAATTATAGCTAGAAGCACTGGACCTTGTGTACTGTACCAGTAAATTGGTCCCAGTAGATTCAAAATGATTTCACTGTTTGTCATTATAGACGTTAGCAAAGGCAGGATATTTGAAGAATATGGTTTCTGCAATTTGTTAAAGGTATTATACCCATTTTATAGTCTAGTTCTGTGAATGGACTATTACACTTACTATTACAATATTACAATTAAAAGGCGTTTATAATTCCATTTAACAGTTAAAGAAGTTAAAAAAACTATGATTTTTTTTATGATGGGGGAACTAAAGTATAAATGAGGAGACAAAGGTGGGAAATACATAAAAAACCTTGTTAAATGGCTTTGTTTTATGATTAATTTTTATAATACAACACTATCTCTGGACAACCTTGAATAAATTCTTTCATAGCTCTAAGCTTTCGTGTTCTTATTTGCAGAATTTTGATGAGAATAATAACTATATCTTTCTTTAGTAAAACAATTAAGACCATGAATATTCAAGAACTTTTAGTAATTCTTTTAGAATAGGTTTACTGGTGTCACATTCTCCTAATTTTCCTTCATCTGAGAATGTCTTGATTTCATTCCTGAAGGATAATTTAGCCACATATAGAATTTGGGCTGACATATCTTTTCTTTCTGCATTTGAGAATGTGCCATTTCTCTCTGGCATTCAGGGTTTATGATGACAAATCTGTCATTTGAATGTTTTTTTACCCTGTAGGCAAAATGTCATTTCTCTCTTTCTGGTTTAAGATTTTTCTCCCTGTCTATAGTTTCCAGAAGTTTAATTATGATGTATCTTGGTGTAGATTTCTTTGGGTTTATCCCTCTTGGGAACTGATCAGCTTCTTGAATCTATAGACTTATGTCTTCAGCCAAATTTGGAGAATTTTCAGCCATTACTTCTTAGAATATTTTTCAGCCCTCTCTCCTTCTCCTCTCTTTCTTAGAGTCCCATGACATGTTAAATATTTTGTTTTAGTCCAACAAGTCACTGAGCTTCTGTCATACTTTTTCCCCAGTCTATTTTCTTTTGTTCACGTTGGGTAATTTCTACTGTCCTATCTTTGAGTTCATTGATTTTTGCCTCTGTCCTCTCCATTCTATTATTGTGTCTTTCCACTGAATTTTCATTTCTGTTATTATATTTTTCAATTCTAAAATTTTCACTTTTTTTTCTTTATGTCTTTTATTTCTTTACTGAAACTTTGCATTTCTTTTTCATTTGTTTCAAGTGTGTAATTGCTCGTTAAATCATTTATATGACAGTTGCTTTAAAATCCTTGTCAGATAATTCCAACATCTGTGTCGTTTCTGTGTTAGTGTCTGTTGATTGTCTTTTCTCATTCTCCAAGAAAAATTTTTGATGGGATGATTTTATTTTATTTTTTTAATCAAAAATGAGAAGAAAAACCTAGCTTCTTGAAGATTTAGTGCCATAGTAGAAAGGAGTATTTCAAAGGTTAAGACCAAGGGCTTTCAGCATAGGGTCTGCCAAACTTTAGAGGCTCAAAGAATGGCCCTGAGTTATCTTTGAAATCCTGAAGTTATATGCCAAATTTGGTGTCCACATGTTCACTTTTATGGAGAATATGATCAGATTCTCAGATGGGTAAATGATACCAAAAGCTTTTTAACTCATGCTGCCCTAGGCAGTACCAGGATGTATAAAACAAATTTCTGTGTCAAAATCAACTTAATCCTGGACATAATCAGTAATTATAATAAAATAGCTAATACTCTTTAATTATTCCTTTTGCAAATACTAATGCATTCAATCTTCATAACAACTCTCTGAGGTGGGATACTATTATTTTCTTACTTTTGAAATAAGAGTTTCTATGGAAATTATGAAGCTTTTTTTTTCTTGAATAAATGCCCTGGTAGTGTAGCCTTTAAAATTTCACATTACACCATAATATATTTAGAATTATAGTTTTAGTTTCCTATTGAACTTAGCTTTCAAATCCTAATTTCTGCTGATGTCAGAAATTTTGATTTTGCCAGTTTAAGATAATAAAATTTCATGTGATTTAAATCTCAGTCTTCTTTAGATAAATATTCCCCCTTCTGTCCCTGTATTCTGTAGGTGATCTCAGCTCAGGAGGGCCTTTTATGTCATTCTGGCATCTTTCAGAGAAGAGCTTCTGACCTGTGAGCACTTCTCTACTGATATAGCTTTTCTGTTCTTTCCACATGGGTAGTGGTTAGATAACTTCACGGTCACTATTTGATGACTATGTCCACACCTCAGCTGCCTCTGGCAGTACTAATGTCACGAAAAGTAGTCATATCTTCCATCCAGACTGCAGTTTGGGCTTTCCATTTCCCAGCTGATACTAGTGGTTCCTCATGAACCTGCCACCTCATTAGGTTTAAGTACAGGCTTTCAATTATCAGGCATGCAAATAATTTTCACATCTGGTCAATGTCCTGTGGAAGCTAAGTAAAACTCAAGGGGCAGAGAGATGAACAACCTGAAGTCCTTATTCTTTTGGGACCTTCCATACATATATGATCGCATGGGTGCACTCTGCATGACTGTCTCAACTCTGTCTCCAGAGTTCAAGATGGAAAGTGCTGCAAAAGTTCACAAGTAAGTTCCTTCAGCTTTTATTTAGCCAAATCTATTGAGAGATTCCCATGATTTTTCTACTGTTTTGACTGCATGTGGGTGTGAAGGGGGAGGTAAAGTTGGGAGCAAATTTCCACACTCTTCCACACTTACATCTAAATTCCCTTACTCTGTCTTCCAAATCCTCTCCAAATTCCTATGCCTATCCCAGAAAATAATTTTAATCTCTTTTCTATGGAAAGACTTGTCTACGTTCATTCCATAACCTTCCTTCATTATGTAGCTCATTGTATAATGCTATGGTCTGAGTCCTCCAGACATTCACTCTTAATATGCAGGTTCTCAGAATTCAAAAACAGACAAAAACCCACAATAATAGTTTTGAAAAATATGTTTTGGATCCTACTTGATATCATTGTTCAAAGTTGTATCCTCTCTTTCCCCAAGGAAACAAGCATTTCTTGCTCACTGGTGGATAATGTAAATGAGGTCACAAGGAGTATTGGCTATCAAAATATTATAGTGTCATAGTAGGATAGAGTTAGGTTAAAAATAAATAAATAAAGAGGTTTTAGAGTGTATCTTTTAAGAACAAAAAAAATCCCATATAGATTTATTTTTGATGGCAAGGGGAAGAGAAGGGAAAGAAAGTATAGTTATTCTTGGAATTGAGATTAAAACTCAGCATTCTTCATAACTTCTTGTGTCTCATACATTCACCAAATACTTCTTTCTTAAAAGAGTGACAATATTTCTATGGAAATAGCAGTTTCTAGTTAAATGAACAAAGCATTTAGTAATGAGTAGGGAGTTCTGGGACCCTCAGGGAGAGAGATTCACATTTACTGAGCTTCTATTCTTTGCCAGATAATTTGTTAGGCTTTTTGCTTACATTATTTTATTTAATCACCACCATAACCCTGCAAAATAAATAACATTGTTATTTGTTAATTTTATAAATAAGGAAATGGAAGTTCAAGTAGGTTAAATCAATTTTCTAAGTTCATTAAATTAGTAAGTGAGAGAGTATTATAACTCCATTCTTTCCAAACTTAGTTTTTTTCTCTGCTACACTGATTTACAACACTTGGACCAATTATCCAGAGTTCATAGAAGAACATTTATAGAGTCTTTGAATTTATATTTCCTTATATATATTCCTAATTAATGGATTCTAATAAGACTCATTAATGAATGCAAGCAGAAAGTCTAGACAGAGATGCCTGTATTAAGCAGGAATAAGATGAAAAGATGTGGTTTGGACAATATACAAAGACACAACAACAAAAGGAAAAGAGAAAAAAAAGAGACAGAAACAAAGAAAGGGAGGAGAAAGAAAGGAAGGAAGAAAGAAAGAAAGAAGGAAAAAAGAAGGAAGGAAAAGAGAAAGGCATGTAATAAACAAGGGCAGAATTATTCTTGAAGAAAACTCAAGGAAAAAGGGAAATCTTCCAGTGATTCTTCATGCTACAGAAAAATATAATGAGCTGATGAATTCAAAGAAAACAGAGCTCAAAGACAAAAGATGGAAATGAAGAGAGATGCAAAACTGAAGAAATAATTTGTGAGCCAAATAAATCTACTACTATAGAAGTAACAGTAGATTACTATTAATAAGAAAATAAAATTCTACTAAAGAAAATTTTAATTTACTGACATAGAGAAATGTTTGAGATGTGAGATAAAAATATTAATGAAATAAGAGAGAAGATAAATGTGGAGGATATGGATGGTTTAATAGAAGGATATTTGATGTCCTTGGACTGTCAAATTATTTTGGGATCTCCCCAAAATAAAACAAATAAAGATATGTCAATATTGCCACCATCCAATTGATTTGGTAACCACTGTCAAGGTGACTGGACACATTAATTTTTATACTCATCAGCATTGATTTGATTACTTTAAAAGGTGGATCTGTAGACCCTATGGAACTGATTTATGTCTACTTTGAGAGCAATTGCACAGCAATCAGAGACATTTTCTCCCTTGACTATTAATATATATTATAACAGCAGAAGGCACAAAGATGAGAAAAGCCAAAAAACAACAAAAAAAAACCAGACAACTGGATGAATGATAAAAACAAAATCTACATATGTTGTTATTAACAATTATATATAATTGACAACCAAACTTTCTTATATATACACACACACACGCATACACATCTAGTTATTTATTTTGTTAGAAGTTGTTTTTCTTTTTTAAAGTTTAGAAGGAATGACATACTTTTTAATAATTAGATCTATAATTGAAAATGAATTGTCTGTGACTTTGAGATGGAAGTACCAAACCAAGTTCCTTTCAAATATTCTTTTGAGTCAGGAAAGATTGATAGAAAGTAGAAATGACTGTGGCCTTTCTGCAACTGGAAGTTGTAGACTACTGGCTTGTCTTTGAAGATTACATATTGGTTAACATTTTCTATTAGTCATCAAGTAAATCTTTACATTTCCTGGTGTCCAAATTATGGTTAAATACATAAAAATACACAGTGTTAAGGTTAGAAGAAAGAAATAAAAGTGTAACAATTACTGAAATGTCCTATTTTGCATTAAATTAAATACATAGAAATCTGTTCGTTATACTTAAATATTATATTCAGAAACTCTGATGTGAACAAAAATATCTGATTTACAATAGCTTCTTGGAGATATAATTACACATAGTGAATAATTTAAACAGTAACAGTTGCAGAATAACTTTCAAGAAATGGTCACTCATAACATTTTGAAGATAGGATATTATTTCAGTGTTTGTCCCCATAACCATTTCTTCAGGCTGTTCCAAAGGAGATATACAGCTAAGCTTTAACGGAGTCCAGAAATTGCTAAGGGAGAATTAAAAAAAAAAAATCTTTGGCAATACTGCCATTCATGCACTTCATAGCCAGTCACCATTCTTTTTGGGTTTCTTTGTTTTTAATTTTTCATTTGGCTTCACCTCACGGCTTTTGGGGTCTTAGTTCCCTGATCAGGGATCAAACCCATACCCCCCTAACAACTGGACCACCTGGGAATTCCCTTGTTTTTAATTTTGATCCCATACCATGTCAGAGAGAAAGTAACAGCTAAAATGGGTGACTTCAAGTTGACCAAGACTCTCCCTTCCACTAAACTTTAGTTAAGTTCCTTTGAACTCTCTTGTCAACCAATGCTCAATCTTGGCTGCTGTCCAGTCCTGTCTTTGGCCTGTTCATCCCTGTCTTAGCAAATAATCCTGCTAAGTCATCTCCCCACCCTTGCTATTTGATCACCCTTGATATCTGATCAATTTCTTCATCCCCCCACTTTTGATGTCTAAGTCCTTGGCTTGCCTATAGCAAGAATCTTATAAGGCCAGTTTAGCAAAGATCCCCTTGTCTTTGATGCCTCCTCTTTGTAATTATCCATTCACTTCCCCCTCACTCTTCTAACTGGCTATGAATCCCCAGCTGTCTTTGCTGTATTCAAAGTTGAATCTGCTCTCTCTCCCCAATGCAATATCCCTATTGTGATAGCCTTGAATAAAGTGTTCCTTACCATTTTAACAAATATCAGAATAAGTTTTTCTTTGAGTCATAACAGCAAGATAAAACTTAAAGAAGTAACTTTCCAGGGTTTTCTATATAATCTGAGCACAGGTAGAAGAATATAGAAAACAAGTATTATGCTATCTACTTTAAATTTCATAAGCAGTCACTGAACAGATGCTTTGGTGAGCACTTGCAAAAGGACAAAGTAATCAGTGGCAGCCAACAAAGATTCACTAAGAACATGTCATGAAAAAAAGATTATCTCATTTATGTGAGGTTTACTAGGCTAATATTCTTGGCAATGCCATTGACAAAACTTATGATTTGGGCAAGATACTTGACAAAATATTTCATAGTATTTTTGTGTGCCAGATGGAGGAATATGAGCTGGATGATTGTTGGTTGGGCTGCTGATTGTATGAAGTAGACCTCCCTCCATGACCTACCCTCTGCACACTAGATTAACTCTGCTATATGTCGTTTTACTTTAATAATAGCATTTATCAGCCCGCCAGAGCAAGCTCTACCCACCACCAGTCCCTCCAACCAAGCTTCTTAGATAGCCTCATCCACCAGAGGGCAGACAGGAGAAGCAAGAAGAATTACAACCCTGCAGCCTGTGGAACAAAAACCACATTCACAGAAAGATAGACAAGATGAAAAGGCAGAGGGCTATGTACCAGATGAAGGAACGAGATGAAACCCCAGAAAAACAACTAAATGAAGTAGAGATAGGCAACCTTCCAGAAAAAGAATTCAGAATAATGATAGTGAAGATGATACAGGACCTGGCAAAAAGAATGGAGGCAAAGATCAAGAAGATGCAAGAAATGTTTAACAAAGACCTAGGAGAATCACAGAACAAACAAACAGAGATGAACTATACAATAATTGAAATGAAAACTACACTAGAAGGAATCAATAGCAGAATGACTGAGGCAGAAGAACGGATAAGTGACCTGGAAGACAGAATGGTGGAAGTCACTGCTGTGGAACAGAATAAAGAAAAAAGAATGAAAAGAAATGAAGGCAGCCTAAGAGACCTCTGGGACAACATTAAACACAACAACATTTGCATTACAGTGGTCCCAGAAGGAGAAGAGAGAGAGAAAGCACCAGAGAAAATATTTGAAGACATTATAGTCAAAAACTTCCCTCACATGGGAAAGGAAATAGCCACCCAAGTCCAGGAAGGGCAGAGAGTCCCATACAGGATAAACCCAAGGAGAAACACACTGAGACACATAGTATTCAAATTGGCAAAAATTAAAGACAAAGAAAAATTATTGAAAGCAGCAAGGGAAAAACAATAAATAATATACAAGGGGACTCCCATAAAGTTAACAGCTGGTTTCTCAGCAGAAACTCTACAATCCAGAAGGGAGTGGCATGATATACTTAAAGTGATGAAAGGGAAGAACCTACAACCAAGATCACTCTACCTGGCAAGGATCTCATTCAGATTTGATGCAGAAATCAAAAGCTTTACAGACAAGCAAAAACTAAGAGAATTCAGCACCACAAAACCAGCTCTACAACATATGCTAAAGGAACTTCTCTAAGTGGAAAACACAAGAGAAGAAAAGAACCTACAAAAACAAACCGAAAACAATTAAGAAAATGTTCATAGGAACATACATATTGATAATTACCTTAAACACGAAAGGATTAAATGCTCCAACCAAAAGACACAGGCTTGCTGAATGGATACAAACACTAGACCCATATATATGCTGTCTACAACAGATCCACTTCAGACCTAGGGACATATACAGACTGAAAGTGAGGGGATGGAAAAAGATATTCCATGCAAATGGAAATCAAAAGAAAGCAGGAGTAGCAATATGCATATCAGATAAAATAGACTTTAAAATAAAGAATGTTACAAAAGACAAGGAAGGACACTACATAATGATCAAGGGATCAATCCAAGAAGAAGATGTAACAATTATAAATATATATGCACCCAACATAGGAGCACCTCAATACATAAGGCAACTGCTAACAGCTATAAAAGAGGAAATCGACAGTAACACAATTATAGTGGGGGATTTTAACACCTCACTTACACCAATGGACAGATCATCCAAAATGAAAATAAATATGGAAAGAGAAGCTTTAAATGACACAATAGACCAGAGAGATTTAATTGATATTTATAGGACATTCCATCCAAAAAGAGCAGATTACATTTTCTTCTCAAGTGCGCACGGAACATTGTCCAGGATAGATCACATCTTGGGTCACAAATCAAGCCTCAGTAAATTTAAGGAAATTGAAATCATATCAAGAATCTTTTCTGACCACAACGCTATAAGATTAGAAATCAATTACAGTGAAAAACACATAAAAAACACAAACACATGGAGGCTAAACAATAAGTTACTAAGTAACCAAGAGATCACTGAAGAACTCAAACAGGAAATCAAAAAATACCTCGAGACAAATGACAATGAAAACACGACGATCCAAAACCTATGGGATGCATCAAAAGCAGTTCTAAGAGGGAAGTTTATAGCTATACAAGCCTACCTCAAGAAAAAAGAAAAATCTCAAGTAAACAATCTAACGTTACACCTAAAGGAACTAGAGAAAGAAGAACAAACAAAACCCAAAGTTCGTACAAGGAAAGAAATCATAAAGATCAGAGCAGAAATAAATGAAACAGAAGCAAAGAAAACAATAGCAAAGATCAATAAAACAAAAAGCTGGTTCTTTGTGAAGACAAACAAAAAAATTGATAAACCATTAGCCAGTCTCATCAAGAAAAAGAGGGAGAGGATTCAAATCAATAAAATTAGAAATGAAAAAGGAGAAGTGAAAACAGAAACTGCAGAAATACAAAGCATCCTAAGAGACTACTACAAGCAACTCTATGCCAATAAAATGGAAAACCTGGAAGAAATGGACAAATTCTTAGAAAGGTGTAACCTTCCAAGACTGAACCAGGAAGAAACAGAAAATATGAACAGAAAAATCACAAGTAATGAAATTGAAACTATGATTAAAAATCTTCCAACAAACAAAAGTCCAGGACCAGATGGCTTCACAGGTGAATTCTATCAAACATTTAGAGAAGAGCTAACACCCATCCTTCTCAAACTCTACCAAAAAATTGCAGAGGAAGGAACACTCCCAAACTGATTCTATGAGGCCACCATCACCCTGATACCAAAACCAGACAAAGATACTACAAAAAATGAAAATTACAGACCAATATCATTGATGAATATAGATGCGAAAATGATCAACAAAATACTAGGAAACAGAATCCAACAACACATTAAAAGGATCATACACCAAAAAAAAAAAAAAAAAAAAAAAAAAAAGGATCATACACCATGATGAAGTGGGATTTATCCCAGGGATGCAAGGATTCTTCAATATATGCAAATCAATCAATGTGATACCCCATATTAACAAATTGAAGAATAAAGACCATATTATCATCTCAATAGATGCAGTAAAAGTTTTGACAAAATTCAACAAGGATTTATGATAAATACTCTCCAGAAACTAGGCATAGAGGGAAACTATCTCAACATAATAAAGGCCATATATGACAAACCCACAGTAAACATCATTCTCAATGGTGAAAAAATGAAAGCATTTTCTCTAAGATCAGGAACGAGACAAGGATGTCCACTCTCACCACTGTTATTCAACATAGTTTTGGAAGTCCTAGCCATGGCAATCAGAGAAGAAAAAATAATAAAAAGAATCCAAATTGGAAAAGAAGAAGTAAACATGTCACTGTTTGCTGATGACTTGATACTATACATAGAGAATCCTAGAAATGCCACCAGAAAACTACTAGAGCTAATCAATGAATTTGGAAAAGTTGCAGGATACAAAATGAATGCACAGAAATCTCTTGCATTCCTATACACTAATGATGAAAAATCTGAAAGAGAAAATATGGAAACACTCTCATTTACTATTGCAACAACAAAAAAATAAAATACCTAGGAATAAGCCTACCTAGGGAGACAAAAGACCTGTATGCAGAAAAGTATAAGATACTGATTTAAGAAATTAAAGATGATACCAACAGATGGAGAGATATACCATGTTCTTGAGTTGGAAGAATCAATATTGTGACAATGACTATACTATGCAAAGCAATCTACAGATTCAATGCAACCCCTTCAAATTACCAATGTCATATTTTACGGAACTAGAACAAATCATCTTAAAATTTGTATGGAGACACAAAAGACCCCAAATAGCCAAAGCAGTCTTGAGGGAAAAAAAACAGAGCTGGAGGAATCAGACTCCCTGACTTCAGACTATACTACAAAGCTATAGTAATCAAGACAATATGGTACTGGCACAAAAACAGAAACATTGATCAATGGAACAAGAAAGAAAGCCCAGAGATAAACCCACACACCTATGGTCAACTAATCTATGACAAAGGAGGCAAAGATACACAATGGAGAAAAGACAGTCTCTTCAATAAGTGGTGCTGGGAAAACTGGACAGCTACATGTGAAAAATGAAATTAGAACACTCCCTAACACCATACACAAAAATAAACTCAAAATGGATTTGAGACCTAAATGTAAGACTGGACACAATAAAACTCTTAGAGGAAAACTTAGGAAGAATACTCTTTGACATAAATCACAGCAAGATCTTTTTTTAATCCACCTCCTAGAGGAATGGAAATAAAAACAAAAATAAACAAATGAGACCTAGTGAAACTTCAAAGCTTTTGCACAGCAAAGGAAACCATAAACAAGACGAACAGAGAACCCTCAGAATGGGAGAAAATATTTGCAAACGAATCAATGGACAAAGGATTAATCTCCAAAATATATAAACAGATCATGCAGCTCAATATTAAAGAAACAAACAACCCAATCCAAAAATCGGCAGAAGACCTAAATAGACATTTCTCTAAAGAAGACATACAGATGACCAAGAAGCACATGAAAAGCTGCTCAACATCACTAATTATTAGAGAAATGCAAATCAAAACTACAATGAGGTATCACCTCACACCAGTTAGAATGGGCATCAACAGATAATCTACAAACAACAAATGCTGGAGAGGGTGTGGAGAAAAGGGAACCCTCTTGCACTGTTGGTGGGAATGTAAATTGATACAGCCACTATGTAGAACAGTATGGAGGTCCCTTAAAAAACTAAAAATAGAATTACCATATGATCCAACAATCCCATTACCGGGCATATACCCAGAGAAAACCATAATTCAAAAAGACACATGCACCCCAGTGTTCATTGCAGCACTATTTACAATAGCCTGGTCATGGAAGCAACCTAAATGTCCATCAACAGAGGAATGGATAAAGCAGATGTGGTACATATATACAATGGAATATTACTCAGCCATAAAAAGGAATGAAACTGAGTCATTTGTTCAGACATGGATGGATCTAGAGACTGTCATACAGAGTGAAGTAAGTCAGAAAGAGAAAAACAAATATCGTATATTAATGCATGTATGTGGAACCTAGAAATATGGTACAGATGAACCGGTTTGCAGGGTAGAAGTTGAGACACAGATGTAGAGAACAAACGTATGGACACCAAGGCGGGGAAACTTCGGTGGGGTAGGGTTGGTGGTGTGCTGAATTGGGCGATTGGGACTGACATGTATACACTGATGTGTATAAAATTGATGACTAATAAGGACCTGCAGAATAAAAAAACAAACAAGAAAAACAACTAATACTGAACTTTCTTTGGGTTATTTGTATGGAAATATGTTAATATAAATGTTTCAGACATTACATGAAATTTCTAAAAATCTTAAAAAAAATAGCACTTATCACTATTTGAGATTACTTTTTTATTTATTTAATTATCCACTTTTTATTTTTTCACAGCACTACATAAAATAGGTACCATTATCCTCCTCATTTTATGGATAAAAAACTGAGGAATAGAAGGTTAAATAACTTAGTCAAGGTTATACATCTATGCTTGCTGCATGGTACCACCTTCCTTACCAGGGATTAAAGATGATGAGTTTTTATGGGCATATAGGTCGATGTTCATGACTCAAAACGTCATACCAGACACTGGTCTTATGACTGTTAAATTCTCTTCTAAGCTCCACTCAATGGTAAGGATTTGCTGGGTGAGCAAGCTGAGCCAAGTATACTGTTTAGACATATTCAGTCCTGGGGATCAGAGTGACTGGGGAAAATCTAGGACTAATATTAATTAAACAATCATCATTCCATTATTTAAAAGGCAATTTCAATGATCTAGGTAAAATTCATGAAATAATTTAAAGAGTTGACATGATTTAGTGGCCTAATCATACTAATATAGATATATTCCAAAAGGCAGTCAACTAAGATATATTTTATCTATAAGTTTGTGAGGTTAATATTCTGCAGACAGCTGAAAATATGAAATTAGAATTTAAAGAGCTAGAAATAGATATATAGCGTTTGACATAATTAGCGCTGAGAAATGATGGGTATAAGATTGGATTAACTCTCTAAGAAAGTTGGCATAAAAGTTCTGTCCTTGGCCTTGGGCTTTTGGTCTTCAGCTCTTATATCTTGCATGCTGAGAAACTCTATAAGAGTTATGATACAAAAGAAAGAAGAAAGATCTTAGGAGTTGATGTATAGAAAGATGAGAGGACAAAAAGGGCATGATGTCATGAAAACTGGAAAGAGTATTTTAAGAAGAGGATGATCCATGCTGTCATCTGGAAACAGAAGGATGAAAGGAATGGAAACTGCCTTGGATATGACTAAAAGAAGGTTTTTGATAAACTGAGAAGCAGTAGTTTCTCAGGGATTGAGAGGAACATAAGACAGTTTTTAGAAGACTAAAGAGAATGTGTCAACGAAACAAAAATGTAGGAAACAGACCACAGATCACTGACTGACTTATTAAAAACAGAAATATTACAGATTATTTGCTAAGAACCCAGTATTTGGAATCAGGCAGGTACAGATTGGAACAGATTGGAACACTACTGGAACAGACTTGACTTCTTCATCTGAAAAAAATAAGGATTATAATAGTACCTACCAACAGAATCTTGTAAGGATAAATAGTATAGTGTATGTAAAATATTTAGAACAGTGTTTACTTATGATAAATGCTCAGTGAATGATATATATTATCATGGAACCAAAGTTGTAGGAGGCAAGCGTTAGTATTTTAGCATGTGTATTTGTGTATGTGTGTATTTAAAATGGTTTTGTGCATATTTGAATGGGGAGAGTAATGTAGATTTGTAGTTTATGCCTTCTAGAATGCAGAATCTCGTCCAGTAATAGCACCCTGTTTTTGCGTTAGGAAAATTACACTTACCCTTTGTACAAAATCCAGTGGGGCTCTGGTTAAGGTACTCTGTTCTCCTCTAGGCCAAAATATGAAAAAAATATCTGGAGTCAATTCACCTTAATCATAGTGTCCTGGCAGACTTGAGCTCATCGTAGAGCTTCCCTGGTTTTTGGCCCTTTCTTGTTTTTCTCTAACTATTTCTGTAAGTCTGTGAGAAATTCATATGCTTCCAATAAGTTTTCTTTTTCATAGTCTGACCAGGGACAATCTCTGTTGTTTGTGACCATATAATCCTATCTGATATGAAGAGGAACCAGGAAAGAGTTAGAGATTTAAGATGTTAGGGAAAGAATAAGAGTGGAGAGAATTCAAGGCAGTGGATGGAAAAGTTATTTTGGAGAAGATAAGCTCTCTTTCATCTAAAATTACTACATCAGGGAGGGCAGAGCACAGAGACAAGAATGACAGAAGACAAGAAGAGAGAACAGAAGACAAGAACGTGTTGAAGCAAAAGGTATTAGAGAACTTATATGTGAAAGCACAGGTAGATGACTTTGATCCCAGTAAACTTTACACAGCCATACACTCTAAATGAGGATGGTGGGAAAGAAGTGGGACCTTAAGAAGAAAAAAGGTATGAAATAAACATAATGAGGGGTCATCTGCAAAGAGAAATCATAAAACCAGAAGGATTTTTCAGGCCTTGGCAGGACAACTTCATATTAAATTATAGGGGAAAGAGCATTGAGTATGCAAATACATATATTTTTTCTCATGATAAAACCATCCAATATCAGTAAGCCTTATCTAATGCAGGTTCCTTGTTCTTTGGCAGCAAGTAATGATGAAATGTAATTACTTCACATTCAAACAAGTTGAAAAATTAGGTTTTCAGTTACAGTGAAATGTTTGTGTCTAAAAGAGTGATGGAATCATGGGAATTAGTGGCATAGTCCCACAGTGAACTCACAGCATGTTGTGCCCTAAAGAAACAGATAATCACATCCATGTCACATCTGTCAAAAGGGTGCTGGAAACATTATTTATTATCTAATGGCTGTCTCTGTCATTGAAATATCAAGGAGATTGAAAAGAAAAACTTGAATTATTTATATGCAACACTGTGACTTCAGGAAAAATATCTTTTTGTTCTTATACCTGATTTTATCTCAACTCTCTAGTCCAGAATTGAGCAATAGAACTTTTGTGATGATGAAATGTTTTATAGTGACAAAGATAATTATAACCCAAATAATCTGTGCTATCCAATATGGTAGCCACATGTGCCAAGTAAGTACTTGAAATATACTAGTGTACCTGAGGAACTGAATTTTTAATTTTGTTAAAGTTAATTATAATTCAGTTAAATTTAAATAGTCACACATGACTAAGTGGCTATTGTATTGAACAGCACAGCTCTAAACCATATATATCTTATTCATCTACTGATAGTCTAAAATCATATATGCAATAGTCAAGAATAATCCAAATGGATGGTATAGGTAATAATCAAGAACAGCTAAAATAGCTAGGATTTGATTATAGTTTCAATTGTTTGTAAAAGGAGTACTAATTTTTGTCACATATGCTAATGCTATCATGTATTTCCAGTTTAAGCTGAAAAGAAAATACATCTCTAAATTCTAAATTAAAGAAGTTAACTACTATCAAAAGCATTATAATCACAAAAGATAAATTTAAGCCAAATATAATATTTTCTGAAAATTGTACAGTATATATCAATGTTTAAGGAATAGTTCCAGTAAAAAATATCAGGGATCTGAGGACATTATTCAGATATTTCTATCCTATTTCATATACCTAGCAATGCAACTACAGCCTTTGAGATTGATTTCTCTGCTTTCAGAAATACACAAATGAGGGAGATAGCATAAGTAATTTTAAGGCAGAATAGTAAAGGACATACATGAAAGTATAAAGGAAGAGAGATTAAATCAATCTGGGACATCCTAATAGAATTTTAAGTGGTGTACAGAAAGATCTGTTCCTGACCACATAGGTATTACATGAGTTATTGTGCTAGAATTATAAAATATGGGAAATACGAATTCATATCTTGAGATTCCTATGCACAAGGACTATTTAAGTAGTCCATTAACTTCCAATTTCTTAGAGTTACACAAAAAGATAAAAATCAAAGATGTAATTTCTTACGAGAGCCTTCACAATGCATAAATAAGTAGCTTATCAACATGCAAAATACATATTTTCCGCATCTATAATACTTTTCATGCAAGTGGAAACTTTTTAAAGTTACAAGAGAATATTTTTAAACTGAGTTTTACTTAACTTACACATATTGATTTTGGGGGGAAATGATTGACTCATCTTTGGAAGATTTACTGATTTGACTGACATATCCACTGAATATATTTTGATGAAATGTTGAAATTATATTTTGCTTTATCACTAAGAATTTTACTCCTAGAATTTATACCTTAAGGAGCACAAATACATATTTTTATTACTATTGGTAGTTTAGGCTATAACAATAACAGAAAAATATATAAGAGGCACATGCAGGTATAGAAAATTAGAAGGCAAAATATTATATATATTATATACATTATATAATATATCTAAATTATATATATATATATATATATATATAATTTATTTGGAATGGCTTTACCTCAAAGTCTAGAAGATTAAGCCTGTGACTGAACCTACATAAAAACACGTTGTCAAGTGAAAAGTGTAACTTTCTTCAAAAATATGGATGTATTAACTTTATAAAAGAAAGCTATTATCATATCTATTTATCAGTTATCATATAGATGCTACTAATATCATAGGAGAGCATAGTACTTAATGTGGCTCATGTTGAATTTAGATATACCTTAGGTTAACATATGTATGAGAAAAATACTTAAGTAAAGAATAGTACTAAGGTAGTACTTCACTCATTTATAAGTAGCAATACGTGTATGGGATTCAAATAACTAAAAACTAAGTTAAATCTTCCAATGTTATAACCATATTCAGCAAAGCTTGCTTAATGCCTACATAGATTACAAAATGAGTTCTGCCCTAAAAATATATTTGATTTGGATATCTATCCTCACAGCCCTTTTTTTCTACTTTTACCTTTATATTTCATATTGACTACATTAGTTGGAAAGCTGCATTTAGTTTAGCATTTCAATTCTTCAAAATGAATTCCACTAATACCAATCTCGAAGGAGGTCAACAACTTACAAAATATAAAAATTTAAAAATTAAATAGTTTTCTATATGAAGAACTAGTTAGAACTATTAATATGCTAACACACATCATTGATTTCCAACTGAAAAACATTTTAATTCTATTAAAATTTAAGAAGAAGGTGTTGCTGAGGGCTTACTCTTTGTTATGCTATAGAAAAAATTATTCACGGCATTGCTAAAGACAGTCAGCAGACTTTATTCAGCACTGTCATGATAGGTATAAGGACCACTGCAATGGACTTTTTGTAGTAGGAGAGACAGATTGGACTCAGCTCTGAATACAACAAGGAAAAGGGAGGATTTTATAGTGAAGAAGCAGGATGGGGGGTTGGTAGATGACAAATTACTAAGAGTAAACATCAGGGGTAAGGTGGTTTCTGGCTAACCAAGAAGTAGGCTTCTGAATTTGTGATCATACATCACCTGAGCAATGGTACGAAGATGAGGAACCATACCAGATATTGTGGGTGATTAGATATCAAGACTGGGATATTCTGGTTAAACTGACTTAACAGGATCTTTGCTAAAATTGAACTATGCAGAGACAAACAAGAAGACCTAAAAGTCAGGGCCAAGTTGAGAAGAGAGTTCAGAGGAGCCTGATTAAACTTGGGCAAGGAGAGAATATTTATCAGTTTGGCTGAATATAATAAGCATGAATACCATCATCATGAAATTTATAGACTAATGGGGAAGACAGATATGAAATGAACACACAAACACACATATGTAGGCAAGCATATATAGAAGCAAAAGATACACAAAAAGAAAATGTGGTATTTTCCCCAAATAAGACTATGTGACCATTTTTTGCTTAGAGCATTTCACAACACCAGTATTATTAGGGACACAAGGGTAGATTTTGATAACAAATTTCCTAATCTGATCGTTTTTCTTTACATGATTCAACACATTTGCCTTTTGTAACTGATAAGTAACATCTTCTTAAATATAATTCCTTTTTTAATTGGGCAATGATTTCTGTGTTCTGATTGCTCTGATATTTTTGTGGTCACATGAAACAATTGTGGTAAAGAACTTGAGAACTTTGAGATATAAGGTTTTTTCCTTTTTGGTTTCTAGCTGTGATAAAGTAGCATTTTACTAAAGTCATGAGTAAATTCCAACAATAAAAATAATGCAATATTCTGTGTAGTTTTGTTAGAATTTATTAATATGTATTATAGATTTTACTATGCAGACTGTGTATAATATAACAAATATATTAACTCAATAATAATTGAATCAAATCACATTTCTCTAGGCCATTTTCAAGAGAAGTAATGACAGATTCTCCAGTCCTTTAGTGAATATATGTTTATTAATTAATGTTTTTGTTTATCTTAATATGATAAATATCCTAGATTACATCTGAAGCACATATTTGTAGCTTGATATATTATCTTTTAAACTTTACCTTTGATAACACTTTTACTTAAATTAATGGCGGTGAATTTCCACAGCATTGGTTTAATTGTGCTCCTAATGTACCTATCAGTCTGGAAAAGCTCACCAAGCAATTTAGCAATGTAAATAATAACATTTAAAATGAAACCTGAGTGCACATTAAAATATACTCAACATAATAGGTTATTTGGGCTATATGTTCTAATTTTTAAAGATATAATTAACAAAACTTGTTTTTCTATTCTACACATATTTTGCTTTTGAGTCATTATTCTGGTCAATACATCTATTTTTCTTGAGAAGAACAATGATTGTGTGAGAGATGACATATTTCTACTGAGTACATATGAGTAATACAGAGTGTAGAATTTAAGAAAACTTTCTGGTCCCAAATTTCCAGTGTTGTATGCCACTTGTCAAATCTCTTCATATTTTAACTGCTGAGACAGCTTTTTGGCCATGCAGACCATTCATCACTATCATTCAATGTTGAGTGTGAATGTTGTTTTCATGTAATTCTGGCTACATCTTCATGTTTCTAGAATAAAGAGGTGGCTAGAGAAGAGTCTGTGAGGACCGTTTAAGTTAGAGGCAGGTTCTACAACTACTCTATTTCCTGAACTACACGAAGCTGGATATTGAAAAGTTTACCACCCCATTAAACATGGCCAACATGTGACTTTAAATCGAGGAAATACAGTTAGCACTTCCTGGAATATATTTATAATTAACTTTATTATAGTATGTTTTCACTAGTAAAATGGTTAAGAGTTTTTTAAATGTTGAGCATCTGTGTGGTAACACAGAATGAAAACAGAGTATGAGTCCATTAGAAATAAGCCCAACAAGTACACACAATATATTTTATAAATCAGTGCATAATATGCTACAATTAATCATCCTTTAAATAACTACATCAATACATAACATCTATTTGTCAAAAGAACCCAGTCTTCCTTATTCATTTTGTCATTCATGCATTAGTTCTTCATTCAGTCAGTCAATACCTTACCAAAACTCTTACTATGTAGGGCTCTGAACATAACAAGAAATTAGCAAATGCATAAGATAAACACTTGCATTGTATAGTTTAAGACATTTACTTATAAAAACTATGTTAACACTTAAATTACATTAAATTCCAACAATGGAATACAAAACTATAAAATTTAGAGTTTCCTGTTACGGAAAGTTATAAAAAGCAATTTCATCCATTCGTAACTATGAGGCTTTAAAACTAAGCAGGTTAACAGAAATTAATAAATAATTTGTTTTGACAGTGGAAATTTAACCAGGACCCTAAGCTATATATTTGCTAAGTGTTTGTTTTATGTCAAGTAAGCTTTTACTTATTTGATTGATTTCTTTTCTTAAAATTCTATTTATTAATATATTTGTATAATAAATAGATAATAAATAGAATGCATGGAAATATTAATCAAGTTATTTTTTCCTATCTGTAAGTACTGAAAATAAAATAAAAGCAAACCAAAAAAGAATAAAAAAGAACTTAAAAGCTGGCTCTGAAATGATAAAAGCCAGAAGAGGATGAAACCTCATGTTAAACTTTTCCTTTTGTACTGAAGTATTTGTGAATCATGTTTCCCTGTCAAGAGCCTTGGAAAGAAGATGATCTTATATGGTAAATATTTACTAATGACTAGTTTCAATATAGTGAGAAAAAGACTGGTCTTTCTGGCTTTGAAAGTATAAATCAAAAAACAATTTTAATTAACTTAAAATTAAGATAAATTTTTTTTAACGTAGAATACTAAAAAAATACTGGGTGAATTGTTAGGTTCTTTACATTCCATTTAACTCACAGTATGTAAGTATAAGAACAAAAACTCATGTGAGGATTGCAATGAAAGTATTTCTCTATTGAATGTGATTCTCTCATTACTCTCATAAACTATCAAAAGTAACAAAACTATTAAACTCTCAAAATCAACAACAGAACCAAATATCTTGATCTACAGGAAGTATTGTAATGGAAAAATTGAAATAGAAAACTGAATTTTTTGACTTTCACCTGGATTGGTGATAATTCTCGTTGATTGATAGTAACAACTGCCTGCAGGGCTGAGCTGAGGATTTTGACACTACCTCAGGGCTCCATATTTGCTGCTTAACTACTCCACTGGGATGACAGCGTAGGAGCATGTACACAGGCGTTTAACACGGGCTACGTCTAAATTTTCACTAATATTTCTGTGACGATTAAATCAGTGACAGAAAGTCCCAGTCCTTAGCTTAGTTCCACTGATTCACATCGTAAGTAAAGATCACTCTATATCATTACATAAAATGGATGGTATGGTTGGGCTAGAGTTCTGTGACTGAGCGGGAACAATGATTCAGAAACGACATTGGTAGATGTGATTATTTTACTTTTTACCTTGCATATGGTTCTTTTATTGAGGGAAAGAAATCCCTCCTGCTGATTTAGTTATTTTTCACATTTATAAGGTGTAAGTATAGGCTCATATGGTAGATCCATAAAAGCAGTCAATTGCAAAAAACTTATAAAACATGATTTATTTATATTAGTTCCACATTTTCCTTTTTATATAAAATGGATTTTATATATTTTGCCAAAGTTATCACATTTTATCATTTAAAAATTCAAAGACTGTGGCTATGCTTTCTTTGTTTTTTAGTTTAATATGAGATTTATTACTTTTAGCTGAAAAGGCACTTTCGCAATGGGGATACCATATGTCCCACCGAAGGCAGGCTGTGTTCCTGCTCGTGCTGGCCTTGGCTGTCATTCCTGTTGACACACCTTTTCATCCACTGCAATAGGCAATCTCCACCTTAGGGTCTCAGAGTGTGGCCATGCATAGGATTTCAGAGGCTGACCTTTTCTAGAGAGTTCACGTAGGTCTCTGCCTCTCACATCTCAGATGGTGTTCTTAATATTTTTATTTTTTAATTTCAAAAATAATTTAAATCCATACAAACAGCAAAAATAATAAAAGTTCCCTTCACATTGCTCCATCACCTGTATCCAGTCTCTCTTCATTTTTCAGGGATAGCCCCATTTAACAATTTAGTGTGTACCCTTTCATACAGAAATGATGTCTTTTTTTTAAACATAAATCATGTGATACATATTGTCCAGTCATTTGCTTTTTTCACTTAATTATATATGTCTTGGAGATATTTCCATCTTTGTTTATATGGACCTTACTCATTGCTTCACTGCATGGTATTCTGTAATGTGAATATATCATTATATTATATATATTTTATAAATATATAAAATCATTCCCATAGTAAGGACATTTAGATTTTCAGTTTATTGCTATCAAAATACTGCAATATGCATCCTTTTGCAGACATTATTTTGTAATATTAAAAGTACTTCTGCAGGATAGCACCTGGGTCCCAAGGCATAACAATTTTAAAGCTCTCTCCAAAATTCTTCCTCAAAAGGTTATACCCATTTACAAATGTACAGATATCATTTGATCCAGCAATTCTACTCCTAGGAATTTATGCTACAGATATAGTCACATCTATGTGATACAACTTATGTATAGTAGTTTTTATTGTACCATTATAATCAACCTATATATCCATCAGTTATGTCACATCTATACAATGGAATACTATAAAGTCATAAAAAAGAATGAGAAAGCTCTCTGTGTGTTTGTGTGAAAATTAAAGTGCTGAGCATTATGTATTTGCTAGTAAATGCATAAAATATTCTTGTAAAAATTCATAGAAGATTCATCAAATTAATTGCCTGTAAAAGGTAAACTGTTGGCAGGGAACTGGGTGGGAAGTTTTATTATATAGTATTTTGACCCATGTGAATATATTACTTATTCAAAAGTTAAATAAAAATGCAAAAATTGACTTATCAAATTTTATATGAATTATTCATATCTTACATGCTAACTACTCACTTTAAAATGTATTTCCCTGATTATCGGTGACATTGAGCACCTCTTATATGGTAATTACCCATAGGTATTTCTTCTTTAGTGAAATATCTTATCCTCTACCCTATTTTTATCTTACAGATTTTAAACCTCCTTCTTTATTTGAGATGCTAGTATTTTATGTGTTAAAAATGTTCCAAATACTTTCTCTCCAAACTGACTAATATTTTAACTGTTCTTATAGCATCTTTCATCGTAATGATGTTTTAAGTATTTAAAAGCCAGTTCTGCTTTTTCTTTACAGTCTCTGATTGCTTACTTATGGAAACTTCCCCTACCTTATCAAAGCTATCTTTCTTTACTTTCAAAATTTTATAGTGTTTGGTTTTTATGTTTCTTATGTATATTTTTGTTTTTATTTAACCTAAAGTTGATCTTTATTCTAACTGTAATTTATTTTTTACTTTAGTGGGTACAAATGGAGCTCTCATTATCCAACCACTACTCAACAAGTAGTGTATATTTTCCCCATGGATTTGCAATGTTAATTTTTTTATATACTAAAATTCTCATGCACATGCTCCTAGACTCTCTATTCTGCTTGACTATTTTTTTTACTAAAATTACTCTGTTTTAATTTTTATATCTTTATAATGTGAGTTGATATCTGGTAAGATGTTTCCTTGCATTATTTTTATCAAGAATTTCTTAGCTATTCTGTTACATTTCCTAATCTTTTATTTGAAAAATATGATTTTATATATATGTATATACACCAAATATATACATTATACACATGTACATACACACATAGACACACATACTTATGTTGGTTTCTTAAAAGCTTCAGCTATTTGAGGGTTAATCTAAAGCTTGCCTTACCCAACTGAAGTATCAACATTTCAGGGGAAAATATTCTATATTTCTTGTCCTTGGGAAAAGGCAACTTCTCCTTTTCTTTCAATTTCAGTATTTTTGGTAACAAGTACAAAAACCATATTCAAGTATGTCTAGTTTTTCACTTCAGATTCAGTTTGTGGGCAATGTGAAATATGGGGCTAAAGCTGAGTGCTTGAATTAACAGAACATTTCAGTTTATTTTTACCCTAAGACAGTTCTTTCTACCCTCAGCCTCTAAGTTTCTGCCAGTCAAGTTATGCAATTTAAATTTCCATAGCTATTTAAATTCATTCATTAGATCACTAACTCAGCTCTATGCTTTCCATGATAGTTCATTCATTTCATAAAGTGGGAATGCAAACAAAGGAGGGGAACAATTTTTAAAGTCATATAGATTAACCATATTTTTGATATAATACTTTGTTTCATTACTGCATGTCATTTTGGACATTCTCCATTCTGATCTAAAATATTGGGTTTTAAGCAACTTGGCTACAGCTACTTTTCACCCCAATTTCTATATGTGTGTGCTACTGACATGTCTCTCATCTTGTTTACTTTCACTACTCCTCTAGTAAGGAATGATTTTAAAAAAATGAAACAAAAGTAAAACAACATAAAAACTCATGCTGAAAAATCATCCCGACTTTCAGGAACCATTGGCATTTCTGTTTAACATCTCACAGTAAGAAGCCGTAAGCACTGGAAGAATCACAGAGATGAATACTTTCATTATTAGCAGTTGTCCTGGGAAGGTATAAACAATAAAGTTCCCCTTGTAATCTAATATCGCAGAGTCTGGCATCTATCATTTTTGTGTCCCTTCCCTTCCTTCTGTATGGTTTGGCTTTAAGCCTCTCAGACCTGTGGCTCTTTATTGGAAGATTGCTTTCAGGCACTGGGGCCTGCTTTGCCAGCACTTGTGGAGAATTAGAAGTGTGTGGGGATTTAAATTTATGTCTCTCCCACTTCTCTGGGGTAGCCTGAAACCAATGGATAAAACTCCAGCTCTCTCTCCTCAAATCAGGACACCTTTGAGGCAAATTTACACTCCGGGAATTCCCTGAAGTTTCCTTTGGTGAGACTGCCTGAGAGCCAGCCCACTTTTGTTTGGCTTTCTCCCTTTCCCCAGTCAGTTCCCACCCTCTTATGTGTCTTCCTGAGAACACCTCCTTACTAAGCCACTTACAGTGAATCCTTGACTCAAGGTCTTTCTTGCGGGCAACCTGACTTAAGACATGACAAACAGAAGCATTTTTTTTTAAATGTAATTTAATTAATTTATTTTTTATACAGCAGGTTCTTATTAGTTATCGATTTTATACATATTAGTGTATATATGTCAACAGAAGCATTTTGAATTCAGTTTTTAAATTTTGTGCTCATTTTCCCCATTAAACAGATTCGCTCTCTATATGTTCTTCTTTAGCCTTTTTCCTTCTTGTTCACGGTAAAACTGCTTTTTTTCAGTAATTACCCCTACATTTCTATCTGGGATCTTTAGGTCTTTGTTTCTTGCCTTTTCGCTCAGACCTACCTCACAACTCTGGGTTTCCTGCATTTGCTAGCAGTTTCTGCAGGGGGGTTGGGGGGAAGCAAATTTGGCAAGATTACGCTTGAGGTTTAACTTAACTCAGCCTACAAAGAGTTTTGTGAACGTATAACCTTAGGCAGAGGTGGGGAAAAAATAAGGAGAATGCATAGCTACCGATTACTGAGTGCTTGCCATATGTCAGGTACTCTGCTAAATACTTTCATATGTAATTTTATTTAAAGATGATACCCATATAAAATCTTGACACTGTTATCAAATTTTTATGTATAAATTACCGCACAGAGAGATTAATAATTTTCCTGTATTTACTCCAATAATTACAGGCGAAGAATTTGAGCTTGTGTCTCCCTGACTCCAATTCATTGTTTTAATCACTATGCAGCATTGTCTCACATAAATAAACCCCTTAGGAGTTAGACCCTTGATTCTGAAAGTATAGTCCAAGGAACAGCAACATCTAAATCACTTGGGAGCTTATTAGAACTGCAGAATCTTGCGCCCCACCTAGATCTCCTCAATCAGAATCTGAATTTTAACAAAATTCTCAGGTAATTATATTCACGTTTGTTTGAGAAGCACTTGGCTAGAGCTCTTCATGTCATCAACCTAGATGGAAATCAAACTGACAGCTAGTTCATTCATTCCACAAACTCTCCTTGAAATTTGACTATGAGCAAGCACTTGGGAGAAGTGCTAAAATTGATTCCTGCCTTTAAGGTGTTTAGAGCTGAGTTGGGATTCAGATGAATCAACCAATGAAAATTTTCAAGATTCTCAGCCAGACTGTCACTGTGTAAACCACTGTAAACCATAGAGTCAGTCACACAAGAAGTAGAGAAATGTACCATTTAGAAAAGTTAGACCTGATTTTCATTAATCTCAGTTTCTTACTCGGATCTACCTCACATCCTGGATCTCTTGCATTTGCTATCATTCACCGCAAGGGGTAGGAAGACTCTAACTGGGCAACATGAGTCTCGGGCTTTAGCCTCACTTAGCCTCTATCTATCTATGTACCTATCTACCTATCTATCTATGTATCTATCTATCTATTTATCATCTATCTACCTCTCTATAAAATATTGTAAAACAGACAATGAATGGTATATCTGACCTTGGATCTCAGACCAAAATTACTCATGTTTTAAAGGACACTAGCATTTCAGCATTTGTTTACAGTTGATAAAAGGTACTGGGCTGATCAGGTATGTACCACAGGTAAACAGTAGGAGGTCTTGTTTTTACCTTGATGTACCTGCTCGAAATGGAAACTCGATGTCTATTTTAAAGGGAGAACAGCATTAAAAATAATGAGAACTCGATTATTTCAAGAAGTAATGGAGTCCTATTCATTTCTGTACTTGCTTTTCCTAAACTCCCCTGTGGTTTGAGCACAATACCTGACAGCTCTAAAACTATCTTTACACAAGTAGGTCAAGGATTCATGCAAATATTATCTTGCTAAGTGTGAATATTTATCTTGGACGCAGCTAGACTATTTCTTTCCATTTTATAGTTTTAAGGCTTAGGTTGTCAGATGTCCATAAAACTACTTGATTACCGAAAGAGTAATGAAAAGAACTCTATTCCCCACTCCTCAGTCTAGAACTCAAGGTGAAGTTTTTGATAATATGGTTACTGAGAACTCAAGAATAACTGACTATTTCTTTGTCCATGACCCAAGAAGTCCCCCAGGAAGCTCCACATTCAAACAATAGCAGAATAGGCATTGCTTTTTTATTACATGTGAAATGCCTGGCATTACTTAAGGTAGCATTCTGATAAAACTCAGTTGGAAAATCAGCTTAGATTTGTGATCTAAATAGTCTTCATCTTTTGTCTTAGCCCAATCGAAAACTTACCTCTAGCTGGTCTCTGAGTCAGAAGAAATGCAGTACTGTAGCATACAGAGAAGAAATGGGGAGCCAAGAGTGAGATGAATCTGCTTGGAAGAAATAAGACTTAGTTTACCTATTCAGCATCATAGCATGCACATGGGTGCAATTAACTCTGTCAGTAGCCAGTAAGCCAATAAGGCCCAATCAGTATCTGTAATCCAGGCATTCTAATATATATACTTTTTTCTCATTTGGGAAGAGCAGGAGTTTTTCTTGGCATGGGAGGACAAATGAGAGCTCCCTCCCAGGATTATGAGAGCCTTTTTCAAGTAGAATTTTTGACATCTCAGTCTGAAGTACTTTCATTTGATTAACTCCACCAAAATCAGGGGCTGGATGGAAGATATTGAGTAGGAACTTAACCATGAAATTTATAAAGTGATCCCTCTTAAAATTAAAAAAAATAATTGAGTAAAAAGAAAAATTTCTCTTTCTATCTTTAAAGTCATAAACATTTACCAGCTTTAGAATTTAATCTCTGCTTTTATTCTTTAAAAGTTTAGAAAAAGTGAGTTTAATTTAAGCTAACAGACTTAAATAGAGCCTTCATCTCTTACCTCAGCCCAAATTGAAAACTTACCCTTATTTGGTCGCTGAGCAGAAAGAGATTTAAAACAGCATATTAGGTGCTTACAGAATCACTAGGAGGGCTAGAGGAGCAAGCTCTAGCCTTGGTTTCCTAGGAAAGACTCCCAGAATAAACTGCAAAAATTACTTACTATGGGAACTACTATCTCTTCCACAATAAGGAAGCTGGGGAATCAGGAAATCATTATACCAACTACTGGATCTGGTACCATATTACCTCATCTACAATCCAGTCAGGAAGCTGTTACTTCTAATACATCATTGCCTCCAGAAAATCATTGCTTAGCAGTGATATGGAGGTCAGGAGGAAACTACAGGAAAGGTTGGCTTTAGATCCATGTTTTACCTGCAGATCTGCACCTGTAAAATGAAAGCCTGAGATCTTGATTGTCTCCTTAAGAATCAAGAATCTCCTTAATTCTCTCCTCTTCCATACCAATATCATGTCTGGAACTCTAGCTTCAAATGAGTCTGGGAAATTTTCACCTTTCCAGACTCTGTGTACAGAAATGCACTATAATAGGAAGACTGGAAAAGATGTTAAGCAAGTCAATCAAGAGAGTAGGATATGGCCCACTCTAGTCTTAGAGAACCTTGCTACAAAACCAAGAATGTTTTAATAATTAAGAAATAACAGGGCTTCCCTGGTGGCGCAGTGGTTGAGAGTCTGCCTGCAGATGCAGGGGACACGAGTTCGTGCCCCGGTCCGGGAAGATCCCACATGCCGTGGAGCGGCTGGGTCCGTGAGCAATGGCCGCTGAGCCGGCGCATCCGGAGCCTGTGCTTCGCAACGGGAGAGGCCACAACAGTGAGAGGCCTGCGTACCGCAAAAAAAAAAAAAGACATTTATACAACTATTGTTTTCTTATTTCATTTTCTATAAAGGAAATTAAAATGTTAAATTCTTAAATTAGAGTTCAGATACCTGGCAAAAATAAATAACTTGGGAAGTTTAAGTACCAAAATGAAAACTACAGAAGAGGTCAGTGACAAAATTATAGAAACCAGGAATAGGAAATATGTTTCAATTTCTAAGTATACTACTTCCTTAGTCATTATAGAAAAGTGTATGAATGATTAATGAAAATATCTTCTATTCATTATATGTTCCATGATGAGTTCTGGGCATTTGGGAACATCTTTTAATTTTTCATGGTTTAATGATTTATCTAATAACTATTTGAGCAGGAATTTCAACTATGTTAATGACTGGCAATGCTGGATAAACCAGTGTAATATTTTAAGATGCAAATCTGAGTCATGAATCTGTTTTCTCACATAAGACACAATATTAGACTGTTTGGCTAACACCCCTACTCCACAATTTTGAAATATATAGGGTAGCTGTGAATATCTCAGCTGAATTAATTAATAAAATTATTCATGCCCTCACTTTTCCCATTAGTCTTTGATTTTGCCTTTGATTAAGAATTCTTTGCACCATATGCAGACTATTTAAGGAAGTAAACCAATGGATTTACAACCCCCTTGGGTAAAATGGCATCAATATTCCACTGTTTGAAAAATTGGAGTGCTCTTCTGTTCATACAAGTTAATCTGTCATTCCTCAACCTTTTAGAGAAACTGCACAATATTTTCTACAACTTTATATTCACTATAAGCTTATTATCATACCAAGGCAAAAATATCATATTCCCAAAAGGACATGATTAAAACCTTATCAACCCACATAATCAGGTAGTCACACTCTAAGACGTGTACTGCCTGGAAGATTTGAGGAGACCTTCATTCTTTGAGGTGGCTTGTTAGATGGGGAGCTTCACTATAGGGATGCATCTAACTATTAAGAAGGAGAATTAGAAAGGATGACGAGATCCATGCATTGTGAAGTTTTAAGATTCAGACCTAGATAGTCATACAAGATCACTTGAAAAAATTTTTTAAAAGGCCAACACAAAACCAGAGGTGGATCAAAAGGAAATAAGCACGATGTATCAGGCATATCTGATACATCAGGCATATCTGGCTTTTTTTTTTTTTTTTTCCGGTACGCGAGCCTCTCACTGCTGTGGCCCCTCCCGTTGCGGAGCACAGGCTCCAGACGCGCAGGCTCAGCGGCCATGGCTCACGGGCCCAGCATCTCCGCGGCATGTGGGATCTTCCCAGACCAGGGCTCGAACCCGCGTCCCCTACATCGGCAGGCGGACTCTCAACCACTGCGCCACCAGGGAAGCCCCTGGTTTTTTTTTTAATTGGGATATTGTTGTTTTACAATGTTGTGTTAGTTTCTACTGTACAGTGAAATGGAGTTCCCTGTGCTATACAGAAGGGTCTCATTAGTTATTTATTTTATACATATTAGTGCATATATGTCAATCCCAATCTCCCAATTCATCCCAGTTCCTCTTTCCCCCTTTGGTGTCCATTTGTTTGTTCTCTACGTCTGTGTCTCTTTTTTGACAGTTAGATCTCAACACTGCCTTCACTAAAATTGGCTCTTCCAGAAATAAGCTACCTATATGTTGAGACCAGTTACTTCCAATTGCATCATTCTGTTATATTTTTTCATACATCTTCCCATTTATTGTTTAATTGTATATCGCCTTCCAGTAGAATATTATCTCTACAAGCACAGATTTCTTGTTTCTCTTGTTCCTTGTTTGTCTCTCTGGGCCTTAGAACAAAGTCTGGTATACAGTAGTCACTCAATAAATATTCCATGAAAGAATTAATAAATGGATTCTTAGCCAGGTGCTCTCACTTTCTCTGTGGAAGTTTTATACATACACCCTTATACACACGAATTATAATATGCAGTTTCCGGTATTATCTACAGTTGAGTGTCAACTGAAAATTCCATAAGGTTGTTCCAATACCAACTTATATCCCTTGGCTATATTGAGTCTACTAAAACCAGTCTATAAATTTCAAAACTAATAACTTGACAATTCTGGTGAGAGCCAATGTTACAAGCAAAATTTGCCTCATGATTAGATGCTCTGAGAGGGTTTGTGTCACAGCTGTTATTTATTGCATATTGCTAATGAATCAGGTCTTTGTATTGTCACCCTCGATCTATTTTCAGAACATACATTTATATAGAAAATAATAGTAACATTATAGATCTTGGCTTAAGCCCTTGGAAAATTCTCTCCCAGGGATTTGCTTTTCCCATAACAGTAATTGTTTTTCCTGCACAATGGTTCAGGCCCAAAAAACGAACATTCCATCTTACCAAGCATTGATTCTCCATTGTTGAGCTTGGGTGTACATAGCTTTCTCTGACTATCCATTTCCAGATTTCGTCCTTATTGTTACTCATCCTTTTATTAAATTTCTCGTAGGATAGTTATGCTTTTCAAATTAACAGATGCTTCCAATAGGTGGATTTTATTTTTGATGGAGGGTTACTTTCGCAAGAGTGGGAGTATCATTTAATATTTGATGGTGGTAATTTTGTAGTTCTGAAAGTCATCAGTCTGAACATTGCCAGTTAAAGCAACTTAGATGCAGAAGGAAAGGATCTGTAGACTTCCATGAAAGGAATTTTTAAATTCATACCTCAGAAAAAGGGTAAATGACAGATGGAATAGTTAATTTCTTAGAAAAATAGAGAGTAGGAGAAAAATCTGATTAATTAAAATATGGTCACTTTGTAATCTAAAGTATTGATATTTTTTATAAAACCAAATTATTTTAAAGATCTGTAATAAATTTTGGAGAAAAAATTGTTCTTAACATTTATTCAGAGACATTCACATTATTAAAACATTTTAAATAATTCATAAACATCCTTAAAATTCATTTATAAAACAGACTATTATTCCTCTCATATTGTGGGACGTATGAGAATCAGAAGTGTTCATCTGAGTACTCTATCTAAAAACTACATATTGCCTGTGCAGGCTCACAGTAGGAAAGTGAGAGAGGTATCTATTATGTTTTGAGAGCTCAGAGCTTATAGAAAGTTTTTAAGAGCTTAGTTTTGTAGCTGGATTAACCTGGCTTCAAATCCTGGTCCTGAAAATCAGATTTTGGGCAAGTTGTTTAACTCTGAGTTTCCTCATTTGTAAAATAAGAAAAACTATAATATCTACTTCATAAGGTGCTGTTAGGATTGAATGAGAAACTACTAGCACAGTAACTGAAACAGAATGAACTATCTCATATTAACTATTATGACTGTTGGTTTTATCATTCCTTGAATCCAGAAAAAGTTGCTCCTAAACTACTCTGCCTTGTAAAAGTCAATAATCAAAATCATTATGATGCATTATAAGATCTTTGGATGAGGGACTAAATATATGAACCTTAAGCTAACCTTAGCAGTTTAAGATTTATTGATTGGTACAAACTAGTGACCTATCAACTACCTCTCCCTACGAATTTGTTTTGTTGATCTTATACCTGTCCTGAGTCACTCACTTGTATTACCTACCAGCATTCTGTAGGCATTTGAGTTTTGACCCTGGGTGTATAAAGTAAAATACATGCACTTAAGAATGTAATATATGCTCTTAGAATATATATATATATATACACACACACATATATACATATATGTAGGAGTGTACATATGTATATATATACATATATGTATATATACATACTCTAAGAAACTCTAAGTCACATGCATGTATTATTTTTATTTTTAAAAATGTCAACATAAGTTATGTGGGCTTGGTAGATAGTGGGATTATGTTTACTGTTTGTTTGTTTTTATTTTTCTGAGATAACAAAATTTTACAGGGAGTTCCCTGGCGGTCCAGTGGTTAGGGCTCTGTTTTCACTGCCGATGGCCCAGGTTCAATCCCTGGTCGGGGAGCTAAAATCCCACAAGCCACTTGGCGCGGCCATAAAAAGAAAAAAAGAAAACGTTTACAAACAGAAACACTTAAGAGACTTATTAACGTGGTGTCTCTCTTCCCATCTCTTCCTATTTCGTTCTCCTGGTCTCAAGTGCGTGGTCTAGTCATAAATTATGGGATGAAAAGTATGAAAACTTTTGTCTCCTATTATCTCAATTCCTTCATTGGTTTAACAAAATTCTCCTTATGAAATTGGAGATAAACAATGCTAATTGTACAACCATGTATTCATTCATGAAAGCCACAGCCAACTGTTAATTGCCATGGGTTTGCAGATACTAGTTTAGTTACAGTTTTGCACAGGAGAGGGTTTGTGAATGTTATAAACCTCATCCCACACGGGATGCATAACTCGCCCTTGGAAACTGTGTGCACAGATTGAGGGTGCTAGGGTTTCTTTAGTGGAATCTGGCTCAGTGATGGTGGCTGAGTCAAGAAAACACCCAGAAACTTGACCTAGTTCTCACTCATTTAACACAGAAACTATGGAAGGAAATGCTTTGAAATATGTCTGCTAATCTATAAATTGCAACAAATCAACTTCAGAGGCCATCTGGAACAAACTTCCAGAGCACAATATCATCAAAGGTGAAGACATATATCACTTTAAGACATTTGACAAGAACAGATTTTCAATAGGGAAGAAACTTGAACTATATCTAATTAACTATCTAGTTTCAGCTTCTTTCAAAAGAATAGTATGATGGAGTGATAGACATTTCTTTGGTTTAAGGTACACTTCAATATGAGCTATAAATGAACTCAATATGGTTTCCTAAACTGCACCATAAAACATTTCAGTATCCTATGCTGTACGGGGATCTATTGGAAAGGTATTCATCTAATGAGAAAGGTAAAAGGATAACAGGCTTTTTTTACTTGTGAAAAAGTGAGCCAGGTAAATTGTTAGGCTGACATAAGAGCTCGTTGCTCTCACAGCATTAAATCTCTTGGGACTTCAATGGTTAAGACTTGTTGAGTTTTTCTTTGTGCCAGGAAATGTGCTGAGTAATTAACATGTATCATCATATTTACTCCCCTTAAAAACCTGTGAAGAAGGTACTATTACTATCTTCATTTCAAACACACACACACACACACACACACACACACACACACACACTTGAGTTTCAGAAAAGTAAAGCAACTTATCATGAAGTAAGTGGCCAAGCTGGGATTTGAAGCTAGGAAGTCAAACTCCATAACATATGCCCTTAACCAGAAAGCTATTCCGATTTTAACAAATGTAGAGCATTTAGCTGAAGGACATATTACATAGTTTTATGGACTCTTTGAGGAGTCTTTTAACGTGTAAGTAACCTTCTTAATTGATTTATACAGACCTCAAATTAGGACCACTGCATGTGCCTTACCTGGGATTCCCAACTGTTTAACTGAAACAATCACCTTATTTTCTAAAAAGACTTTAATCATTCTAAAATGAATAAAAGGTAAAACCTTTGCATGTGGAGGGGCAATTAAGGAGAAATGTACACTGCTTTGAGTCATGGTAGGAGTTCTTTTAATAATTGCTGCCATTCATTTGTGGAGTATCCTAGACTAACTTTAAATCTTGTCATCATTACAAACCTACAATGGTAAGCATTATTTTCCTGATGAGAAATTAAAGCTGAGAGAGGTTAATCAACTTGCACAGAGTCACACAGGACTCTGATAATTTGTCTCCTGTGGTTTTTCTCTGTACCATACTGACTACTTATGATCAATCAGGTAAAAATGTAGTGATTAAAGAACTCTTAGGGCATCTTAGTTGTCTTTCCAGGAACTTTCAGCCTTTGAACATCCTAACCATGCAAGGAGTATGTGGAAAATTGATGTATGATCTATTCTAAGAGGATTATTGGTATGATCTAAAACTAATAAATAAGAAATAATTGAGACCAATAAACAAGCACAGAGTTCTTTCTGACCCATGCTGGAGAATCTCATGACCTTAAGGGATGGATAAAGAATCACAAATCAAACATGCAAAAGCCCTGGCGTAATATATCCCCCTCCTTCATCTACTTTGATGTGCTCATAAAAGACACTCTGATTAAAATGATGGCTGGTGAGATATATGTTTCATGCAAATATGACTCAAGAAAGGCTGGGTAGTGAAAAGGATATGGATAGAATATGATGCTGAAAATTTAATCCATCTAATCAGTATAAAAAGAAAGAAGAACAGAGCTAAGAATCAAAGTGACTTAGAAGTATTAGCAGCAAGATCCAGCAGAAACCTGGTGAACATATTGTGTTAACTGGAAATATTCTAAGATACTTAAGTATCATTGACTAAGCGGTCAAAGATCTTTCAAGAAATGGAGGTTCTTCTGGCAGAAAGTACTAAGGAGCACAAAGACTGAGGTAAGAGACTATGGCTGGGATCAATTCCCCTCGTCTGTATTGGTTATCAATAACACATCACGTCACTAAGTACCTTAAAGCAATGATAATCATTTATTTACCTTGAAGTTTCTGTAGGTGGTATATTCAGGAGCACCTCAGTAAGTTCTGGCTAAGGGTCTGTTATGAGATTATAGTCAGATGTCAGTTGGGGCTACAGAATTTGAAGGTTTAATTGTTGGAAGATTCACTTAAGGTGAATTATTTCAAGGTGGATTTATTGCCTGGCAAGTCAGTGCTGGCTGTTGGCAGGAAGCCTCAGTTTCTATCCTTGCAGGCATCTCCACAGGACTGCTTGAGTGCCCTCATTGCAAGGCAGCAGAGCAAGAATTCCAAGAGACCAAGGCAGAAGCTGTCCTTTTTATGACTTAGCCTTGCAAGTCACTCACCACGACAACTACTGTATTCTACTGACCACACATACATGCCTTGATTCTTTATGAAAGAGAAATACATAAGGATGTGAATATGAGGAAGTGAGGATTATTGGAGGCTGTAGGAGGCTAACTACCCTATTTTCCAACCTCCTCCCCACATCCTTGAAAAATGGCTTGTGAAATATTGCTGACTACCAATGTGAGAAAAGTTTGTGGATTTAAGCCAAGTTCAGAGTTACAAAAAAGTAGTGTAGGGGCTTCGCTGGTGGCGCAGTGGTTGAGAGTCCGCCTGCTGATGCAGGGGACACGGGTTCGTGCCCCGGTCCGGGAACATCCCACATGCTGCGGAGCGGCTGGGCCCGTGAGCCATGGCCGCTGAGGCTGCGCGTCCAGAGCCTGTGCTCCGCAACGGGAGAGGCCACGACAGTGAGAGGCCCGCATACCGCAAAAAAAATAAATTAAAAATAAATAAATGAAAAACGTAGTGTAAGAGATCTATAATTAGTTGCATATGTCTGAATTAAATATTCAGCAAATCTTATCATTATTTTATCCACATTGTATGTTATTTTTATTTAATACTTTTTATTATTAAGAAAGTTATCATGTTATTTCATTAAAAATATCTGAATAGTATTTACCAGGAGTACCATTTATTAAGTTCTTAGCTATGTACCAGTCATATGCCAAAGCTGTAGAAGTATTACCTAATTTAAGTCTCACAGTAACAGTACTATCTTCATTTTGCAAGTAAAGAAGCTGAAGCAAGAGAATTTAAGGAAGGTGTGCATGGCACTGGAGCTGAGATTTGAACTTATACTGATCTGAATCCAAAAATTGTTCCTATTAACCACTATGCTATTCTTCTGAGATCCTATAGCACTCTATCACCAAACTTTGTGTCCTAACATTAGTAGCAGGAAAGGGGTAACAAAGTTAACATCAAAAGAGGGAGAGTTACAAGTTATAAGCAATAAAAAGAGAGACCAAAGTATACTGGGGCATTGGAAAAAATGTAATGAAGCTAGAGAGAGTACAGCAATGGTGGAGGATATCAAGAAGGAAACTATGCTGTAGAGGAAAGCATGGTAAGTATGATGATCAGATCCACAGCCCCTTGAAACTTCCAGACAGAAAAAAGAGAAGATAGGAGTACCTGGGCTGTATTAAGTGCTAAGGAGATAGTGAGGGTAAAGTGTGTAATAGGAAAGGTAGGCATGTACTTGGGATTCAGGTTGACCAAGGTTCAGATCTTGGCTGCACTACCACTAGTTTCTTGGTGACCTTAAACGAGTTACTTGAATTCTTTGAGCCTTAGTGTTCTAGTCATTAAAATGGGAATGATAATGATAATATCCACCTAACTGGGTAGATGTAAGAAAGAAAATACCATTATTAATGCACCTAGGAGAAGGCTCGGCACATAAACATCCAATAAGATCAACATTTATTCCAGGAACTCTGCTAAGTACTTTATACTATGATTATAATGCGATGATTATTTTATTTAATCATTAATACAAGTTTTTATTCTCCACTTTATAACATAAGATCTTGAGGGACATAAGGGGAGGTGCCTATAATGTCAGAACAATTTAAAGTTGAGCTTAGTTAACCTAAATGTAACAGCAGATAGCCATTCTCTATAAGAACTCTTTCATTAGAAATGGATATAAATATTCTTTTTTTTAATTAAAGACTCAAATTTTCTCCTTTAGCATTCTGTAATTCCAAAATTATAGCATTTTATTTGCTCTTTTATGAATATTTGTTAATTAACCCACATTCCCTCTGTTTACCCCACTGAGTCATAAACTCTGTGAGGGCAGACACTTCTCTCCCTGATTCATTCTGGAATCCTCAGCACTTGATACAGTGCAGAGTGAGGCCTCAAATGTTTATTTAATCAAATAAAAGGAGTTTAACGGCTTATGCTGAAGAATAGGCATAAATTCGTTTTGTTATTATAAAACAACACACATTTACATGAGGTTTTATTATAATGAATTTTTTACATTATTTTATTCAGGTATCACTTCAACTTTAATCCAAGCTTATAAAATGGATTTGGGCTGTTCTCCAGAGGAACACCAGGCAAAAGTCAGAACATAAATACTATCTTTCATAAATAAAATCAAGTTTTTTTCTTTTTAAAACTGGTATTCTTTTATTTAAAAACATTTTTCCAGCTTTACTGAGGTACACTTGACAAATAAAATTGGAAGATATTTAAAGTGTACATTGTGATGATTTGATATATGTATACAAGCCAGTTGTGTTTTACCAGTCATAACAATGTGTTACATTCAGTGCAGAAATGGTGAGTATGAAAAATTGATCTATAAGCCTGATATATTTAAGCAGACACTGGAGAAGATTGTTGTACATATTCTAGTCCTTGAATGCCTCCATAGACTAGACAAAAAAAAATGGATTATGGTTCTTTTTTCACTCTCAATAAACCCACCATGTTAGTCACTGTGACAGGGCATTGTGCTAAACCAAGGGATACAAAGATGAATACATAGGCCTTGCCTGCCCTCGGGGAACCTAAAATCTAGTGGGAGAGAAAGCACTACCGTAATTCAGGTTAGACCATAATAAGTAATATATTCAAATACTATGAGGCCTGTTAGGGGGCACATATTTTGAAATAAAGGATTGAAAGTAGCCTAGAGGATAACTAGGATTTTGAACAACAGAAAAGGGACAAGGAAAAAGCATATATTTTTATGTTTATTGATTGTTTTCTTATTTTACATAAAATAATCCTTACTCAGTGCTGAGCAATTGACAAAGAAAGTAGACTTGGAGACTACTCTCCAGGCTTTCAGCATTGAGAGGCCATGCATGTCTCCAAACCCTCAAAATAGGATGTGTCATTGTATCTTACTAGAACAGCATGTTTTAAGTTAATGTTGCAATATTTACTTTTAGTTACAGAAAAATTAGCCTGGTATATTATTAGCCTGTATTACAGTTTGGTTTTCAACAATTGCTGAAGATTGTTACAAGATTCACAGTGTAAATGGTATTTTTTAAAAAATACCATTTGTATTTCTGACTACAAAAGCAGTATATGCATTCGCTCATTACTCATTTTCTGAAGATTGACTATGTGGCTTCTACCAGAAGCAGCAAAGTAAACAAAACCACCAGGAATGCTTACAGCAGAAAGGAGTGATAGCAGCAGAATAAGTATCTGGTTCATCAGTAAGAAAACAGGGCATTCATGAGGTGGGGTATCAAGATAACCATGGACATCCCAGGTTATGCAGTGGGACAGATACCCTAGACATCATCTGAAAAGGAAGAATGGGAGGAAAGAAGGCAAAGGCCAGGGCTTTAGAATATTTTACTGATAAGAAAATGAGCTTAAATATTTTTTCTTTCCATCATTGGGACCCACGTTTTTTTTTTTTTTTTTTTAGCGGTACGCCGCCCTCTCACTGCTGTGGCCTCTCCCGTAGCGGAAGCACAGGCTCCGGACGCGCAGGCTCAGCGGCCATGGCTCACGGGCCCAACCGCTCCGCGGCATGTGGGATCCTCCCGGACCGGGGCATGAACCCGTGTCCCCTGCATCGGCAGGCGGACTCTCAACCACTGCGCTACCAGGGAAGTCCGGGACCCACATTTTTTAACTGAAAACTTATTCTGGTATGGCCAGGATAAAGTGTTTTCCATATTGCTTTACTTGTTTCACTGTGCTTATACAGTACTACCCATCTTTTGCTGCCAATTATGTATTACATATTAAACAAATACTCATAGAACACCTACCATACATGAGTGCCATGGAAACACAGTGGTAATCAAGAAAAAGTGCCTCTTTCATGGAATTTACAGTTATTAAATTTACAAAGAGTGACATATTTCAAGTTTGAAATAATGCTTTTGACATGAGAGATTTCAAAGGAAAAATATGTTCAGTTATGCTGGGTCTTTCTAGAGATAGCACTGAGTGTAACTTTTATTTAAGTTTAATTCCATTAATCTGTAGAACTACTATGTAGAATTACTATGACTATTTTTACTAAGGTGATTTTTTATTTCCCTTGTAGATCTTGTAAATTAGTGTTGAACAATAACCAGCATCAAGGCTGCAAAGAACAAATGCTCTATTTGGGGTCTTAGAAACTGCAGTACAGGAGACACAGATTCAGGTAATACCAAAAGAATATTCTGGGGAAGAGAAAGAATCAGGGGCTTATAAAGGCAAAAGCCATAAGGCTGTTCTCTGACACAAGAAAGGAAATATTTGTCTTTAAGCGATGGCTGTCATGATTTTTTCTAAATAAGGGTCTGATATGTATCTTGAGATTCTGGAACATTTGGAAAATATTTTGGAGCCCATGTTAAGACAAGGAGTGGTTGAAGTTCATATTCCCTCCAGGCTGAGACGTGCATAAGTCATACTTCCTCAGTGGCCTTGCAGCTCCTTTCCAGAGAGCTCTCCTAAAAATACCGACTCCATTTTTATTTTCCTTTCACATTAGTTTTCATCTAATATAGTTAAGTAATGGCAAAATGATATTTTTAAAATTATTTTTTTCTATCAGCCTCCTTCCTCCTGACAAACAAGTATTTAAGGTGGGATTTAAATGTAAACCTTAAACCCACTACTCAGCATGGAGTTATCTCTGATGTGCTTGCATTCTTATAAAGCTATAGGAAAGTAAGGCACATGATTTGGTGATGAGAAGAAAGTGAAACAGCTGGGGCAAGATGAAGCCATGGACTCCAGGGAAAATCAAATTCATGTCCACACTAATGCTCTTATTAGCTGACTCAGAAAACAAATACAATTTATTAGATAAATTTGCTGCAGTGAAAGTGGTTTTTTTTTTTTGAAGAATCACTGGTGTACCACTACTCAATATTATAACAATAAACAGAATAAAGATTTTTAATCATGTTGATTACTGATTTTTTTCATTAACTTCAAAAGCTGTTAAAAAAGAAGTGATTAACAACTATTTCATTCGTATTGATGGAAAAGTGAAACCCAATATCTAAAAAAACCATGAGTTTCTTTTCTTTCTTTTTGTGGTGCAGGCTTTCAGCACATAATAATTTATAATGCATTTCCTTCTAATTAAACTTAACTAAAATTTCAGCTAAAGTAGGCATGGGTGCTCTATTGTTTTATTTAAATCATGACTGGACAGAAACCCAACTTTTCATTCAAGGCAGAATGGAAAGCAGGTCTAGAAGGTTGCCATTGAGAGGAGCAATGACCTTTTTTTATTTAAATGGAAAATTCTAATTTGGTGACCTTGCTGTATGATGTGATATATTTTTTTTATGTGTGCATGAGATTTTTATTTTTTCACAGGGAGGTGAGACCGTGTGCTGTGGGGTTTTCTCGGGAGGCCTATTCTCCTGGCTGGATGTGTATGACAGGTTTAGACATTAAATGGCTTTAAGCTTGTCAAAGAAAGGTTATTAAAAATGTCCCTGGCTTTCAGGCTTCGTGCTCAGTAGGAGCCCAAATGCAATCCTATGGGGCTGTCTTTCTATTTAGTCATGTCATTTGGCTCTTTGCCTATAGCAAAAAATGAGACACCATCTGTTATTTCTCACTAATGGCTGTCGGTTCTGAGCTTGCCTGGCTCACTATGCCTTTTCTTTTCTCACTGGTGGCTGGACACAGCTTCGCTAACATGGCTCTATTGAGAAGTGTGCTTTCTCATCAAATGGGCTTAGAGATGTGGAAGCACTCACACACACTAAAACACTATTCCAGTCTAAGGTGTTGTCGTTATTTTATTAGCACTGTGAAATCTATGTAATTTTTTTGTGTTAGGGTGATCCAGATTATATGTGGAAACCTCCTTTTCGTTAACAACAATAGCTCATATTAATTGAAGGCTTATATGAGTTATCCCTTTAATTTTCCCAAAACCCTAGAGCTAGACATTATTCCCTCCATTTTATAGGTTAGAAAGTAAGACAAGTTTATCAAACTTGCTCAGTTCCACAACAATAAAGAGCAGAATTAGAATTCAACGGGTTCAAGCCTTCCTCCAGAGCTGTACCTCTCAACCACTGTACTCTTGCTTCTCCAGGTAGCATGCTGGGCTCTTTGGAGTTATCAACGGAAAATTGAACCTTAAAACCACTACAAATTGGAAACAAATTATTTTCCCTTGGGTCATTTTCTGTGTTTGCATTTATTTATGAGAGAAGAAACACCTTCTGTTTAGCTTCAGGAACCATTGTGGATTTTTCAGCTTTGCAGTTGGCTTCACTAAAAATTCTCCTCAGTTTACAGATGGGGATTCAGAACCCAGAGAACACCTACGAGTCAGCCTGTTGTCAGGCTCTCATAAGCAGTACTCACTTGGAAAACATTGGCTGAAACACTACTTGTCATCAGGGCCGTGATGTTTTTCCATTTCAAAGCCTCAATAAGAGGCAGTGCTCTGGGGACTAACATTTGCTATATAGCAGCAGATAACTATTGTATCAGACTAAAAGCTGGGTAAATTTTTCAGCTAGATACATTTTGTCCTCCAAGGTACAAAGATTTTTGGCATGGTTTTAAAAACTTTATTGTGTATTGGTTTCAATAGAGGGAACTGCAAATATTGAAATATCTAAAAGAATAAACACCAATTTGATTCTTTTTGTAAATCCAAATCGAGATTAGCTCCTGAAGACTTGACTATGATTAATGTGAAGCTAAAAAAAATGGTTAACTACCTCGTTGCAATGTCATTTCTGGCAATTTCTTAATGGACATTTAGTGTTGAATTAGGCCAACTGTAGATTATTACAAAGTGTTCATTGTTACCCAGAATGCTCGAATTGTAGTATGTTAATAGAGATTGAGCAAAAGAAAGGTTCCATTATCAAATATGTTTGGGAAAATTATCTTGCAAATATATGGGTCTCTTCACTGGAAGAAAACAATAAAAGAACTTTGATCTTTAATATATTGATGTGCATTGTCATCTCCAACAGTATAAGATTCACAGTATTGTCTAAACGAATATATCCACGGAAACTTACTTTTTGAAGTTTTCACATGAGTATTTTCCCATTGAACATGCATTGGAAAATGCATATCAGACATCTCAACTCATATTGATGCTTTATCCTCTCCCCAGTTACAGCCTCTTCTAGCTCTCACTTCAGTTGTCGAAAGCTCCTGAGCTTCATTCATGTCTTATTTTCTCTCATTTCCCAAATCAATTCATTTCCAATTCCTATACATTTTACCTCCTAACAAACCCTTGGAAATTATCTCTCTCTTATCTCTTATCTCTCATCTCTCTTTCCATTTCCACCGTTCCTGCCTCTCTGCTCGTGTCACTGTTGTGTCTTGTCTCCATACGCATGTAATAGCTTCCCAACCGATTGCTCTGCTTTCCATCTCCACGTTATGGCCAGAAAAATCTTCCTAAAATATACATTGGGTTTTGTAGATCAGTCAGTTTTTCCATGGCTTCACACGTTCTCCACAGTGAAGGATAAAAGTCACCCTCCTCAGTATGGCTTTTAAAGTCTCCCGTGATCTGAAACAGACTTACATTTCTCACTCTTCATAGGCTTTAGCCCCTTTGGGCCTCTTGTGGTTTTGCAAATACAAGGTGACTTCTTTTCATGTGTGTGTGCTTTTCCTGTTTTATCCGCCTGGAGTGTCTGCTTGCCTGTCTACCCTACTCACCGATGAAATTATCACTCTTTCTGCAAGGCTGTGATTAAACTTATCTCTTTTGTTAAAACTCTCTGGCTTCTTCAGGAACAGTTATGCATTTGGCCTTCTATTGGTACAGGGTTTCTTAGACATGGCTCTATGGTGCATTTCTCTGGGAAGAGGTCCATGGAGAATGTAGTAGTTGACTCTAAAGATGGCACCCAAAGACCCCTGCCTCCTGGTGTTCATGCTCTTGTGTAGTCTTCTTCTACCATTTATCAAGGTTGATCTGTGTGACCAATAGAATACTGCATAAGTAATCGTGTATCACTTCTGGTGCTAGGTCATGAGCAGCATCAAGACTTTCTCCTCTGTCTTTTCCAAAGATCAATTGTTCTGAAGACAGCCAACTGCCATGTTGTGATCAGTCCTACAAAGCGACTCACGAGGCTGGGAACTGAGTGTTTCTGCCACAGCTTATAGGGAACTCCCTAAGGCCTCCTTCCAGTAGCCACACAGTGTGAGCTACGTTCGAAACATATCCTGCAGCCCCAGTCAAGCTTTCAGCTGACAGCAGCCCCCAACAGATAGCTTGACTGCAACCTCATCAGAGACCCTAATTAGAACCATCCAGCTAAGCCTCTTTCAGATTCTTGACCTTTAGTAATTGTGTGAGATAATAAATGTTTGTTGTTTTAAGCTGCTAAGTATTCAGGCAAATATTTGTTCATAGCAACAATACAAACCATCATGTTCTCAAAAGAGTCCATGGCCCAAAAAGGATTAAGAAACTCTGACATGCACATTGTTCTAGCTACTATTAGCATTTGTCATTAGGTATCATTTAATTTTTGTGTGTTTACCAGGTTCTTCTTACTGTAAGCTACCTGAAAACAACAAAATTGCATTTATCATTATATCTTCAGTACCTACCTCATAGCTGGAAATATAATAGACAGTTTTAAAATAGATTTGCTTAATTAAATGAAAGTTTGACTTTCATGTGGAGCTTAAAGCAAATGCTGACTTTTAGGAAAGATTCAAGTCACTGGAAGGCCATCTTAAGGGCTTTTGATGCTGTGGCATGTTTGCTGGGAAGGGCTAGAGAATTCCAAGGTATCTGAGACCTTTAAATGAGTTCTCTCAGTAAAAGAGATGAACAAAAATGTGTATATGTAGATGAAAAACGTTGGCATGGAAAAGAACTATAGCACTTTTCCTTGTCTCTAAACAGAATTTGAACCTATGTCTTCTATGATGTTAGAGTCAGGGGAAAATAAATCTCCCAGTCATTTTGAGCTGATTGGGCCAACAATGAATAAGGACATTATAAACCAGGTATGTCCTCAGGCTAGTCCGTGTGTGTGTGTGTGTGTGTGTGTGTGTGTGTGTGTGTGTGTGTGTATGTGTGTGTATTTGTGTACTTCAGATATGTGTGGCTAGGAGGCAATTAGAAAATGTTACGTTTCTATAAAACCTGACATCTGACTTGAAGGAATGTTTCTGGGATTCTATAAAAGGCACACAGAGCTCTTGCATGGGATTAACTAAAGCACATATGCACAAAAAGAGAAGATACTTTATAATTCTCAATAACCACTGATTAAGATATTTCATATCAACTTTAGTTTATTATTATAAAACACCCACTCTTGTTACCTATAATAAAGAAAATTACTTCTTTGTATTCCTTGTTGTTTTTGCAAGAGAAATAACTCTTTTATACACTTGAGTATAATGGCTGAGTTATAATAATGGCTGAGTAAACAGTCTAGCAAGAGTAGATATGCCCTATACCATGCACAAAGAAAATTCTAGAAATTCCAGATAATTGAAAAATATAAAATCAAAAGGGATTAGGAGAAAAGAACGGACTTATCAAAACAGAGCTGACTTACAAACACTTTATGTCCACCTATATTTTTTATTCAACAGTTGAATCAAAGTTTACAATTTTATAGGGAAAAATTGATGCTGCCTGGTTGTCCTCTTGTTTTCTTATCACATTTCAGCTGCAAGCAGGTTACTGACACTAGTCTCATACAATCACCAAGAGTGAGTCAGTGTTTTCCACATTTTTATATCCTTTGGGGAGGAAACAAGCAAAGAAGAAAACAACTTTCCTAAAATGTAAATGCTGTATTCCCAGGACTGTACAACTCTAGCCAGAAATGAGATTTCTGAAAGTCTTTCAATTGCCTGATCAGAAAGGAATCTCTAAGACTTTACTTGGTCCTTGGGGAATTTTTAATGGCATCTTTTCACCAGACATTTGCCCCAGTGGACTAGCTTGCTTTTTGTTGCTATTGTTTGTTTATCTTTAATGGAAAGAAATCGATTCACAAAACCTTATTGAGATGGACTTAAATATTCAACAGGCCCGACACCCTTTAATTATCTCTAAGAAGTTCTAAACAAGTTGTGATCTAGCTTACACTTAAACAGGTTGGGAGGCAGAAGCTCACAGCTTTTGCAGTATTGACTCAAGAAGTTCTTTCTTATTTTAAATTAAAATATTTTCCTACAGCCTTTATCTGGTGGAACTGTAACAGGCTAGTCCCCCTTCCATAGGACAAGTTATCTGGAAAACTCTCACCCTGCCCAACTCCACCCCATTCTCATCCCACCACTGTAATCTGCTCCGTTAGACTAAATATGCAACTTCCTTGGCTCAGCTTTTCTTTCAGTTCCTTAATGAGCTCCTCTTTCATGTTTCAAGAGCTTAGTGCACACCCTTTGCCAAGCCTGGAATGTTTACCCTTCCTTCACCCAGTTAACTGTTAACTCGCCCTTTAGAGCTCAGCCCAACTGTCACTTCCTTAGAGAAGCAGTCTGGTGCACTGCCCATAGAGTCCCAGTTATACTCTACTACAAGCACACTGTACATGTCTTTCATTGCTCTCACATGGCCAGTAATTTTATATCTGTCTAACTACAAGATAAATGTCTTTGTCCCCTAGCAGACTCTATGTTCTACAGAGCAGAAGATTCTGGATCCTCAATACTGGCACATCTCCTTCAATAAATATTTGCTGAATGGATGAAAGAATTCCTCAGATGTCTTGGGGTTGATCATTTGAACAACCAAAGAGCCTTTCTTTTTAAAGGAAGAGAGTTTCCCAGGATTGTTTTGGCCAGCAGAGCATAGCATGGGTCTGTCACCTCCCTTAGACATCAGGATGATTTTAATGTAACCCATGATCTCATTAGCATCCTGATAGCCACAACACCCTGCATCATCCTGGTGACACATGGGGAATCGGTTTCCTCCAGTGGTGGTATTATATCTTCACCTTTACTCCTCTCCCCATTTTCTAAATCCAAGCATAGGAACCAACTAAGTCAGACTGCAACCAAAATCAGCAACAGTCTTGTCTTGTGCATATGAGCAATGTTCTCCAAATTGTTCAAGAGCGAGAGGAAGTTAATTTTAGTCACCCCACCCCCACAGGGTTTGGTCAGCATCTTAACTTGGACTACTAGATTTCTAACTACTTAAAGGCAGGTCCCTAGTTCTATAGAACGTTTGAATACTAGGCAGGCTAACTCTCAGAAGCTATGGAGAGACAACCTAGTTAACAGTTCTAAAAATTGGCCCAATCCAGAACTAAGAAAAATCACAATGTAATGTCCATAGGGGCATCTAAGTCCTACATAATTTTTGTACTAAATTTCCTGCCTGTGTGGAAGCACCTAAAATTCTAAGTGGGAGGTAAATAAAAGGTACAAGGGCACAAGAACCCAGCAGAATTGCTGGGGCCACAGAATTCCATTTCAAACAAGGATGACGATTATTGTGACCATATAACTAAATTTGAGAACAAAGTGCGTGGGGGAGATTATTTAGATTAATGTCAAGACAATAATATAGCCTAGGTAAACTAAGATGTATGATCATTCTAGTGATGGCTTAATTCTCAGTCCAATCACTTCTGACACTGTCTGTTTCCTGCTTAATTTTTCTCATCTGTGAAAAGAGAGCTAATAATATTTTCCTTATGAACAATGCCTAACACACTACTTGACACAGTGTGGATGCTCAGTTGTAATCATTGTTAGTCATTCTCCACACTTTCCTCTGAATCTCCCTAGTACTGAATCAGAAATTGAGAGATTGCTCCTGGAAATGGGGTAGAGAAGGCACCAGCAGACACTGCAGAGTGTCAGTAGAGAGACAGAGAGAAAACTAGGTCTTCCAGGTCAAAGAGATTTTTTTTAGCCTGGGTGTGTGTGGGCTGGGGTGTTGACTTTCCAATTTCCATCCAATTGTACAACACAAGAAATTGTCATTCGCCTACTCAGAATGCCCAGGACTAATCAGAGAGGCTTCAAGTGTTGCAGTAATCCTTAGGGGGAGGTATTTTTAACAACTAACACTAGCGGTCTAAAATAACTATTGTTGCAGCTGTTTGATTTATAAGCCAAGTATTCAGGGAAAACTGCATAGGAAAAGGAGAAAAGAAGAAGGAATGATTGGTCCATAGATTTAGAAGTCCAGGCGCCATCCCAGTGGAATGCTCCCAGGCCATAACACTCAATTCTCCCCAAATCACACTTCATTTTCTTGGTTCATGTATTCAGAATTTTCATTGTTCTTTATTCTCTCTGAATACTTTTTCCAAACATTAGAGTTTTGAAGGCAGGTTTCCAGGGAAGGGAAAGAAAACACAAAATGGACAGTGGCTGATTCCTTTTATTTTTTTTCTTTGAAAGTTTTCAGATAGACTGCCAACTTAAAAAAACAGTGACATGCACAGGATGCAGAAATCAGATGACTATATGAGTCAACCAGCAACAAAAAGTAGCTGTGAGAAATGGGATTGTTAGCATCTTCCCAGGGGAAGTCAGAGAATAAGGGAAGTTTTCAGGACTTGCTTCCAACTCTTCCTAACTCATTATTCATAAGATAAAGCTGATACTAAGGTCCTGTGAGGTGGAGAGTGTTGGTGATCAAGGCAACTGAATTCACAGGTTCACTGTTCCTCTGGAGGAAAGTGGACGGATTTCTACCTGAGCTTTGGGGAATTGGGAGAGGAGAGAAAACAGTGGAAAACTGCCTGTCTGCTCTCCTCTGTCCCTTGTGGTGAGAAGTGGAATAACATGATGATTAAGAGTGAACTTGAGCTGAGCTGCTGGGTTCCAATCTCTGCTTTTCCCCTAATTAGCTGTGTGACGTTAAGCATATTATTTCATCTCTTCACATCTCACTTTTCTTATATATAAAGTGGGAGTAATTCAACCTCAGAGAATTTTTTTGAGGATTAAATGACTTAATACGTGTGAAGTTCTTAGGACAGGTCTGGCTCAAAGTAAGTACTCTACGAATATGATCTGTTAATATTATTATTTTTGTTATTATTTATCTTTCTCCTTATCCTCACTTCAGATGCATCAAGAGTCCATACACTTTCTCATTGGGTCTAACATGTCCTACCATTGATTAACCCATCCCACAGGCAAACACATGTCTTATTACCTCTATGTGCCCTCTGTTTAGCACAGTGTCTGAGATATAACATTTTATAAATGTTTGTTGAACTGAACAATTGTACATCCGTGTGTACAATGTAGAAAAAATACCCCACTTGGGATCCCAGTCTGGCAGGATCTTAGGTTTACTTAAGATATATAAATGAAAAAAAAAATTCAATACAGTGCTTAACTCTGACAACAAGAGATACACTGTGACGTTTTTATTTTACCCTATTTATTTCTCTTATGTCCTGTTCTAGTTTAGTGGGGTTGATTTTATAACTACAATAGGCAGTTTTTAAGCACTCTCCCCCATCCCTGGCATATTGATTTGCCTGTATTGAGTTTCATGGTTCTGATTTTTGGAAATGCAAACTTAATCTACATTCAAATGCTTATATGTGGAATCTAAAAAAAGGGTACAAATAAACTTACTTACAAAACAGAAACAGAGTCACAGATGTAGAAAACAAACTTAGAGTTACCAAGGGAGAAAAGGGGGGGGAGAGATAAACTGGGAGATTGGGATTGACATATACACAGTACTATATATAAAATAGATAACTAATAAGGACCTACTTTATAGCACAGGGAACTCTACTCAATACTCTGTAATGGCTTATATAGGAAAAGAATCTAAAAAAGAGTGGATATATATATGTATAACTGATTCACTTTGCTGTATGCCTGAAACTAGCATAACATTGTAAATCAACTAAACTCTAATAAAAATTGTTTAAAAAAACTTTTGGTTCAGAAAGATATTAACTTTGCTGGTGAGCTGGAGTGCAAGGAGTTCAATAGAAGCGAGGTTACAAGGGAGATTTACAGCCCCCCCCCCCCCCCAGAACAGTCTAGCATGGTGGAAGCATTCTGGCTTAATGGGCTCTTACTTGAACTCTGCCTCCCTACCCAAAAAAGAGGTTAAAACACATTGAGATTAATGGAAGAACCTCAGTAACTTCCACTTAAAAATTCTCAATCTCTGGGAGGTGGTATTAAAATTATCTTGGGGGTTGAAGTCATTACATTTCTGAAATCATGAATTTGAGTGTTAGTACAAGTTTATATTAAAGTTCTATATAGGTAGATCTCTTACTGCCTTCTCCCTTCGAACCAAAGATTTTATCCATAAATCTGGTAAATGGGTATCTGGAGCCCTGCACGATGATGTCATTGTACCAGAGCCTTTCCTCAGGTTAGTCTTGGAGGTTGGGTTTTGAGGGATAAGTAGATAAAGGGGTAGGTGATCAAATGCAGCAAAAGAGGATTTTGAGTTGGGTGATCTAGTCTGGATTATATGAAGAAGGAGAAATTCATTAATAGGTAGAGCACATCAGAATGAACCATTCATCCATAAAATCCAAACATATGCTAAGAGCCTGCCTTTCCATCTGTACCTCATGGATTTGGTTTTAATATGGTGTTCCATTCTGAAGGATTTGCTCAAATCAGCAGTTCAAAAATGATTCACAAAGGAAAAGCTTGCATGAAGAGTTCTTGTTTATGTTTTATTAATAGCATTTGCCAACACTCCCATAAAAATGAAAAAAGCCCCCTTTCAACATAACAATCTCTTGTTGCTCAGATTGCTTTTGTGATTGTTGTTGTGGTTTTTACTTTAGGTGCTTGAGATTTTTTAAAATTTGAACACAGTTTTAATAGAATTCATCATTTTTGTCTGCTGACTAAACCCTACCAGGAGGCATCATCTGGCAAATGTCCCCTGTGCCTCTCTAATTGCTTAATTAACATTCAAATCCAAGGTTTAAGGAAAGGGTTGGTATTATTATAAGTTATAAGGTAGTCAGTTGCTGCCATGACACCTTTGAAGCTGTCATATAGTATCTATAAAGAGATTCAATGGGAGATGGGTCTAGCTTGAGGTAAAATGAAAAATCACAAGTTTTTTATTAAAAACTTTGCAAATAATAACTTATAGAATAGTATTCCTCTTCTAGAAAAACTATATCCAACCATGAAATGTATAATTTGGTACTCTTTATTCAATCCAAAAAATGAATAGTTCTTTAAAAATATCCATAGATTTTTAAATTATTTTATTTTGTTTTAGGCGATATTTACACAAAATGGTTAGGTGCCAGTGTATTTAATTTTATTTACAAATTTAAGAGAATTTAATAAACAAGGCAACTTGAAAAAATATGGTAAAAGAGGATTTAGTGATGCGTATTTAGGGTATATGCCCTATAAATGTGTACAACTTTTTCGATCTACTAAAATATTTTGTCGGAAAAATATTATCTCCTAAACATAATTTCAGTTACTTCTATCTCCTGAAGAAATAATTTAATCTGTAATATAATCTTTTAAACTTTGCAACTGAAAAGCAGAGACAACTGCTTAAAGCACTGTTTACACAAACTCAAATCAGAAAAAAAAGTTTTAGTGGAGAAATACAAATCAGTAAAGATCAACTTTACAATGGATAGATGGATAAAGAGCACAAAACATAATTCACAAAGGTGTAAATATTAAACAAGGCTGTGTAAATAACCTTAAACAAATTTGTTTATTATATTTTATATTTTCATTGTAAAGAAATGAAAATTTAAAAACAGAGCAAAGTTCTTTACATCCATTAACTTAACAATTAAAAGCAGAATTATTTAAGGCTACAGAACTGTGGAAAAATTTGTACACTGATCATTGGTCACACGGTAAATTGACATAACACATTTAAAAAATAATTCATCAAGATCTATCGAGACCATAAAGCATTTTGTATAATTTAGCTGACATCTTGTATTTGATCATTTTTCCACTGAAATTTTTCAAAGGCACTAAAATACTAGATACACAAACATTTTTTTTGGGTATTTTGGTATTACCCATTATTACAAAGAAATTAGAGACAATATTAACATCAGAAAATGGGGGAAAGTCAGTGGTACCAATTGTCAGCCAAGAAATATAATAATTAATAACAGCTTTAATTAATAATATTAAAAAATAATATTAGGTGAATAGTGAAAAATGAAACTACCTTTGTGCCAACTATAAGAAAAATCTGCATATGACAAAAGAGCACAGAGGTATAAAAATGGTTGCTGTGCTGGCGTAGTGGAATTAGAGGTGGTATTCAGGAGACAGCTTACTATACTATAAGAGAAGGAAACATCTCGGCTGGGCTAGTATTTGCAAAATATACTTTTTAATAAAATTATATAGCTTCTCTGAGTCTCAGTTTTCTCTTTTGCAAAATGAGGTTATACCTGCTTCATAAAGTTGTCAGTGTTCAGTGACATAAAGCATGTACAGTGTTTAATGGAGTCTCCAAAACCAAAAACTGTTATCATGCTATTCATGGCAGTCCTGGTATCAAACAGTATGTGAAAGAAGTTAAATAACAGCACTCATGAATCATTAAAGGAGCTTCTCCTTTACTTTAAATGCTGTGGTTGAACATTAGCATGAGTACAGTAATAGCAAAAGCTCTGGAAGATGGAAACAGACACAAAATCAATCTTGTTCAACCCTGAGAGATGGTAGTTACTATTATATCCCTTTCTGTGGTAAACTAAGAGAGGCTAAGAATCTTACTGAAAGTAACACAACTAGTAAGAGTCATTAGAGTGAACATTGCTGAAAGCTTATTATATGTAATGAACTGTCAAATCACTTTAGAGCTGTTTAGTCAAGTAATACTCAGAAAACCTCTGTGTTGTAAATACTGTTATTATTCTAACTTTTAAGAAGAGGAACTGAGACAAATAGGAAGTAAATACCTTAATGTAAGTAAGTAAGGTTTTACCACTAGTCAGTTAGCAGAAGCAGGATTTAAATCAAACCACTTATTCCAGACCATATACTTTAATCACAGAGAGCTGACGTTCAAACAGGAGTCTCTCTGAACCATGGCACATTTCTTGATAGTTACAAAAATAATGCTTTTTTTGAATAAAAGGCAATTTTAAAAGTGGGTTGTTTATGAAGACCAAGAAAGATGTTTGTTTTGTAAGATTTCTTTCTGCTTGGGATGTGGAATGTGTAGAAAGATGCTTCATTACCTTGACAGAGGAAAGTTACAAGCATCTCCCAGGTAAAATGACTTCCACTGGGCTGCAGGTTTATCATAAAGATTATCCAATTTTGTAAAGATTAACTATGGAATTGAATAACCAAAATTAAAAGTAAGAACAGGGCTTCCCTGGTGGCGCAGTGGTTGATAGTCCGCCTGCCAATGCAAGGAACACAGGTTCGTGCCCTGGTCCGGGAAGATCCCACATGCTGCGGAGCGGCTAGGCCCGTGAGCCAGGGCCACTGAGCCTGCGCGTCCGGAGCCTGTGCTCCGCAACGCGAGAGGCCACAACAGTGAGAGGCCCGCGTACCGCAAAAAAACAAAGTAAGAACAAACCAACTGATATAATAACCTGTGATCCACCAGTCAGAATGGCCACCATCAAAAAATCTACAAACGATAAATGCTGGAGAGGGTGTGGAGAAAAGGGAACCCTCTTGCACTGTTGGTGGGGATGTAAATTGATACAGCCACTATGGAGAACAGTATGGAGGTTCCTTAAAAAACGAAAAATAGAATTACCATATGACCCAGCAATCCCACGACTGGGCATATACCCTGAGAAAATCATAATTCAAAAAGAGTCATGTACCACAATGTTCATTGCAGCTCTATTTACAATAGCCAGGACATGGAAGCAACCTAAGTGTCCATCAACAGATGAATGGATAAAGAAGATGTGGGGCTTCCCTGGTGGCGCAGTGATTGAGAATCTGCCTGCTAATGCAGGGGACATGGGTTTGAGCCCTGGTCTGGGAAGATCCCACATGCCGCGGAGCGACTAGGCCCGTGAGCCACAACTACTGAGCCTGCGCGTCTGGAACCTGTGCTCCGCAGCAAGAGGAGGCCGCGACAGTGAGAGGCCCGCGCACCGCGATGAAGAGTAACCCCCGCTTGCCACAACTAGAGAAAGCCCTCGCACAGAAACGAAGACCCAACACAGTCAGAAATAAAAATAAATAAATTAAAAAAAAAAAAAAAAAAAAAAAAAAGAAGATGTGGCACATATATACAATGGAATATTACTCAGCCATAAAAAGAAACGAAATTGAGTTATTTTTAGTGAGGTGGATGGACCTAGAGTCTTTCATACAGAGTGAAGTAAGTCAGAAAGAGGAAAACAAATACCGTATGCTAACACATATATATGGAATCTAAAAAAAAAAAAAAAGGTCATGAAGAACCTAGGGTCAAGATGGGAATAAAGATGCAGACCTACTAGAGAATGGACTTGAGGATATGGGGAGGGAGAAGGGTAAGCTGGGACAAAGTGAGAGAGTGGCATGGACATATATACACTACCAAACGTAAACTAGATAGCTAGTGGGAAGCAGCCACATAGCACAGGGAGATCAGCTCGGTGCTTTGTGACCACCTGGAGGGGTGGGATAGGGAGGGTGGGAGGGAGGGAGACGCAAGAGGGAAGAGATATGGGGATATATGTATATGTATAACTGATTCACTTTGTTATAAAGCAGAAACTAACACACCATTGTAAAGCAATTATACTCCAATAAAGGCGTTAAAAAAAATAATAACCTGTGATCATGGATCTTCCAGTCTGCAGGGAGACAGATGATAAACAAATAAACAATATGTGAGGAGGTGACAGTACTTTGACCCAAAACAAAACTCACTCACAGTGGTTCTTAACCTATTTTCATTCACTGATGCTGTTAAAAAAGTTTGAAAGCTATGGAATTTCTTGAAGAAAAATAAACATTTGTACCACATTTACAATTTTGTATTCATTTGCAAAGGATTGACAATCCCCTGTCCAGAACCCCTCTGAGCGGTCCCTATATCCCATGATAAGAACCACAGGCAGAGGGATGGCAAGTGCTGCGCAGTGACAAGTTAGATAAAGTGCCTATCACAAGGAAGGTCTCTGATGAAATAGTATTTTAGTGAAAACTGAAGGAGGTGAGAGAGGGAGCTGTATAGATATTGAGAGAAAAGTTTTCCAGGGAAAGGGAACAGCAAATGTAAATACCCTGGCATGGGACTGTGTATGGCTTTTGTTGAAAATCCCATACATGATAATAGTATCAATCATTATTTAATAATTGCTTGGCTAGCATCTCCTGAGTACTAGGAACTAGGTGTGCGCAGATATAAAATAGTCCTCCCCCTTGATGGATTCAAAATGAAGAATTGAAAACATATAAATTTTAATTTATGTATTATAAACACCCCAAATCTCAGTGACTAAAACCCACAATTATTTACTATTATAGTTAATGGGTCAGTGGTTATGTTGGGAGCTGGATTAAGGTTGGCTGATCTTGACTGGCTTGCTCATGCTCTTGTTAGTTGGCTGGGGGCCCTACGTTAGACTGAGCTTGACTTGGGCACCTATAGTGGGGGAGCTCTGCTTCTCATATCTCTCATATTTCTTCTGGGACCAGTCAGTATGTTCTTTTCATTGTCTTGGAAGAAATTCAAGAGGGAAGCCCAGTAGCTTTTTCAAGCCTCCAGGGCCTGAGACACACCCCTAAGAGTGAATACTGCCTTAAATTTTGCACCCTAGGTACTTCACTCAAACACCTCAATCCTGGCCTGTCATCCTTTACTGGTACATCCCGTTAGCCAAAGCTAGTCATATGGCCAAGCCTGAGGGATTTACACTCTTTCCACACTGGGAGAACCCTATGAAGTTGACAAAGTAAAGGGTATGGATAGAGGGAGGGTGGAGAATTGGGACTATTTAAACAATCCATTATTTCACCACAATAAATACATAATCCAGTGGTTTTCAAACCATGATATACAGTCCATCGGTGATATGAGAAATGATTTTTGATTGTGTTTGAAACAAAAACCATTGTTTTTATGTTAATAGTATATATTTATTTTTCATGTGTTGAATAAAACAATAAGCACCTCAGGCTTTTGATTTGATTTTACAAGTATTGAATAAGATGAAGTTAAATTAAGTAAAAGTAGTGGGTCAACATATGCAAATTATATAGTTATAATGGCATAAGTGTATGGGTCTATAGGAAAAAAACTCAAGAGAGAGATAAGTGAATGAAGTTTGGAAAACATTGCTGCTTGGAATATGAACCAACCAAGTGCTTGGGAACGAGGAGTAGAGGGAAAAAGGAAGGTTCCATGGAGGGGGTAACATTAGAGTAGCACCTTTAACAAGGTGGAATTTATAAGGCAACAAAGGGATGGAAGCATAGTCCAGATGGAGAAAGCAGTATATACAATGGTCCAAAGAGGTAAAGGTACATGCTAAATAGTATAATAATGCATCCCATTCATTGGATATCCAATGGGCCAGGCCCGAAGCTAGATTCCTTTTGCACAGTATCTGTAATCCCCTGGATGATTAGAGAGCCTCAACTCTTTTCCTTATACCACAAACAGGGTCATATAGCAAATGACCATAGCAAATAACTGTTGGCTAAAAGACTGACTAATAAACTCTTTCAGAAGATTTATATTCTATTATAAATCCAAAACCGAAGGCTCTCAAAATTGTCTCATTTTCAATATTCCTACTTCTTGGAGGAGCAATTTTACCTTTTTTTAAGGCTGCCTCGATTTGTTTTTCAGGGTGAGCTCTCTGATTCCCAAATGGGTAACTTTACCCAGGGCTATGAGAGTTGAATATACACAGACAAAACAAGCCCAGATTCACAATCTGAGAGAAATATTTATAAACTAAGATACTGGAAACTGTATTCAGAAAAAAATAAATGGAAACTCTTCCTTTAAAATCTGAGCCTGAAGAACAGCTACCATCTGCCTCTCTTGGCCCAGGAGCCTGTGTTTGAATCATGCTGCCGATTTCCCTCGTAAAAATCAGTCAAAACAAGGCTTTCAAGGCAACTGCTCTTTTAAGTACAGTTTTATTCAGTGCGACTGTGCTGTATGTTTCATGCATTATTTACAGTCCTCAAACTGCCCCCTTTCCAGCGTTCACCATAGAAATAAATAATATCACCTGTTATCCAACGGCTCAGAACAAAAACCTTAGACTCACCCTTGACACTCCTTTCTTTCATGCTCCCCATCCAATCCATCAGGAAATACTGTAACTCAACCTAAAAATTTTATCCCAAATGCTATCCCTTCTATCTGTACTGTTGCACCTTTTTTCTCAAGGCACCATCACCTCTCACCCACTCTTAGAGTGTAAGATAACTCTTAGAGTAAGAGTTATCTTACAGCTCCTTCTATATGTGGTCACCTTAAATAAAATTGCAGTCTCCATCATTCTCTATCCTGCTTTATTTTTCTTCACAACACTGAATTTATGTTCATACATTACATATTATTAGTCTATTCATTGTTGCTCTCTCTCACTAAAATACAAGTTCCATGAAGGTAGATGTGTGTTTGCTTTGCTCATGGTTTTCTTTATTTTCTGTTTCTAGAGGAATGCTAGGGACATAATAGATGCTCAATAAAATATTTGTTAAGTAAGTAACTGGATAAATTCAAATATTTCTCCCAAAGCTGCATCATGATACTTCGAAAAGCCCGATGCCTTTAAATAAAAACAAAACCAAAAACAAACAAATAAACAAAAATCCTTCAGCCCTTAGAGCCTTATTATCTCTGCCAAACACTTCCTATCTGTTGTTTCATTTGAGTCTGTGTATGATGGTTCTATTTGATAAATAAGACACCTGGGACCTACAGATGATCCATTACTTGCTTCAGGCCATGGGGTAAGTTGATTACAGAGTAACCATCTCAGTTCTCCAGATTCCTAAACCTGGGGTCTTTCCGCTGGACCACATATAGATGGGTTTTGCCTCCATTTCAGCTTTGATCACACACACACACACACTTTTAATGTAGTAAAATGATATGGACACTGAGTTTTCTGAGTGAATTTTCCCTTCCCTCTTAGGGTATCCCAAGTGAGAATATCATGCTATTTCCTAGGAAGGAAGGAAGGAACTAAATGTGAAATCAGCTCTTCTTGGCATGGCACCTGGTTTTCAAGGAGACAACAGCTCTGAATAGGTCCAAACTCCCTCCTATCTAGTTTTTGGGACTGAGCCAGGGACTTCAGAGTGTGCAGACCTATGAATATTATCGATCATTGTGGTAAGTCTCTAAAACAGCAGATCAGAATGTTCATGAATTTGCTCACTCATCAGATATTTCCAGATGCCCATTATACACTAGGCACTGTGATGGGTGATCTGGCAGTGGCAGGGAATCTTCCAGAAATTTACAATTGATGGAGATACAAATTATCAGAAAAGGATTAACAGTGGGAAGGAAGTACAAGAGGCTCCCAAGGAAATTTGAGAGCCAAGAAATGAATAATCAGAGACCTGAGAATTAGGACTTCTTACAGGGAGTAAAAGCCAGGGGTATGATGAGAAGGTAGGACATAACTACAAAAACATCTAGAATGAACATTTATCAATGTATGTGCAAATACATAATTTATATTTATGTCCATTTTTGTTTTATTCACATGTACATACTCTTATCTCTGACAGCTTCAATTGAAAAATACTTTTTTAAAAGAAACACTTCTTATTGTGTTATGAGAAGATAACAATGAACTCCACTCCTGTTAAAAGTAAAATGATCATTGGGGTACATGTGTCTTTTTGCACTATGGTTTTCTCAGGGTAGATGCCCAGTCGTGAGATTGCTGGGTCATATGGCAGTTCTATTTTTAGTTTTTTAAGGAACCTCCATACTGTTCTCCATAGTGGCTGTATCAATTTACATTCCCACCAACAGTGCAAGAGGGTTCCCTTTTACACTCCAATAAAATATAAATAAAATAAAATAAAGTGATCATAAACCTTCAGCAACACACATTATATTTCTATTTAAACTGAGGTGTTCTACTACTAGAGAAACGCAGTTATTTTCTTCCCAGGTATTTTCTGGGTGGAGAGGGGCAAGTTTCTTATGTGAGTTCCACCTTTTACATGAAACATTCCCTTAGTCATGTTTTGAAACCCACGATTGGTGGTACATTTTTAAAAATAACAATGACGACTGCTAATCCTAGTGCACCTCCAGATCTTCTAGCCTATCTCCTTCGACCACTAGAGTGCACCACAATATTTATTACCAGCATGGAGAGCCTAGGGACTGTGGTTCAACTATAGATTCTCATGTTTTCTTTCTATCTGACAATTCTATCACATAAACATTTACATGTCTCTGAGAGATCATGCAGTCTAGGACCACTGGCCGATAGAAAAATAATCCAGTTGTTTGAATCGGACGAGGATTATGACTTCATTCAGTGGCCAACAATTGTAAAGAATCGCTCTTTTTGGTGTGTGTATTTTGAATTATAAGTTTGTACTGGAAGTGGAAAAGGGAGTCTGTTTGGCAAATGTAATAGAACAGCTTGAAATACACACAATCGTGGTATCAGATTTGGCAAAAGATCTTTTTTCTTTTCAGTACGCGGGCCTCTCACTGCTGTGGCCTCTCCCGTTGTGAAGCACAGGCTCCGGACGCGCAGGCTCAGCGGCCATGGCTCACGGGCCCAGCCACTCCGCGGCATGTGGGATCCTCCCGGACAGGGGCACGAACCCGTGTCCCCTGCATCGGCAGGCAGACCCCCAACCACTGCGCCACCAGGGAAGCCCAAAAGATCTTTTTAACTTGTGAGTGGTGTTCAACGAATTCCTAGAACATTCTAGGGAATATACAATTTTTAAAATCCAAACTATTATCATTATATTTTGGTAGTATTCCATCTACAAACAGTATCTTAGTACGTAGTACATACTGACACTGGATGGGCTAGATTTTAAGGTGGATCTCATATAGAAAATGGCAGAGGTTATTGATTTCGCATTCTGATTGAAGGCTACAAAATACTGTGCTTCCAAAAGTATTTCTCCTGTAATAATTTTCCTGCTAATGTTTGTCTTCACCTTAAAATTCATTATTAGAAAGTCGTTATCTTTGAGTAAAGTATTATTTTCACGATACTTTAATTAAGAAGGAAAATTTACCCCCAAAATTTAACCCATTGAGCTACTGATGATGATGATGATGATGCTAGCAGCTAAGATTTATTTAGGGTTAATATAAGTAGAAATTTTTCTAAATTCTTTACATGTATTAACTAATTTATATAAGATAGTTGCTAGCATCATTATCATAGCTTTATAGGTGACAATTCTGAAATCAGATAGGTTAAATAAATTGCCCTAGGCTGCATAGCTAGGAAATTGAAAAGCCAGATGAACTCAGGCAGTCTGGATTCAAAACCATGTTTTTAACTGCTATTTTATGTGATAGCAATCACCAAATTTGTATCTCTAGTCCATATACTTCCTCTAAGTTGCACACATGTATAGATACCTAACTTGACATTTCCATTTGGATGTCTCAAAGACATCTCAATGATAATGTGTCTAAAATTGATCCCTTTATTTATACAACCATTCCCCAGAAGTCACACATGGATACACCCCAAAACAAATATTCCATCTTCTTTACAACTCTGTAACTCTCTCAGTTCAGTTAAAGTTACCACTATGAGGCATGACCATTAGAAGCATGCCCAACTCTTTCGGGTACCTCACCCCCTATATCCAAAATACCTGCAGGTTCTATTAGTTTTACATCCAAAATGTATTCCAGATTTGTCCACTCTCCCCATCTTAATCCAAGTCACCAGCATCACTCACTGCAGTAGCATCCTATCTGGTGTCTGTGCTTCCTCACCCCATCTCTCCATCATTTCTACATGGAAATCATTATGAACTCTTATAAACCTAAGTTCAAAATGTTGTGCCCCTTTGTAAAAACTTTCAATGTTTTACCGTTGGATTTACATACATATTCTTTATCATGACAAAAATGTTCTGCTTTCTCTCTTTCTAGTATTCTCTTTGGACTCTCCAATCCCTTGCTCACAGTGTTCAAGTTAGAGTCTTCTGCAGATCCCAGAGCATGCTAAGTTCATACTGACACAGGACGTCTGTGTGCATTTCTTTTCTGATTTTTTTTTTTTTTTTTTTGCGATACGCGGGCCTCTCACTGTTGTGGCCTCTCCCGTTGTGGAGCACAGGCTCTGGACGTGCAGGCTCAGCGGCCATGGCTCACGGGCCCAGCCGCTCTACGGCATGTGGGATCTTCCTGGACCGGGGCACGAACCCGCGTCCCCTGCATCGGCAGGCGGACTCTCAACCACTGCGCCACCAGGGAAGCCCTGTGTGCATTTCCCACTCTGGTATGTTTGATTTCCTAGCTCCTTGCATGATTGGCTCTTTCTTATCCTTCAGGTCTTAGATTAAGCATTGCCTTCTTTTAGGTGTCTTCCTTACCCAAACTATCTAAAGTAGTCTGCATCCATTATCCTCTATCCTAGCACTCTGTTTCTGTACCTCATAGTACTAATCACAGTCTATAACCATTTTGTTACTATTTGTGTACATATTTATTTTATTTCTCCCATGTCAATGTACATTTCATGAGGTCAGGGAACTTATATCTCTTATTCTCCATTAAATCACCAGTGCCTAACCAATTAATAAATTACTGCTGAATATTCTATCTACAAGGAACACATCTAAAGATTAAGGACATGAAAAGGCTAAAATTCAAAGTTTAGTACAAGATATACTAAGCAAAGACAAAACGAAAGAGTTAAAGTAACTGTTAACAACAGAAAACACACACATACACAGACTTGATTTAAAGGATACGACCTGATTAAAGGATAAAACATGATCATACTTAATAAATGAAGGAAAAGCCTTTGATAAAAATTGAGTGTTCATTTATGATAAAGACTGCCCTAGCAAACTAGTAATATAAGGCAATTTCTTAATCTGACTAAAGGCATCTTCAATACATTTTCAGCAAACATTATTTTTAATAATAAAAAGTTAGAAGCTTTCTTTTCAAATTCACATACAAAACAAATTTGGCCACTATCACTGCTCTAGACAGTGTGGTAATAATTTTTTTAAAATAGAAATATTAAAATTTGGAAAGAAAAATCTTGTCAATCGTCACAAATAATATGAATGTTTACTTCATAAGTAAGTCAGAAGATCCTGCATTGAACAATTAATACTCATAAGAGTTTAGGAAGCTGTTTGTCTAAGATTAATATATCAAGTTCAATTGCATTTCTATACAAAGAATGTGGACAGTTCCTTAGAGCTTGTTTTAATGTGATTTGACCTATTAAAATGCCATCTTTTTCCCTTTTTACACAACTGACTGAAAACCAAAAGGCTATTTGAGTCCTCATGCTGTTCTCATCTAAGTCAAAGGAAAAGGTTTTGTATTATAGTCATTAATTTTTGTAAAGAAAAGAACTAATACAAAGGAGAATAATTATATTTCCTAAAGATGAATGTATTCTGCAGAAAGAAAATGAGAGCCTAGTGCCATTATTTAATTTCCCTGCTTCTCCTTATTTTACAAATAACCAAGATTTGAAACATTAATACTTTCCATGATTATAAAACTTGCATAAGAACATATCAAGACAGGAAGACTAAGTACAGGAAATGCACAGACTAAGTCTCTGAAATGCACAGGCAAAATTTTGTTTTGAAATTTCCCAACGCAAATCTTTTTCTCAGCTTTTCAACCTGAAATTATTCTGGGGGAACATTTTTAGATGACTTTGAAAATATAATCATTCATGCTTTTTTAGATACAACACCAAAGGCACAATCCAAGGAAGAAATAGTTGATAAGCTGGACTTCATTAAAATTAAAGACTTTTGCTCAATGAAAGACATTGTCAAGAGAATGAGAAGATGAGCTACAGACTGGGAGAAAATGCTAGCAAAAGACACATGTGATAAAAGATTGTTATCGCAAATGTACCAAGAACTCTTAAAATTCAACAATAAGAAAACAAACCACCTGATTAAAAAATGGGCCAAAGACCTTAACAGACACTTTGTGAAATATGGTATACAGATGACCAATAAATACATGAAAAGATGTTTCACACCATACGTCATCAGAGAAATACAAATTAAACAACAATGAGATACCAATACGAATCTATTAAAATGGCCAAAATCCGGAACACTAACCACATCAAATGCTTGCAAGGATGGGAAGCAACAGGAACACTCACTCATTGCCAGTGGGAATGCAAAATGGTACAGCCATTTTTTAAGATAGTTTGGTGTTTTTTTAAAAAAAAAACTAAACATACTCTTACCATATGATCCATATGATCATATGATACTTACCATATGATACTCTTTGGTATTTACCCAAAGGAATTGAACAGTTATGTTCACAAAAATCTGCATATATATATATATATATATATATATGCACATAGAATAATGGGTAGCAGGGGTAAAAACAGGTAATAGCAAAAGATGAACATAGAAATGTAGGCAGAATAATGGTTTCAGAAGGTTTGCATGTCATGGTAATTCATCCAGAGAGTAAATTATTACGTAGATCCACTGAAAGATTTTAAGTTGGAGAAAGACAAAACGAGATGTTTATTTGGAAATTCGGGCAGAAAGTGGAAATTCAGGAGGAAGGTAGTAAAGCTGGTCTGGGGACACAGTCAAGTCAGTTCAGAAGCTTTTGTGGGTTGAATTTTGTCCCCCCAAAAGATATGTTGAAGTCCTAACCCCTGGTACTTGTGAATGTGACCTTATTTGGTAATAAGGTCTTTGCAGATAAAATCAAGATAGAATGAGGTCACACTGGATTAGTTTGCACTCTAATCCAATGACTGGTGTCCTTATAAAATGAAGAGAGTTTATACAAAGCCATGCAAAGGAAAAACACCATGTGACTACATAGGCAGAGAGTGGAGTGATTGCTTACAAGTCAAGGAATGCCAAGATTGCTGGCAACCACCAGAAGTTAGGAAGAGGTAAGGAAAAGTCATCCCCTAGAGCTTTTAGAGAGATCAAGCCCCAGCCAACACCTTGATTTCAGACTCCTAACTGTGAGCAAATAAATTTTCATTGCTTAAGCCATCCAGTCTGTGGTATTTGTTATGGCCTCTTTAGCAAGCTGGTATACAAAGTGATAGAGATAATAAAAAGGAACGAAGCCTTGGAATAAAACTGTGGCTATGGAGATGGAGAAAAGTGCACAGGTTTGAGATTTAGTAACAAGATCGAACTGACAGAATGTGGTGAGTCATTCAGTGTGCTAAGAAGGAGAGTGAAGGAAAGGAATTATCCCTGATGAACCCACAGATTCTGATTTTGACCACTGGGTTGCTAGTGGTGTTTTTCCCTGAGAGAGGGAGGAGGAAAATACATAAGGAGGAAAGAGGAAGATACAGACCCCACTGGTAAGCCTGCTATGAGTCTGAGGTGCTGTGTCTGGATGGAGATGCAGGTCTGGAGGTGGAAAGAGAGATCAGGTCTAGAATTACAGCCGTTAAGGTCATTATTCTGTAGAAAGTCCTTGGAATCATGGGAGATAACAGGATCACTTGGAGAGAAAGGAAAGGAGAATTAAGAATCTATGAACAGACTGAGGGAGAGGAAGCCCTGAAGGTGGTAGCAGAGTGATGGGAGAATTATGAGTGGGCCATGGAAAGAGAGAGAAACCATCAGATCTGGCAATCAAGAAAACTCTGGCAGAAGCCAGAACATTTTCATTTGAGTGATAGTGGCAAAAGTAGACTCCAAAGATAGGTTGTGGGGTACACGAGAGAAAAGGAGCGATACATGCAAGTGACTCAAGAAGGGAAACAGGATGAGGTTTTGGCATCTAAGAAATTTTTAGCATCAAGGGATGATTTTTTTTTAAGGTTGGAGACAGCTAAGTACATTTAAATGGTGTTTGAAAGCAGTCAGCAGAGAAGAAGAAGAGAAGGAAGATAACCAGTAGGGAAATATACTTGAAGAAGTGGGTAAGTTTCGAAACCAAGAACATGGTTGAAGAAATTCGCCTTCCAGAGAAGGAGCAACAACTAGTCCATTGGCAGACCAAAAATGGAAGTATGAATGGGAGGTGGGGGAGTGTTGTCAGGGAAATATGAATAAATTGGTGGATGAGGTAGCAGGAAACTGAGAGTTTCTATTTTAGTTGTGAAATAACAGGGCATGCGATGTATCATAGGTGATGTATAAAGTGAGGGGGAGGATAGAGAAGCAGGAAGTTTAAGGAGAGCTGAGAAGGTTTAAATAGCTGCTGTGATGAAAGGGATGGAGTGCTGCCTAGGGGCAGATAGAAAGTGATCAGGGCTGTGTGAGGAATTGTTTGTTTGCAGCTCCCAAACTCCTCAGAGGTTTAGGACTAGATGCTGAGAAAGCAGCCTGTCCTGGGAATTTAATCAATTTAAGTTAATACTTCAAGTATTTATTAAGTACCTAGTTAGTGCCAGGGAAAGAGATAGGGACTGGGGTACAAAGAACAATGAGGCATGGTCCCAACTCTAAGTACTTTATGATCCCTGAACTATTTAATATGTATCCAGAAGATTAAGTGAAGCACACATAAAACTTTAGAAAATACAAGGATGCAATAAAGGAACAGATGCACAACTATGAGGGTTCAAAGAATACTTCAAAGAAGAGGTGTTGAGAGCCAACTATATGACAACCTCTCAGCCAGGAGTTTTGAATATGTAACTTAATCCTTAGCACAAGTCTGTGTGTTTGGTATTAATATCCCCTTTCTCTGATGAGGAAACATGCTCAGAGAGGAACATAATTTAGGGGGATAAGGAAATTCTTCATGGGCTAGTTGGTATTTAGAACAGTCTTTGGAAGCTGAGTGAGATTTTGCCAGATGAAGATGAGGGACTGGCAATATCAATCCCTGGGTGTATTTGGGGAAAGGCAAATTATTCTTTTTGATTGAATTATAGGAATGAGCGATGAGACTATTTGGGTCTTGGGTACTAACCAAAGAGTTTGGTCTTTTATTTTTCAGGCACTGAGAAAGGATGGAAGCCTTTTGAACAGAGATTGACATCTTCAGAACTTCAGTGGCCTTAGGCAACACAGACTGAAAAAAGGAGAGCTCGGGCATGGCAGACCAGTTGAGAAGACCATACAGATCTTCCTCGACTTATGATGGCGTAATGTCCCCATAAACCCATTATAAGCTGAAAATATTTTTAAGTCAAAATGCATTTAATACACCTTACAAACTGAACATCACAGCTTAGCCTAGCCTACCTTAAAAGTGCTCGGAACACTTACATTAGCCTACAGTCAGGAAAAATCATCTAACACAAAACCTATCTTACAATAAAGTGTCGAATATCTCATGGAATTGATTAAATACTGTACTGAAAGTGAAAAACAGAATGGTTGAATGGGTACAGAATGGTGGTAAGTGTATCAGTTGTTTGCCCTGGTGACCCTGTGGCTGACCGGGAGCTGTGGCTCGCTGCCACTGCTCAGCATCACGAGAGTGTATTACTGCATATTGCTAGCCTGGAAAAAGATAAAATTCAAAGCATGGTTTCTATTGAATGCATTTCACTTTCGCATCATCATGGGAAAAATCGTAAGTGGAACCATCAAGTCAGGAACCGTCTGTACAGATATCTGAGAGGGTGGCATGGGGAAATGAGACTAGGGTGCTCATCCTTGCTCCCTATCTGTCTAATTCTGTGGTTTGGAAATGCCACTTAGACTCTTTTAGTCTCAATTTCTCATCATAAAATAGAAGAGATTGGAAGGAATAACCTCAAAGGATCCTTCTGAAGAATATAGTTTTATGATTCTGAGGTCCTAAGCAGGAATGGTGGCAGTGAGAAAGGGAAGTATGGGGTAGAGAGGAGAGAATTTACTTAGGGACTTTTGGAACTTCTGGCACAATATAAATATAAATAATTTTACAATTTATCTCCATATATAACCTGCAACTCAGTTCGGTATGTTGATTATCAGGTCTTCTCCTGCATCACAAACATGCACAGACACATAAACACAGGCAGCCTCTCCGGCTCAGAAGATGAGATAAAACACTTACTGTTCATCCCTCCTCTGGTGTAGTTTCTACTCATCCTTTCACACCCAGAGGCATCCTCTTTTTTTTAGGAAGTATACTTGTACTCAAGATATTCAAAGGTCAACTCACGATTTCAGTATCTTTGGCCCCTCATCAATAAATTGAGTTGTCTTCCAGTATTCCACCTGGGAACTGACTAACATCCACCCAGGTGCTCAAGTCATCATGACTGTCTCCTTCTCCCTCCTGCTTTCATAGCCAATCACCCGTCTCAGAGATTCTGTCTCTGCAAATATTTCCATTCAATCTTTTCCTCTTACACCCCCTAGCGGAGGTTCGCCTCACTTTCCATTTGGATCATTACAGTTGCCACCTAATTCATTTCTGGTTTTCCATTACAGCTCATTCTCTTTGGGCTGAAAAACTTATTTCTGATCATTTTACTTTTATGCTTCAAACAGTTCAAATATTTGAATTAGAAGTTCACTCACACTTCACAATGTTATGTATACTTGCATGTATATCCGCTCTCTTCTTCATTCTTTCCAAAAATTACTTTTAAATAGCCTTCATATATAGATATATATATGCATACAAACATATGTATATATATATGTGTGTATACACACACATGCATATATATGTACACACACATGCTAAGATATGGGTAGCAGTTACTTGGAGGTAATACTCTCTAGTAAGGGCCTGGAGTGCAGATAATCTAGGATTCTGATTAAGAGCAATTTCATATATTTCTAATCACCCTAGAACAGGGTAAGGTTTATCTATAAGGAGGAAACTTGAGGATCCTACCTAGCACATTTGGCTATTTTGCCAACATGCTTCTAAACAGAGGTTGCTCAAAAATGCCTAGGAGTGAGGCCCAAATTTTCCTTAGGAAACAGATTTGGCTCCACATAAATAAATGGGTAGCCAAGGCTTAATGTTGTTACCCATTTATTAAATATGACTGGAAATTTTTTGAAACAGGTGTTACTAATCACCATAGTGATTGCATTTCTTCCTGGCAATCTCTCTGAGGTAAATTAATTGTGAAATGTACTTTCTTGGTAACTGAGAGATTTGAACTGGTGCATCAAATTGTTAAAGGTAAGCCAATTAAATATTGGGAGACTTCTGCCATAAAAAATTTTAATTTTAGAAACTTGAATCTTTCTTTCTGAATATAGAGTGTGTGACCCATTGCTTTCTAAGGCAACCCTTAGTATGAAGCTTCATGTTATTGTCATAGAGAAAAATAGTTATCTTTCTATTCTCCGTGGCAGAATGGTATGCATCTATTTAATCCAGAAATATCAAGCCCTTAATATACAAGCTCAAAAGGAGAATAGGGAAGAAAACACATCCCCGGTTTTTATATTGCTTAAAATTTTCATCCAAGAACTGACTCTGTGGTATTAGGGTACATCTGTAAATTAGGGTTAACAGTGAGTTTATACAACTAATTCCATGTGCAAGGTCTCCATGGGCTTTTGTCTGTATTAATATGAACAGATAAAATAGTATAAAATACCTAATAAGAGCAACTATTTAAAAAAAGTTTTACTCAGGTATTTACCATAAATATAGGTTGAGTGTAAATGCAGTGGTTGCTTTGATCATATCTTGAGAAATGTACCAAATTAAACACTTATCTTGAGTAATGTGAATTCAGTTCAGTAACCCATATTTTCCAGGTTATCCAGGGTCAAAACTTTGCATAGTATTTAACTCTCTCACACCTTACTTACGTAGCTTCTACATATTCTATTTATTCTTTTTTCCTAAAATGTCTTTGTCTTGGGATGGCAAAGTATGCTTTCTGAAGGCATATGCTCTTAGTCTTAGATTTGGGTCTGCCAATTCCCTACTGTGGTCTTAGGCAAGTTACTTAAACTCACTAAATTTCACTTCTATATTTTGTAAAAATTAAAATAGCCACAATACCTATTTCATGAATTTATTAGGAGGATTCCATAAGATAATGCATGTCGAAAATTTAGTGCAGAGCCTCACAGATAATAAGTGCTTGGTATATGTGAGCTGAATAAATGAGTAAATTAATGAGTGAGTAAGAAAAGTCAAACAGATTCCATTTTCTTCTCTTTGACATCTGTGATCTGCACCAACCCTTATTAAAATAGCAAAAGAAAGGAAAAATCATAAAAGTTATAATGAATAATGTGTCCTGTGCACTACTGTGAAAAGTCACTAAGGACAAATTATGCATGAAGAATTCAATAGTTCTCTTTTAACTAAGTGACACATTTATTGAATAAATGGTCATTTAATATCATTTTTGTGTTCTTCAAAAAATGTTGGCTATAGTGCTTAATAATACTACTTTAAACAAGCTATAAAGACATGTTTAATAGTCCCCAAGTCAAAGCAAGGTCCACAAATGACAAAGATAAATTTTAAAAACTTGGAACTTGGAACATTGATTTTACAAATTTAATGATTGTTTTCAAATGGCAATGATGATAGAATTCGCTCAATATTTACTGATTACCATTAATGATAAATGTTTTTCAATATCTTTAAAGTATCCTACATAATTTATTTTATTAAATCCTCATAATAGTCCTGCAAAATGGGCATTATAATCCTTTAACAGTTGGATAAATTACGACAGATACATAGACCAGAATTTTCTTTTCCTTTTTTAAAAGTGAAATATAATTGACTTATAACTATATTAGTTTCCGGCGTACAACATAGTGATTCAATATTTTTACACATTACAAAATAATCACCATGGTAAGTCTAGTTGTCATCTGTCACCACACAAAATTATTACAGTATTATTGACTATATTCCCTATGCTGTACATTATATTCCTGTGACTTATTATTTTATAACTGGAAGTTTGTACCCCCTAATTCCTTTCCCCACATCCCCTTACCCTACTTCTCTCTGAGTTTGTTTCAGTTTTGTTATGTTTGTTCATGTGTTTTCTTTTTTTGGATTCCACATATAAGTGAAATCATACAGTATTTGTCGTTCTCTGTCTGACTTATTCCAGTTAGCATTATAACCTCTCAGGGAACAGAATTTTCTTGACTGCAATGTTATGATTATTCTTCTATACTGTAGTCTTTAGTGTATATGTTGTTGTAGAACCTATTTTTTATTATACTGGATTAGACATTTGATTTTTATTTTGAATTTTATTTTATTTATTTTTTTATACAGCAGGTTCTTATTAGTCATCCATTTTATACACATCAGTGTATACATGTCAATCCCAATCTCCCAATTCATCACACCACCATTCCCACCCCCTACCGCTTTCCCCCCTTGGTGTCCATACGTTTGTTCTCTACATCTGTGTCTCAATTTCTGCCCTGCAAACCGGTTCATCTGTACCATTTTTCTAGGTTCCACATATATGTGTTAATATACGATATTTGTTTTTCACTTTCTGACTTACTTCACTCTGTATGACAGTCTCTAGATCCATCCACGTCTCTACAAATGACCCAGTTTCGTTCCTTTTTATGGTTGAGTAATATTCCATTGTTTTTATGTACCACATCTGCCTTACCCATTCGTCTGTTGATGGGCATTTAGGTTGCTTCCATGACCGGGCTATTGTAAATAGTGCTGCAATGAACATTGGGGGGCATGTGTCTTTTTGAACTATGGCTTTCTCTGGGTATATGCCCAGTAGTGGGATTGCTGGGTCATATGTTAATTCTATTTTTAGTTTTATAAGGAACTCCATACTGTTCTCCATAGTGGCTGTATCAATTTATATTCCCACCAACAGTGCAAGAGGGTTCCCTTTTCTCCACACCCTCTCCAACATTTGTTGTTTGTAGATTTTCTGATGATGCCCATTGTAACTGGTGTAAGGTGATACCTCATTGTAGTTTTGATTTGCATTTCGCTAGTAATTAGTGACGTTGAGTGGCTTTTCATGTGCTTCTTGGCCATCTGTATGTCTTCTTTGGAGAAATGTCTATTTAGGTCTTCTGCCTATTTTTGGATGGGGTTGTTTGTTTCTTTAATATTGAGCTGCATTACCTGTTTATATATTTTGGAGATTAATCCTTTGTCCGTTGATTCGTTTGCGAATATTTTCTCCATTTTGAGGGTTCTCTTTTCATCCTGTTTATGGTTTCCTTTGCTGTGCAATAGCTTTTAAGTTTCATTAGGTCCCATTTGTTTATTTTTGTTTTTATTTCCATTACTCTAGGATGTGGATCAAAAAAGACCTTGCTGTGACTTATGTCAAAGAGTGTTCTTCCTATGTTTTCCTCTAAGAGTTTTATAATGTCTAGTCTTACATTTAGATTTTGAATCCATTTTGAGTTTGTTTTTGTGTATGGTGTTAGGAAGTGTTCTAATTTCATTTTTAACATGTAGCTTGTCCAGTTTTCGTAGCACTACTGTTGAAGAGACTGTTTTTTCTCCATTGTATATCCTTGCCTCCTTTGTCATATTAGTTGACCATAGATGCGTGGGTTTATCTCTGGGCTCTCTATCTTGTTCTATTGATCTATGTTTCTGTTTTTGTGCCAGTACCATATTGTCTTGATTACTGTAGCTTTGTAGTATAGTCTGAAGTCAGGGAGTCTGACTCCTCCAGCTCCATTTTTTTCCCTCAAGACTGCTTTGGCTATTCGGAGTCTTTTGTGTCTCCATACAAATTTTAAGATTTTTTGTTCTAGTTCTGTAAAAAATGCCATTGGTAATTTAATAGGAATTGCATTGAATCTGTAGATTGCTTTGGGTAGTATAGTCATTTTCACAATATTGATTCTTCCAATTCAAGAACATGGTATATCTCTCCATCTGTTGGTATCATCTTTCATTTCTTTCATCAGTGTCTTACAGTTTTCTGCATACAGGTCTTTTGTCTCTCTAGGTAGGTTTATTCCTAGGTATTTTATTCTTTTGCTTGCAATGGTAAATGGGAGTGATTCCTTAATTTCTCTTTCAGTTTTTTCATTATTAGTGTATAGGAATGCAAGAGATTTCTGTGCATTCATTTTGTATCCTGCAACATTACTAAATTCATTGATTACCTCTAGTAGTTTTCTGGTGGCATTTTTAGGATTCTCTATGTATGGTATCATGTCATCTGCAAACAGTGACAGTTTTATTTCTTCTTTTCCAATTTGTATTCCTTTTTCTTCTCTGGTTGCCATGGCTAGGACTTCCAAAACTATGTTGAATAATAGTGGTGAGAGTGGACATGCTTGTCTTGTTCCTGATCTTAGAGGAAATGTTTTCAGTTTTTCACCATTGAGAATGATGTTGGGTGTTGGTTTGTCGTATATGGCCTTTATTATGTTGAGGTAGGTTCCCTCTATGTCCCCTTTCTGGAGAGTTTTTATCATAAATTGGTGTTGAATTCTGTCAAAAGATTTTTCTGCATCTATTGAGATGATCATATGGTTTTTCTTCTTCAATTTGTTAATATGGAGTATCACATTGATTGAGTTGCGTATATTGAAGAATCCTTGCCTCCCTGGGATAAATCCCACTTGATCATGGTGTATGATCCATTTAATGTGTTGTTGGATTCTGTTTGCTAGTATTTTGTTGAGGATTTTTGAATATTCATCAGTGGTATTGATCTGTAATTTTCTTTTTTTTTTTTAGTATCTTTGTCTGGTTTTGGTATCAGAGTGACGGCCTCATAGAATGAGTTTGGGAGTGTTCCTTCATCTGCAATTTTTTGGAAGAGTTTGAGAAGGATGGGTGTTAGCTCTTCTCTAAATGTTTGATAGAATTCACCTGTGAAGCCATCTGTTCCTGGACTTTGGTTTATTGGAAGATTTTTAATCACAGTTTCAATTTCAGTGCTTGTGATTGCTCTGTTCATATTTTCTATTTCTTCCTGGTTCAGTCTTGGAAGGTTATACCTTTCTAAGAATTTGTCCATTTCTTCCAGGTTGTCCATTTTATTGGCATAGAGTTGCTTTTAGTAGTCTCTTAGGATTCTTTATATTTCTGCGGAGTCTGTTGTAACTTCTCCTTTTTCATCTAATTTTAATGATTTGAATCCTCTCTCTCCTTTTCCTTGATGAGTCTGGCTTAATGGTTTATCAATTTTGTTTATCATCTCAAACAACTAGATTTTAGTTTTATTGATCTTTACTATTGTTTTCTTTGTTTCTATTTCATTTATTTCTGCTCTGATCTTTATGATTTCTCTCCTTCTGCTAACTTTGTTTGTTCTTCTTTCTCTAGTTCCTTTAGGTGTAAGGTTAGATTGTTTATTTGAGACTTTTCTTGTTTCTTGAGGTAGGATTGTATTGCTATAAACGTCTCTCTTAGAACTGGTTTTGCTGCATCCCATAGGTTTTGGATCATTGTGTTTTCATTGTCATTGTGTCTAGGTATTTTGTGATTTCCTCTTTGATTTCTTCAGTGATCTCTCGGTTATTTAGTAATGTATTGTTTAGCCACTATGTGTTTGTGTTTTTTACGTGTTTTTCTCTGTAGTTCATTTCTAACCTCATAGCATTGTGGTCAGAAAAGATGCTGGATATGATTTCAATTTTATTAAATTTACTGAGGCTTGATTTGTGACCCAAGATGTGATCTATCCTGGAGAAAGTTCTGTGTGCACTTGAGAAGAACGTGTAATCTGCTCTTTTTGGATGGAATGTCCTATAAATATCAATTAAATCTATCTGGTCTATTGTGTCATTTAAAGCTTGTGTTTCCTTATTAATTTTCTGTTTGGATGATCTGTCCGTTGGTGTAAGTGAGGTGTTAAAGTCCCCCACTATTATTGTGTCACTGTCTATTTCCTCTTTTATAGCTGTTAGCAGTTGCCTTGTGTATTGAGGTGCTCCTATGTTGGGTACATATATAATTGTTTTATCTTCTTCTTGGATTGATCCCTTGATTATTATGTAGTGTCCTTCCTTGTCTCTTGTAACATTTTTTATTTTAAAGCCTAGTTTATCTGATATGAGTATTGCTACTCCAGCTTTCTTTTGACTTCCATTTGCATGGAATATCTTTGTCCATCCTCTCACTTTCAGTCTGTATGTGTCCCTACGTCTGAAGTGGGTTTCTTGTAGACAACATATATATGGGTCTTGTTTTTGTATCCATTCAGCAAGCCTGTGTGTTTTGGTTGCAGCATTTAATCCATTCATGTTTAAGGTAATCATTGATATGTATGTTGCTATTACCATTTTCTTAATTGTTTTGGGTTTGTTTTTGTAGGTCCTTTTCTTCTCTTGTGTTTCCCACTTAGAGTAGTTCCTTAAGCATTTGTTGTAGAGCTGGTTTTGTGGTGTTGAATTCTCTTAGCTTTTGCTTGTCTGTAAAGCTTTTGATTTCTCCATCAAATCTGAATGAGTTCCTTGCCCGGTAGAGTAATCTTAGTTGTAGGTTCTTCCCTTTCATCACTTTAATTATATCATGCCATTCCCTTCTGACTTGTAGAGTTTCTGCTGAGAAATCAGCTGTTAACCTTATGGGAATTCCCTTGTATGTTATTTTTCATTTTTCCCTTTCTGCTTTCAATAATTTTTCTTTGTCTTTAATTTTTGCCAATTTGATTACTCTGTGTCTTGGTGTGTTTCTCCTTGGGTTTATCCTGTATGGGACTCTCTGCCCTTCCTGGAATTGGGTGGCTATTTCCTTTCCCATGTGAGGGAAGTTTTCATCTATAATCTCTTCAAATAATTTCTCTGGTGCTTTCTCTCTCTCTTCTCCTTCTGGAACCCCTATAATGCAAATGATGTTGTGTTTAATGTTGTCCCAGAGGTCTCTTAGGCTGCCTTCATTTCTTTTCATTCTTTTGTCTTTATTCTGTTCCACAGCAGTGAATTCCACCATTCTGTCTTCCAGGTCACTTATCCGTTCTTCTGCTTCAGTTATTCTGCTATTGATTCCTTCTAGTGTATTTTTCATTTCAATTATTGTATTATTCATCTCCGTTTGTTTGTTCTTTAATTCTTATAGGTCTTTTTTAAACATTTCCTGCATCTTGTCCATCTTTGCCTCCATTCTTTTTGTGAGGTCCTGGATCATCATAGCATTATTCTGAATTCTTTTTCTGGAAGGTTGCCTATCTCCACTTCATTTAGTTGTTTTTCTGGGGTTTTATCTTGTTCCTTCATCTGGTACATCGCCCTCTGCCTTTTCATCTTGTCTATCTTTCTGTGAATGTGGTTTTTGTTCCACAGGCTGCAGGATTGTAGTTCTTCTTGCTTCTGCTGTCTGCCCTCTCTTCTCTTTTATTCTTAAGCAGTAGTTCCAGCACTCACTTTCTGAGTTAAAAGATTTTGAGGTACTTCAAACTATGACTCTTCTGGAAATAATGTCCAAAATTCAATGTTGCCAGCCACTAAGGAGGGCTACCCTTCCCAATGCATGGAGAGACAGAAGGTCAAGTCAGTATAAGCTTGAGAAATCTTCTGGTTTCTGCTAGTGTTAGAGGGTCTCCTGCAGAGGTGGGGGATGGCTGTGCTGCATTGTGAGGAAAAGGACACTGGCAGCAGAAGTTCTGGGAAGTACTCCTTGGCATGAGCCCTCCCAGAGTCCGCCTTGATATTCTATAGATGATTATGAAATGGATTCCTCCTTTAAAAACAAAGCTATCTGGAAATCACCACTTGCATATGTTATGGTGGAAATGTAAACTGGTAAAACTATTCTGAAGGATAATTTGGTAATGTATTTCTCTCTAGGGTATGATTATATTTTTCTGCCTCCTTTAAGTCAGACTTGGCCATGTGAGTTGATTTGGCCAATGGATTTTAGCAAGCTAAAAAGAAACTTGAAAAATCACCATGTGCTTTGCTACTCTCTCCTTACTGCCTTAGTAACCAGCAGGGCCTAAGATAATGACTGCTCTGATGGCCTGGGCCTGGAGTGAAAATGACATGGAGAAGAGCCCAAGCAACCACTGATGATGATCCACTGTCATGAACCATTCTCTTAAGCCTTGAGATTTTGAGTTGCTGTTAATCCAATATAATCTATCAGAAATTTTTCCACTGTGAATTTACCCTAATGAAATCCCTATATATGTTCACAAAACTTTAGCTAACTTTATCTTCATGACAGTGAAGTTGAAGATAAACTAAATGCTAATTTAAACTTTCCAAAAACTCATAGCATGTCTAAGTACACCTAGAAATTCAAGATGAAAATAAGTTAAAAAGTTCAAACCTTAATTATTATGTAATCATAATTTTAATTATTATATAATCATAGTATTTTTTCAGAAACAATATGCTGCAAGTTATTTACATGGTTATTTCTAGATAGTTTGCATTTGGTTTTAAATCTTTCTTCTTTTTACATTTCCCAATTTTTTGTCAATAAACTTTTTAAGAATAATCATGAGAATATCAGCAACAATAACAAGAAAAAGATCTTATACTTTCTCATCTCAATGGCTGTTCTCTTTGCATTATACTATGCTACGTCATTAACGGTAAACCTGTGTATTTCTATAATGAATGGAGGAGAATTCATGAAGTCTTGGCTTTGGCCACTACGGCCAAACAATTGGGCACTGCTTTGAAGGAGTCCAATCATAATGATAGCAGTTTTCTCTGGAACCTTTGCAAACTGGAATCTAATGCTCTGGCAAATTAAGCAAAGATTTTGCCTCTCTGTCTTTGTTTATGGGCTGAAAAAAGAAATGCTATGTACTCAGAGTAGAAGCAAACTGTCAGAAACCTGTGTTATTCAGTACTCCTCAAAATGCAAAGGTCAAGAAAAGCAAGGAAAGACTGAGAAATTGTCACAGACTAGAGGAAACTGGGGAGATATGACAAGATACAATGTGGTATACTAGATTGGATCTTGAAAGATGAAAAGGACATTAATGAAAAAAATAGTTACATCAAAATCAGTTCTAAGTTTAATTAATAAAAATGTACCAGTGTAAGTTTCTTCGTTTTGACACATATACCAGACAGGGTAATGTTAAGGAGTTAACAATGGAGGAAATGGGTAATGGATGTGGTAGGCAAAATAATGACTTTCCAAAAAGTTCCTGTTCCAAACTCTGAAACCTGTGTTTATGTTAAATTATAAAATAAATGGAATTAAGTTTGCTAATCAGCTGATCTTACAACAGGGAGATAACCCTAGATTATCCAGGTGGACTTGGTGTAATCACAAGGGTCCTTAAATGAGGAAAAGGCAGGCAGAAGAATCAATGTTAGTTATGCAATAGGAGAAAGACTTAATTGGCCATTGCTGGCTTTGAAGATGCAAAAGGCCTACACATCCGGATGCATGGGAAGCCTCTAAAAGCTGGAAAAGGCAAGGAAATGGATACTTCTCTAGAGCTCTCAGAAGGAACACAGACTCTTCAGCATCTTAATTTTACCCAGGTAACTCCATTTCGGACTACTGACCTTCAGAATTGTAAACTTATTTTGTTTTAAGCCACTGAGTTTGTGGTATTTTATTACAACATCTGTAGAATTTGCAACTGCTCTATAATTCTAAAGTCTTTCCAAAACAAAAAGTTTTTTTTTTTTTAAAGTGTGCCTTTAAGAAAAGTCAGGGTGCATTTATAGACCTGCAATCATTCAAAGGATTCCTCAACAGGATACTGAACTCTAAAATATGTTTGGACTTTCTTCTCACAGACTCTGGTTTCTTGGTCTTGCCTCCTGTTCAGTCTCCTCAGTTCTGACACCTCAGTTGGATGCAACTTCAGGTAGCTAGGATTTGGCATCCCTCCCACCTCTCATGGATATCTGACTACTGCATCTTCCCTAACTGTGGCTTTGTCACACCTGCTCAGGTACTAACAGCTCAAATAGTTGCCACCACCTCCCATAAAGTTGGCAAAAGCAACCTTTTTTAAAGTAACACATTTACTAAGGGGTAGAAATTCAGAAAAGAGCTGAGCTGTATTACCATAGCAACCAGACAGAAATGAATACATGCAGGCAACTCATTTGTTGGGGCTACAGAGTATCAGAAAACTGTGAGATCATCAAACTGGTTTGAACAGTCCTCCTTCCTCACCAGACCCCAGCCAGTCCTCTGATTTTGTATTGATACTATGCTGTCAGTCTGAGATGTTTTTTAAGTGGAAGACAGTATAACCCTTAAAGATACAAAGAATAAATGTACTTTAGAAATAAAAAAAAAAAATCACCTTCCAGAAAGAAGACATCCTTAAACAAAGGCTTTCCTCAGTTTTTGTTGTTTATTTTTGTTTTTGTTCTTCACACCTCAAACCTGGTTATTTCATATGTACAAGGTCAGCCTTTTAAAAAGTGCCTGTCCACAGATTCCAGGAAGTCTTTTCTGTCCTGAATTATTACTCTTAATTCTATTCCAGGTACCTGAAATGCGATCACTAGTGTTTAGGCATGTGTTAGAATTTAATTTCTACCATGTATATATACTGTGTACAGGTTAGCAAACCTTGCAGAATACTCCTGGGGTATAATCTCTACCTGTACGCTTTTTGTGAAGTATCAATGCCAGATAGCAGGTACTCCAATTATTGGGTTTTTAAAAAATTTTTTTAACATCTTTATTGGAGTACAATTGCTTTACAATGGTGTGTTAGTTTCTGCTGTATAACAAAGTGAATCAGTTATACATATACATATGTTCCCATATCTCTTCCCTCTTGCATCTCCCTCCCACCCTCCCTATCCCACCCCTCTAGGTGGTCATAAAGCACCAAGCTGATCTCCCTGTGCTATGTAGCTGCTTCCTACTAGCTATCTATTTTACATTTGGTAATGTATATATATCAGTGCTACTCTCTCACTTAGTCAGTTATTGTTAATTCTCTTCTTCTCCTTCCCCTTTTCCTTGGTTTTGATGGTCTTCAAATATACACTATGAAATGCAGGAGAGATAATCAGGAAAGACAACAATCAGGAAAGTTCATGAACTTTCATAACTCCAAACATCTGTGGGAATACTTTAGTTCAAATCTTCAGCACATAGACGTGGAAACTGAAGCCTGCAGATATTGTGAGCTCTTCCAGAGATCAAAGCATCAATTACTGGCTGACTCAGGATCAAAACCTGGGTTTTTCAAAGCTTTATATTTCCTCCTCTAGCAGAGAAGGTACGAACTAACACTGTCAGTATAGGGCATATGGTGGTAATTAGTTGACAAATCCCTAGGAATACACAGAAAGGACATAGCCCAAATGACAGACTGGATCCCTGAAAAGAGAATTAGGAACTCATCAAATATCATGACTTCTTCAAACATAATCCAGCTCACGGCACCTGAGGAGAACTTGTATGTTTACACCCTGTGCATCACTCATGGTAAATAATTACCATGCCTCTAATTTTCTGGATCCCCTATTACTTTTCATGTACCAAAGGAGCAGAAAGCATGGTGATATTGATTATTTTTGTAATACCAATGACTGGCACAATGTCTGTCCCATATTACAAGCAAACATTTTATTTGCATTTTTTCCTGATAATTTAAATGCTTCTATAGTGAAAAACCTCCTTATAAAAGGAATGCAATTACTTATTGTAACTATATATATTTGTATTCATTCATTCAATATTTAATCATACATTTTAAATTCTCTAATATGGAAATTAATGTATGAAATTACATAAGGTGTGTATTAGCATGCATGTAATCAGAAAAATATTCTGAGTGCAATTAATAAAAGAAATATAAAGCAATTGTTTTTTAATAGTCTCCATCATAATTTTTCTTGTTTTCCATGATGTTATGAGATATGTTTTGTCAATTAAAATAACCAGGCTATATCGGGTTAACCCTATGAAAGAATAAAAGAATTCCTGGCTGGCATGGTCTAGAATTTGCAGATCTTAAGACACTATAGTGTCTTGAAGGAAGAAATCATTCACCATTCTCTAACTTCATCTCTCTGGATCAACATGAATGGAAAAAATACCAAGAACATTTATTTAATCTTATTATTATTGGAGAAAAAATAAAATATACATGATAAAATGTCCACTGAGAATAGATGACATTTTTTTCCTGGATACAATTTGCAAGAAAAGACTGTGTGTGGTGATCAGTTACCACTTATTCTCCTTTCTAGATAATCAGCTGCATCCTTTAATATGGTTTTATTTGCATGATTATAAAAAAAAATCAAGATATGAATCTATGATTTATTTTTCACACGAAAAGCTTTCCTGGAGTATGGGGGATGGAAAAGAAGAAGGAATGGATTTCCACAGCCCCACTCACATTAGTCTAAATCTTAAAATAATATGTCTTTTAGCAACCACTAAATCTTGTTATTGGTTTGAAGCAATAAATCTTCCAAGGTGTTGGAAAAAAAAAAGAAGAAATGCCATTGTAGTAATGAGATTACTCTGAAAATAAAGCGGTGGATTAGTAAAATCTAATTTGGAAGTGATGAAGTACATGTGATGTCCAAGTAATTATTCCTGCACAGTCTCCATCCGTGGGGAGCTCAGAGTTATTGGACACTGCACTATGTTAATGATCCCACTGCCTGACATTTGGGTGAATGTGCTGACTGTCTGCTGTGTTGCCTCTCCTATTGTTAATACTCACCATTGGGTCCAGCAGCTGCATTCATGATGCTGCCACAGACACAGCCAGACCTGAGCCTCTGTGTGTGTGTGTGTGTGTTCATGTGTCTTCTCTTTCTTAGGTCAATGTTTATTCCATTTTAAAATCTGGGCTGAGACAAAAGTGCTATACTGAACATGGTTATATGTAGAATCAAGGTTCAATTACATTTCTCTTAGCTTTATTTAATTACTTAGATGAAGCAGGTTATTTGCATTCTCTCTGTACTACTTGTCTTCCAAAAGCATAAACCTAGACATACACTTGGACAAAAGCAGGTTTTCAGGTATTATACTTCTTGTGGTCAGTAGAATTATTTCTAATAAAATGTTCTACTTTATATTTTGATAATGAAAATCTCTATTATAAGATAATAGAAAAGTGTTCTTTCTGATACAGAATTCTGTAGCTTTAATACATAACTAATCTGTCTCCAGTGTCAAGATTGCTTAGGGAAGTTGAAGGACTGAACAAACTCAAAGTAAAGAAAACACAAATTATGAAAAGCCATTTTCTGTCCAATCCATTAGTAGTTTAATCAAGCTTCCCATGTAAGAGACATCCCAGAAGACTGATATCAGATATGTTCAGGGAGGGCTTCTCAGAGGAGGAGAGACTTGGCTGGGTTGATTACCATAGGCGAAGGCAAAGTCGAAGAGGAAAGGAGGCAGTCTCAGTCATGAGAATGACTTCAGCAAAGGCTTAATGATGACATTTATCTTGGCACGTTCAGAGTTAGACAGATTTTATTTCAGTAATCAAATTTAACTAGAACTACCTAAAATAAAAATAATTTATTATAAATATATGAGATGTCTCAAGATTCCAGTCTTATCAGGGATCTCTCTCTCTCTCTCTCCCCCACCCCCACCATTTTTATATGTCCATTCTTCTCTTTCTCAAAAGACTGGCTTCTTCCTTCTTGTACATAACAAGAAAAATATCCAAGATAGACCCTAAGCATTTTCTTCTTACACTTTAGACCCTAAGTTCAAATATCCTGGAGAAGAGATTCTTTGGCCCACTTTGGGTTAGATTCTCTTTCCTGGGCCAAACAATAGAGGCTGAGGGAAGGAGAAAAGTTAAAAAATTAAAACATAGCTGCTGCCACTGCAAATATGTTTGGGTGGAGGAGAAATTCCAAGAAATGGAGTATTAATCAAAAAACCCATGGATGTCTATTATACACATTTTTTTTTAATTGCTTCATTCCTAACCACTTGAAAGCCACAGGAACCCTATAAAAAGCCCACTGCTTTCTTTGGAAAGGAACAGCTCAGTTTTCACCTCCCACTCTTTGCAGCAAATCTCTACCACCCCATTCTTAACTGGTCTTCAGAGACCCTGTGATGCTTAGCTTCATGCCCTGATTCTCTCTGTATCCTTCCTCCTTGGGATGCTGACTGATTTGGAAAGTCCCACTTGACATGTCATATGACTAGAAAACAGCCTCTCTGACTGCTCCAACTTTATGATGACCTAGGTCCCAGATTTGGCACCTTTATTCCTTCTATCTTGAGTGATAATCCACTGGAATACATCAAATCTGAATAGAAAGATGCTATTTAATCAGAAGGATATTCAGGATTGACAACTTAGAGAGATGGCAACATTTGGAGCCAAAGGATAAGGCAAGAATGAAATAATAGAAAAGGGGGAAAATTGGCAACTGGAACATGCAAGAAAATGAAGTGAACAGTACAGCATGGAACAGGCATGGAACAAGTTAGAGTTTCAAGGGATCAAATATCCAAATATTGCACATATGGTAGAACTGGGATTTTTGCACTAGGTATGTATGATCACTAAGTCTAGAAGCCTCAACTATGTAATGCTGAATGCTAATTAAATTCTTATTATGTCTGAGACATAGTGTGGAATTTGTATCCTAATTATTCTGTAGCAATTCCGTTTGTGTGTGTGTATGTGTATGTATATGTATATGTATGTGTGTGAGAGAGAGAGAGGGAGAGAGTTTAACCCACCATTTAGGGAGAATCTTTGAAACACTTGTGCCTAAATAATAGAAGTGTATCTTCTTTACTACCTTTGCTGTCTTTCTAAACAAGTTTTCCCGGCTTGCCCTTGGGTATTCATGAAGTTGGAGAAAAATAAGCAAATCCTTTATTCCAGACCAGTTCCTTTATCCTACTTCTCAGGTCGCCAAGGTGTAAATTCAGGCAATTGGTATAAGGTTGTTTCTGCTTTCTTTATAGGTTCCTTAAAAGGCAAAAACAGGGCTGGTGGTGTAAGCTACCTCATCATATCACATCCTGACTATGGATCCCTCTTACCCATCTCAGAGTCCAACTGATTTGCACACTGGCTGGTTTTGGAGCCTTGAGCTGGAGTCATATAACCCAAGGCTGTTTGCCAACGGCCAGTCAATTTCCCTTGGCCCCTCCATGTGAGCAGGTAAAAAATAGCCCACCTAGACTGAGAAAACACACACACACACACACACACACACCCTACTTTGAGATCAATTTCTTTATTTTTAACAAGATGTACAGATCCTGTGATTATTGTGAAAGACTTTTCATATGTTATCTCATTTAAATCTCATAGCAAGACAGGGAGGAGAAATCATGACCTGCATTTCACTGATAAGGGATGTAAAGCTCAACAAATTTAAGAGGCAGTATGGTGACATAGTTTATATCCTAAATGACCTGGATTTGCATCCAGGTGCCACTTAGAAGTTGTCTTAACTTAAACAAGTTACTTAACTTTTCTAAGTCCCAGTCTAATTCACCTGTGTAATGGAAATAATAAAAATAATTACAAAACAATTTCTTTGCTTCTATTGTGTTGTTTTAAGGATGAATAAAACTGTATACACACACTCTGTGCTTATCATCTTAGTAAAGCTTCCAAATAGAACTAATTTGAGGCAGAGTCAAGAGTTAAATCCAAAGCAATGATCTAATCCCTCTACCCTACTGATTCCCTCTAATTGCTTAACTATTCCAGCAAGATTTTAAAGCAATGGAGTCATTCTGCAAAAAGAACTGGAGGCTGCTCTCCTTTTATAAGTCAGCACCAGATTTCATCCTTCTCAGGGGCCACTGTCTCTACCGCGCCCTTTTGCTCCATGAATTCAGCATAAGCAACTCTAAAGAACATCTCTCAACTAGTCCTGCTAAGCATCCCATTCCTCTCATCATCCCTTATCTCATTGAATTCTCACCATGCAGCTGAGCCCATTTCATGAGGACCCCAAGGGGTTGAAAACACCTACTGGGTGACATGTGGGGATTAAGCTCTTCCTTTTTCTGTTTGTTACATCACACAGCACATTGTCAGCAAAGATTCTCATTCCTCCATCTGGAAGATTATAAAGTTATCAATCCATGACCCACTAACAAAATATTCCAAGTAATTTAACTGATGATTGTGTATTTTGAAAATGAGGGGGGAAATAAGGCACTCTACAAAATCTTATGGTGTTAGACATTCCTGTAGCATGGCCAAGTCAGTAATTATTACAGTGTCTAGCAGCTAATCATGGGGAATGTACCTTAATTAAATCAGATTCCTTATAAATATTCCTCTTTAACACATTGAGATGACTGGCCAAACCAATTTTCTGCACAGCAACTTGCTACAAAACACCATAAATCTTCTTAGTCTTAGAATCTCAAACAGCATTTGACTCCATGAATGTCTCTCAGAGCCTCTGCTTTGATAAGCAATGGGAAGATTGTAAGGCTCTGAATAGTTTCTAAGAAACTGAAAAGCTTTCTAAACAACGGAAATATACTATATTCTAGGGATGCAGAGGTAACTAAGAAATCTTTGATGCTCTTAAATCTAATATCAGAGACCCACATGTCAATAAATAATTATAAAAGAGTGACATATGCTCTGTAGAAGTCTGTACAGTATGCTGTGTGCAAAGAGGTAAGTGAGCAATTTTGGGGGAATGAGGAGAGGCAACTATGGAGAACTTATTTCCAGAGCTTGCTCTGGAAAGCTCTGTGAGAACTCACCAGGACAATGGAGCAGGGAAGGGCGTAATCAAATACGCCAAGACATGACTCAACATGGTATGTTTTAAGAAACTGAAGTATTTGGGGTCTTGGGGTAGGAGAAACAATAGGAGATGAGCCTAAAGAGAGACAGAGGCACACAGACAGAGGCACAGCCTACCTGGGGAACATGTAGGCCATTTAAAGAATCTGCAATTTCCTGTAAATTGCAAAGTCTTTAAAACCAGGGTTCTTCATGTGGTTATCAGGGGTTACATAAATCCTCCAAAATTGCATGAAAGGCTGCATAGGGTACTGCACAGGGGTGCTTGGAGTCGTGAGCAGGGTGACAATGGAAAAGGGCTGATAGCTTCCCTCAACGTCTCAAAGTGTCCATGAATTAAGAAAGGAACTGACATGATAAGACCTATTTTCTACCCTATAGTTTCTTGGGGAGAGCATATTCAAAAGGGATTTGGAGCTGAGGGAACTGCTTTAATCTCTTAAAGCATCCTAGAGTGTTCCAAATTTATCACAGAAAGTAGAGGTGATGCAGTAGGAGCGGTAGAAGACACTCTCAACCTTGATTGGTCCAGGAGAGAGGTGGGCGGGGCAAGCACTAGCATCATTTAGGGCCTCAGAACTATTATCACCCCGGGAGTCCATGTTTGGACCCTCGCCATATACACTCAACCTCTTCTGCAACTTGGCTTTTCACAGTTTGAGCAATAGGCAGGCTCATTCCTGCTCCACTCAGTGAGGTCAGATCTGGAAGCAATAAACGAAAACCAAAACAAACAACATACTGCTTAATGACAGTTTTTTAAAACATCAGCTCTGCTTTCTGCTCAGTTGATAATCAAAACATATCTGTACCCTGAGTTCCTGCTGGAGAATATAACCTAGAACTCTTTGCTTATCAGTTATAATCAAAAGCTTGTTTGTAAGAGACAATCTTCATAGAAGATTACCTTAGTAATATTCCACCCATTTTTTTCTCTCTGGCTTGTTGACATTTTGAACAAAATGTCAGAGAGATGAGTACCTGGACTATGCTGTTTTAACCCTTCTCAATAAAATTGATTTTACTAAATTTCAATTGATATGAAAGTGATTAAACTTCCTTCAGGTGTATTAAAGAATTTGTTATAATATTGATTATAGGTGTGTGAATGAGGATGTTGATCCTATAGTCTCACTGAAAATCCTCTTACTGAGGACCCTTAATGTGTACCTCCAGGAAAAATTTATCTCAGATCTAAGTACCAGGTAAAATACACTGCTGAGAAATTATACAGTTTATAGCTTACATCTACAGTGAATTTTGAAGCTTGCTTTTTAAGTTTTTGCTTTGGCCACTAGGAAATTTAGAATCAAATATATGACATTTCTAGCAAAGATGTAGAATTCTATAGCATATAGAGAAACTCTTCTTTATTTCTTACTCTAATTTTTCTGTCACCTCCATTTCTTTGTCTCATATTTATGTCACCCAGTGGCATCATATGTATTTGTGTAAACTGACATTTAGGAACAGGTTGGATGTCACCAATGTATACCACAAATTGATTATTTTTAAAAGTATGTTTTGCTTTAAATTCATGAACTGAATATTAACTAAATAAAACTCCAGGTGTCAGACCTGAGTATTATGTTTCATTTTTAAATTCCAAATACCTTTCATCTGTAATCGCTCCTCAGAGGTGTCTTTCACAGTTCAGTGAAGCACCCAGGGGTCATGGCAAGTGACCTGTGAATTTACATCCCTATAAATAATAATTCACAAACAGGCTATGTCTCCAGTGCTCACCCCAAGCAGAGAGGAGCCTTGCATGGGTTAAATTAACCAGCCAGGAGAACATGTGAGCTGAACATATGGTGAAGTGTTTTGAGGTTTAGAAAAGCAAGTTTCTGGTACAAACAGAGTCTGGCCTCTGAGACCCCACTGTCAGCATGAAAAAAAATCTCCTTGTTTACCAGAGTAAAAAGAGAGGGGAGCTTTCAATTATTTCACCTCTGTAGCTGTACACAGTGAAACGGGAGGAGAAATTGCACATTCATAGAGAGGAGAACAAGTGTAAGTTCCTCAGGGAAGTCAGAGAAGGCGGCCGAAATCATGTAAATAGCAGTTTACAGCTCTGATTGGAAGTGAAAAAAGAAGAAATCGGAAGTGAAGCACCACAAATTAAAATTAAAATTGCAATTCTCGTGAGCTCTCTGGTCTCTGCATTTGCAGACCTTCCCCCATGCTGCTCTAATTGTTCCACTTCAAACCTAATGAGCTCGGTTTGGGATGTACTGAGTCCTGTAAATGAAACCGTTTATCATTGTAACACTCTTATTTGATATTTGATTGAGCACTTGTTTTGAAAGTTTAGGAATAAAACATAGAAATAGGCATTGGAACTATCACCTTCTGTATTTAAAAAAAATGAGAAAATATGCTTGCTGTAGAAATAGTGAATTGTTAAAGACATTGTTTGGTTGATTCTTTAATTTGTCTTTAGGAATATTTGAAGCTGTAAATTCTTATTTTGTTAGTTAGGATTGACATTTTAGTTTGGTTGTTGTTTGGTTTCAACATGTGAGAAATAAAGGCAGTTTCCTCCTGAAGCTGAGCAATTAGGCAAATATCTTATTTTCTCTATTACCTATGTTGTAGAGTTGTGGTGATCATTAATGATATAATACGAGAAAAGTGCTTAGGGCAGTGTCTGGTGCATGGTAAATGCTTCTCATGTGGTAGCTGTTATTATTCTTGTGCAGACAGCACTCATGCTCAACCTTCTGGAAGTGGAATCGCAAATCAGCACGTGTTTGATATCACAACATCATTCCATATCCTTCCGAAATGCACAATTAAAGAAAGGGGAATTAAAACAAGGAAGTACAATGCTTGTAACAATGACAAAGATTTGAATATTTGCTGGTATTCAGTATCAGTAAAAGTAAAGATACTTTTAATAATTATAGGTAAGGATGTTTATTGAAACCTTTTTTGGAGGGCAATTTGGCAATATCTGTCAAAATGGTAAATGCACATACACCTAAACCCAGGGATTCTACTTCTAGAAATATTAAGAAATAATTTGTGCCAAAATAATTTGCACAGTGTCAAAAACAAGTTATAGAACAATATATAAAAAATGTATAAATTATATTAAAAATTTCTATAGTATGACCATATATAAATCATTCTAACCATCATATTAACAAATTAAAAAGTAAAAACTATATGATAATCTTAATAGATTCAGAAAAAGCATTTGACAAAACTCAATATCCATTGATGATTAAAAAGAAAAACCTCTCAGCAAGCCATAAATAAAAAATCCTCAATCTGATAAAATATATCTGTGAAAACCCATAACTAACATCGCAACTAATGGTGAAAAGACTGAATATTTTTTCTCTAAGGTTATAAATAAGACAAGACTGTCCTCTCGCAACTTTTATTCAATATCGGATAGGAAGACTTAGACAAAGCAAGAGGAAGACATAAAATTGTATTATATGCAGTGGACACGAATGTTTATATAGAATACCCAACGGAAGCCACCAAAAAAGTTACCAGAATTAATAAGTGAATTTATCAATCTCACTGGATACAAGAAATATATATATATGTACATACATATTTTAATATATATATATATAAATCAATTGTATTTCTCTCTACTAGCAAAAAACAGAAATTTTAGCTAAAAAACAATAGCATGAAAATTACAAAATACTTAGAAATATATTTAACAAAATATGTGAAAAAGCTATACACTGAAAACTATAAAATATAGCTGAGAGAAATTAAACAAAATCTATGAAAATGAAGAGATACTATTGGACCAGTAGACTCAACATAATTAAATATCTGTTCTCTCCAAGTTGACTTAACAATTCCAATTAAAATCCCTGTAGACTTTCTTTTTTTTTTTTTTCTTTTTGTGATACGCGGGCCTCTCACTGTTGTGGCCTCTCTTGTTGCAGATAACAGGCTATGGACGCGCAGGCTCAGCGGCCATGGCTCAAGGGCCTAGCCGCTCCGCGGCATGTGGGATATTCCCGGACCGGGGCACGAACCCGTGTCCCCTGCATCGGCGGGTGGACTCTCAACCACTGCGCCACCAGGGAAGGCTTAGACTTTTTTTTTTTAACATCTTTATTGGAATATAATAGCTTTACAATGGTGTGTTAGTTTCTGCTTTACAACAAAGTGAATCAGCTATACGTATACATATATCACCATATCCCCTCCCTCTTGCGTCTCCATCCCACCCTCCCTAACCCATCCCTCTAGGTTGTCACAAAGCACCGAGCTGATTTCCCTGTGCTGTGTGGCTGCTTCCCACTAGCTATCTATTTTATATTTGGTAGCGTATATACGTCAGTGCCACTCTCTCACTTTGTCCCAGCTTACCCTTCCCCCACTCTGTGTCCTCAAGTCCATTCTCTACGTCTGAATTTTTATTCCTGTCCTGCCCCTAGGTTCTTCAGAACCATTTTTTTCTTTTTTTTAAGATTCCATATGTTAGCATATGGTATTTTTTTTTCTCTTTCTGACTTACTTCACTCTGTATGACAGACTCTAGGTGCACCCACCTCACTATGGATAATTCAACTTCGTTTCTTTTTATGGATGAGTAATATTCCATCGTATATATGTGCCACATCTTCTTTATCCATTCTTCTGTTGATGGACACATAGGTTGCTTCCATGTCCTGGCTATTGTAAATAGAGCTACCATGAACATTGTGGTGCATAACTCTTTTTGAATTATGGTTGTCTCAGGGTATATGCCCAGTAGTGGGATTGCTGGGTCATATGGTAGTTCTATTTTTCGTTTTTTAAGGAACCTCCATACTGTTCTCCATAGTGGCTGTATCAATTTACATTCCCACCAACAGTGCAAGAGGGTTCCCTTTTCTCCACACCCTCTCCAGCATTTATTGTTTGTAGATTTTTGATGATGGTATTCTGACTCGTGTGAGGTGACACCTCACTGTAGTTTTGATTTGCATTTCTCTAATGATTAGTGATGTTGAGCATCCTTTCATGTGTTTGTTGGCAATCTGCATATCTTCTATGGAGAAATGACTATTTAGGTCTTCTGCCCACTTTTGAATTGGGTTGTTTGTTTTTTTGATGTTGAGCTGCATGAGCTGCTTGCAAATTATGGAGATTAATCCTTTTTCAGTTGCTTCATTTGCAAGTATTTTCTCGCATTCTGAGGGTTGTCTTTTCATCTGGTTTATGGTTTCCTTTGCTGTGCAAAAGCTTTGAAGTTTCATTAGGTCCCATTTGTTTATTTTTGTTTTTATTTCCATTACTCTAGGAGGTGGGTCAAAAACGATCTTGCTGTGGTTTATGTCATAGAATGTTCTATGTTTTCCTCTAAGAGTTTTATAGTGTCTGGCCTTACATTTAGGTCTTTAATCCATTTTGAGTTTATTTTTGTGTATGGTGTTAGGAAGGGTTCTAATTTCATTCTTTTACATGTAGCTGTCCAGTTTTCCAAACACCATTTATTGAAGAGGCTGTCTTTTCTCCATTGTATATTCTTGCTTCCTTTATCAAAACTAAGGTGACCATATGTGTGTGGGTTTATCTCTGGGCTTTCTATCCTGTTCCATTGATCTATATTTCTGTTTTTGTGTCAGTACCATACTGTCTTGATTGCTGCAGCTTTGTAGTATAGTCTAAAGTCCGGAAGTGATTCCTCAAGCTCCGTATTTCTTTCTCAAGATTGCTTTGGCTATTCAGGGACTTTTGTGTTTCCATACAAATTGTGAAATTTTTTGTTCTAGTTCTGTGAAAAATGCCATTGGTAGTTTGATAGGGTAATTCGATAGGGATTGCATTGAATCTGCAGATTGCTTTGGGTCGTATAGTCATTTTGGCAATATTGATTCTTCCAATCCAAGAACGTGGTATATTTCTCCATCTGTTTGCATCATCTTTAATTTCTTTCATCAGTGTCTTATAGTTTTCTGCTACATGTCTTTTGTCTCCTTAGGTAGGTTTATTCCTAGGTATTTTATTCTTTTTGTTGCAATGGTAAATGGGAGTGTTTCTTTAATTTCTCTTTCAGATTTTTCATCGTTAGTGTATAGGAATGCAAGAGATTTCTGTGCATTAATTTTGTATCTTGCTACTTTACCAAATTCATTGATTACCTCTGGTAGTTCTCTGGTAGCATCTTTAGGATTCTCTATGTATAGTATCATGTCATCTGCAAACAGTGACAGTTTTACTTCTTCTTTTCCAATTTGGATTATTTTTATTTCTTTTTGTTCTCTGATTGCTGTGGCTAAAACTTCCAAAATTATGTTGAATAATAGTGGTGAGAGTGGACAACCTTGTCTTGTTCCTGATCTTAGAGGCAATGGTTTCAGTTTTTCACCATTGAGAATGATGTTGGGTGTTGGTTTGTCATATATGGTCTTTATTACGCCGAGGTAAGTTCCCTCTATGCCTACTTTCTGAAGGGTTTTTTTGTATCATAAATGGGTGTTGAATTTTGTTGAAAGCTTTTTCTGCATCTATTTAGATGATCATATGGTTATTCTCCTTCAATTTGTTAATATGGTGTTTCACATTGATTGATTTGTGTATAAGGAAGAATTCTTGCATTCCTGGGATAAAACCCAGGTGATCATGGTGTATGATCCTTTTACTGTGCTGTTGGATGCTCTTTGCTAGCATTTCATTGAGGATTTTTGCATTTATGTTCATCAGTGATATTGGCCTGTGGTTTTCTTTCTTTGTGACATCTTTGTCTGGTTTTGGTATCAGGGTGATGGTGACCTCATAGAATGAGCTTGGGAGTGTTCCTCCCTCTGGTACATTTTGGAAGAGTTTGAGAAGGAATGGTGTTAGCTCTTCTCTAAATGTGTGATAGAATTTGCCTATGAAGCCATCTGGTCCTGGGCTTTTGTTTGCTGCAAGATTTTTAATCACAGTTTCAATTTCAGTGCTTGTGATTGGTGTTTATATTTTCTATTTCTTCCTGGTTCAGTCTCAGAAGGTTGTGCATTTGTAAGAATTTGTCCATTTCTTCTAGGTTGTCCATTTTATTGGCATAGGGTCACTTGTAGTAATCTCTCAGGATCCTTTGTATTTCTACAGTGTCAGTTGTTACTTCTTTTTCATTTCTAATTCTATTGATTTGAGTCTTCTCCCTTTTTTTCTTGATGTGGGTGGCTAATGGTTTTATCAATTTTGTTTATCTTCTCAAAGAACAAGCTTTCAGTTTTATTGATCTTTGCTTTGTTTCCTTCATTTCTATTTCATTTATTTCTGAGCTGATCTTTATGATTTCTTTCCTTTTGCCAACTTAGGGGTATTTTTGTTCTACTTTCTCTAATTGCTTTAGGTGTAAGGTTAGGTTGTTTATGTAAGATGTTTCTTGTTTCTTGAGGTAAGATTGTATTGCTATCAACTTCCCTCTAAGAACTGCTTTTGCGGCATCCCATAGGTTTTGGACCGTCGTGTGTTCATTGTCATTTGTATCTAGGTATTTTTGATTTCCTCTTTGATTTCTTCAGTGATCTCTGGGTTATTTAGTAGTGTATTGTTTAGACTCCATGTGTTTCTATTTTTTAAAGATTTTTTCCTGTAGTTGATATCTAGTCTCATAGCATGTGGTCGGAAAAAATACTTGATATGATTTCAATTTTCTTAGATTTACCAAGGCTTAATTTGTGACCCAAGATATGATCCATCCTGGAGAATGTTCCATGAGCTTTTGAGAAGAAAATGTATTCTGTTGTTTTTGGATGGAATGTCCTATAAATATCAATTAAGTCCATCTTGTTTAATGTATCATTTAAAGCTTGTGTTTCCTTATTTATTATCATTTTGGATGATCTGCCCATTGGTGAAAGTGGGGTGTTAAAGTCCCCTACTTTTATTATGTTACTGTCAATTTCCCCTTTTATGGTTGTTAGCATTTGCCTTATGTATTGAGGTGCTCTTATATTGGTTGCATAAATATTTACAATTGTTATATCTTCTTGGAGTGATCCCTTGATCATTATGTAGTGTCCTTCTTTGTCTCATTTAATAGTCTTTATTATCAAGTCTATTTTGTCTGATATGAGAATTGCCACTCCAGCTTTCTTTTGATTTCCACTTGCATGGAGTATCTTTTTCCATCCCCTCACTTTCAGTTTGTATGTGTCTCTATGTCTGAAGTGGTTCTCTTGTAGACATCATATATATGGGTATTGTTTTTGTATCCATTCAGCCAGTCTATGTCTTTTGGTTGGAGCATTTAATCCATTTTCACTTAAGGTAATTATTGATATGTATGTTCCTATTACCATTTTCTTAATTGTTTTTGGTTTGTTATTGTAGGTCTTTTACTTCTCTTGTGTTTCTTGCCTAGAGAAGCTCCTTTAGCATTTGTTGTAAAGCTGGTTTGGTGGTGCTGAATTCTCCAAGATTTGCTTGTCTGTAAAGATTTTGATTTCTCCGTTGAATCTGAATGAGATCCTTGCTGGGTAGAGTAATCTTGGTTGTAGGATTTTCCCTTTCATCACTTTAAATATGTCCTGCCACTCCCTTCTGGCTTGCAGAGTTTCTGCTGAAAGATCAGCTGTTAACCTTATATGGTTCCTTTGTATGTTATTTGTTGTTTTCCCCTTGCTGCTATTAATATTTTTTCTTTGTATTTAAATTTTGATAGTTTGATTAATATGTGTCTTGGCATGTTTCTCCTTGGATTTATCCTGTATGGGACTCTCTGCACTTCCTAGACTTGATTGACTACTTCCTTTCCCATATTGACTACTTCCTTCCCATATTAGGGGAGTTTTCAACTATAATCTCTTCAAATATTTTCTCAGTCCCTTTCTTTTTCTCTTCTTCTTCTGGGATCCCTATAATTCGAATGTTGGTGCATTAATGTTGTCCCAGAGGTCTCTGTGACTGTTCTCAATCCTTTCATTCTTTTTTCTTATTCTGCTCTGTGGTAGTTTTTTCCACTATTTTATCTTCCAGGTCACTTATCCATTCTTCTGCCTCAGTTATTTTGCTACTGATCCCTTCTAGAGAATTTTTAATTTCATTTATTGTGTTGTTCATCATTGTTTGTTTACTCTTTAGTTCTTCTAGGTCCTTGTTAAACGTTTCTTGTATTTTCTCTATTCTATTTCCAAGATTTTGGATCATCTTTACTATCATTACTCTTAAGTCTTTTTCAGGAAGACTGCCTATTTCCTCTTCATTTGTTTGGTCTGATGGGTTTTTAACTTGCTCCTTCATCTGCTGTGTGTTTCTGTCTTCCCATTTCGCTTAACTTACTGTGTTTGGGGTCTCCTTTTTACAGACTGCAGGTTCGTAGTTCCCATTTTTTTTTTGTCTGGCCCCAGTGGCTAAGGTTGTTTCATTGGGTTGTGTAGGCTTCCTGGTGGAGGGGACTGGTGTCTGTGTTCTAGTGGATGAGGCTGGATCTTGTGTTTCTCGTGGGCAGGACTGTGTCCGGAGGTGTGTTTTAGGGTGTCTGTGACCTTATTATGATTTTAGGCAGCCTCTCTGCTAATATGTGGGGTTGTGTTCCTGTCTTGCTAGTTTGGCATAGGGTGCCCAGCACCGTAGCTTGCTGGTCGTTGAGTGGAGTTGGGTCTTAGCGTCGACATGGAGATCTCTGGGGGAGCTTTCACTGTTTGACATTATGTGGAGCTGGGAGTTCTCTGGTGGACTACTGTCCTGAACTCGGCTCTCCCACCTGAGAGGCACAGGCCTGATATCTGGCTGGAGCACCAAGACCCTGTCAGCCACATGGTAGTTGTGTGTGACCTTGGGCAGACTACTCACTCTTTTCTAGTCTTCTTTTTTCCCATCTTTTACAAAAATTTTCATCCGTGCTTCATCTAGTTTCATTTGTTCATAGAGTGCCACACACAGAGGCTGCCCCCCAGAATTTTAGACCAGATTTTCTAGTGTGCACCAGCTTCCCAAACCCTGCAGCTCAGGGGATCATGTACTGAAGCACTGCCCTCAACACCTCCACTCAAGATGAACGTGGGCCGTGCACAGAAAGCTGCACCTGGCACTGTGATCTGGAGCTTGAGCAACATAGCTGCACCTGCCTAGCAAAAACTCCACCCCTGTAGACATTTTTTGGTAGAAATTCATAAGTTAATCTAAAATATGTATGAAAATGTGAAGGACATAGAATAACAAAAATAAGTTTGAAAAAGAATAAAATTGTGAGACTTTCACTACCTGATTTCAAGAATTGATACAAAGCTACTCTAATCAAGATAGTGTAGTTTTAATGTAAATATAGAATATATATCAAATAGTCCAGAATTAGGTCCCCTCTAATATCATCTATTGATTTTCAACAGTCACCAAAGCAATTCAAAATATAGTCTTTTCAACAAATTGTGCTGGAAAAATTGGATAATTATACACACAAAAAATGAATCTTCATTCTTACTTTATAAGACATACAGAAATTAATTTGGATAATAAACCTAAATGTAAGAATCACACATATAAAACTTGTAGGAGAGAATCTTTGTGATCCTAGGTTGAGCAAAGACACCTTATCTAGGACACAAAAAGCAATAGATAATAAAGAAAATAATTATAAATTAGATGTAATTAAAATTTTAAAATTACTCTTCAAAAGACATTGTGAGGAGAATCAAAAGGCAAGTCGCCGATTTTAATATTTGCAGAACATGTATCTATCTGATAAAGGATTTGTTTTCAAAATATATAAACAATTCTTAACAATCAATAACAAGAAAAAAATAACCTGATTAAAAGCAACAATTTTGAAGAAACACTTCACCAAGAAGATACAGGAATAGCACATAAGCATATAAAAAGATGCTCAGAGTCATTAGTCATTAGAAAAATGCAAGGTAAAACAAAGAGACTGACAACACCAGCCTTGGAAAGGGTATAGACCAACTGGACCCTTCATACACTGCTGCTGGTGGAAAACGTTTTGGAAGTTTCTCATTGACACACACTTATCATATAAACCAGCAATTACACCTCTAGCTATTTGCCCAAAAGCAATGAAAACATATATGCACACTAATATTTGTGCTTGAATGTTCACAGTAGTTTTATTTATAATAGCCAAAAACTGGGCAGCATCCAAATGTCCATCAGATAATAAATGGATGACCAAATCGTGGTATAGCCATACAATGGAATAATATTTGACAATAAAAAGAAATAAAGTATTAAGAAAGAGAAAGAAAAAGAAATAAACTATTAGTACATGTAACAACTTGAATGAATCTCAAGGACATTTTGCTGAGTGAAAAGAAAGCCAGCTACAAAAGATTACAAGCTGTATGATTTAATTTATTGAATTGCTAGAAAACGTAAAACCAATAGAAATAGAAAGCAGATCTATGGTTTCTAAAGGCCAGGAGTATGAGAAGGAGATTGATTGAAAAAGGATACAAGGAAAACTTTTATAGTAAAATAAATATGATTGTGCTGATGGCTATATTAACTATGCATATTTACCAAAATTCATAAAATGCACACTTAAAATTGGTGAATTTTATTATATGTAAGTTATAGCTCAATAAAGCTGATTTAAAATAAGTAGTTTACAATGTTTTGATTGTGAAAAGATAATCAGGATATAGAATTAAGTGCCAAAATCATTATGGAACAATATGTGCAAAATGATCTTTTTACTTAAAAAAATCTATATGTATATATATGTACCTTTCTAGAAGAATAAACTAGTAACAAGTATATACTTCTGGGACAAACAAGTAGCTTTTGAGGGTGGGGAAGGGAACCTTTAAAATTTTTTATCTCATTCTCTTCTGTACTTGTTGAATTTCTTGTTACCATGGGCATGCATTACTTTAATGATAAAAAGTATAAATTAATGAAAAATCAATAATAAGTGACTGGTTTGAGTACTAAGACCATATTTTTTCATTAAAAATCAGGATATAGGGACTAAGTACATGGTGTGAAGTAGAGATTTTCCCAACAGAAATAATTGGTAATCATGAATTTGAATTATAGTTACATGTATAAATACATTTATTTTCATGGTATTATACTGATTTTTATGAGAGTAAATTATGATTTCTATAATTTAGAAACTCTCTTGGCACACCCTTGGATGCTGCAAAAGCAAGAATGGTGATCACTGATTTGTGACAAGTCAATCTCTCACCATAATAATGCCCATTAAGTTTTGGCTTAATATACTAGTAACCTATCATTTTTGTATAGAGACGTATTCAAGAATAAAAGAAAAGGAAGCACTTGTACTATAATTCTGATCATGAATGATAGCACTCTGTTGTGAGATGTACTAATTATCTCATTCAAAATATGGCCTCTAAATCAGCATTTCCAAGAGAATATTCCATGACCACATAAATCTGGGAAACACAATGAACAGAATTCAACAAGAGACATTAGGGATTTTAATAGACCTGTAAACACTGAGAATTTTCAAAAGAAGTATATGAATTTCAGAGTTTTCCATACTTTTTTGACCTCTGAACCGCTCACTGGCCAATAATTTAAAAGTTAGCCTTTTGCAAAGTATATCTTTAGTAAATACTGCTCTAAAATTAGCTGTTGAACAGTGGAGAAATTAGAGTTGAACAATGGTTATTGACTTTTTCCAGGTAGGACAAATTATTCTCTCCTCTGCTCTCCAGAAACATTGTGGTCATAGGTCAGCTATATTACTTATCACCTTGTAAACAAGATGCAGTGGAAAGAGTATGGTCTTTGCCATCAAATAAATCTGGGTTTTATTCTTGCTTCCATCAGCAGATTCATTTGATGGCTCTTTGAGCCTCAGTTTCTTCATTTGTAAAAGGGGAATGTAATGCTGACAATGCAAGGATATAATGACATATTACAAACACCTATCATTGTACCTAGACATGGTTATTTTTTGCAAATAAAGATTCTCCTTACTTTACAGCTCATTGCTTCAGTAGACGGTAGACTCCTTAAAACAGGTAACAGGTCTCTAATATATTCATCTAGGTCTCTATTATAGTCGTTGGCACAGCTGGGGCCAAACATACATTAATTGGTTTGATGTAAATCGACCTTAACGGTCAGGTAAAAGACATGTGACAGCACCCAAATTTCAGTCTTTCATTTTTCTCCACTTCTGTCTTCTATTTCTTTCTTTTTTCTGTCCCCATATTCTTTTTTCTTCTTTGTTCCTGCCTCTTTCTTTTTATTTTCTTCCTTTTTCTTTTCTATTCTGCCATCAACTTTTCTCTCCAATATTTTTTTCTGGACTGGACTTTGTTGAATAACTAATCTTTCCTTTTCTTTAAGAGCAGATAAAAATAAATGTTTTATAGTTTGTGTGTGTGTGTGTGTGTGTAAAAATAAACAAAACTAAATAAAGTTTTTCAGTTCATTTGATTTATTCTTGTTTATTTTCTGTGTGACACTTAATAAACGTGAAATCTTCTGGAAAAGAGTGGTTCAAATAGAACAAAGGATCCTCATCCTGGTGATACAATGTGAATATTAAACTAACTGTGCTGATATTTTCCTCATGATGACTGGCAATTTTAGCACGGAGTCAAAACAAACAGTATGCCTAGAAGACACAAATCTACTTAGAGTAAGAAGATCTGAATACTCTTCTTTTTGAAATTCTATTGTTCTCCTCTTTACCAGAAGAATAGATTCTGCAGACCTCAAAGAGAGGAGAGGTCCAAATAATTCTAATGGGAATTGTTATTTCCCTGGTCTCTTGTCTGATGACCATGGCTTTAGATGATTAGTAACTCAATGGGAAATTCATTAGTTTTGGATCACAGCCCAATTCCCAGAAACATTTTATTTTCACCTTCGCACCTTTTGAGAAAATTTTGCTCTTAGGTGTCTGGGTTTTGGATCTGAGTGAAACTGTCATATCTTAATTATATTCAAAGCTACCCTCTTGACTTTTATTTCAGCTGTGACATTAGCCTTCACACTTGGATTGGCTTGAATTCTTCTGGCTTGAGAGTGAGAATTTCATATGTTTTCTTTTCATCTGCAGACATCTGTATTCTGTTTAACTCAGGATTGTAAAACTCATGAAGCAGGAAAGGCTCGAGTACATTGTGATCACTGTGGGACTTGTTCCTTCCAGGCCAAAAGCTACAAAAATCCTCTTACTAGTCTTTTTAAAAAATATCCTCATAATAAAGACCAAGGACAGGGAACATCAAATTATTACAATTATGGTTTTTAAAACCCCTTCTCTTTAAATATAAATGTTTTACTCATTATTCCTTACTTTGTCCATGTCAGCTGTATAAACTGAATTATTTAGAAAAAATATATGTATAATTTGCAGTAATGTCGAACTTTCTTTGGTGCTGAAGAGACACACACATATTACTTCTTAACAAATCAGATGTATTTACTGAATGGTTTTTGTAAATGTGGAAGAATCAGTTACATAACCTGTATAGAGTTTTCTAATCCATAATGTACATTTGTATATGTTACCGCACATGATTCTCATTGCATTTCTATAGAGGAGGAAATGGGTATTATAAATAAAATATATGAGACTAAGAGATTAAATGGCTTGCTAAGGCTGCATATTAGTGATGAGTTAGGATGAGAATAGATACTTTGGTGCCTTCTTAACTATTATATCTACAACTTCATACTGCCTCTTAAAAATATGGTCACTAGCTTGAGGGAATAAAAACATAAATGAAAAGATAAATAAAATAATACAAAATAAAAATCTAAGAGAAACCATAACACTCCATTTTAGCTCAATTAATGAGGTGTTTCAGTCCATTAAACTTGACTTGTGCTTCCAATTTTTGCCCAAGAATTTTGTCTTTAAATTGGGCATTTGACATCTTCATTGGTTCATGCCCTATAGAAACAGCTATAAAAACCATCTTAGACAGCATTAGTAAGTAGTAATAGTGTGTTCTAACATTAGCAGGAGATCCTGCTATTCTCCAAGCTGATCACATTCCAACTGGAGCTGTCTAGTGAATTCAGTGGATAAACTAATGGAGGACCAGGAGAGTGACCATACTGAAATATCATGGTTTTAATAAACAACTGAAGAATCTAGGGACACACTAGAAGTGTGTCTACTTTGGGGAAAAACGGCTCTAGAGGACATGAGTATCACCTTACATTTTTGAGTGAGCGTCCTGCGCAAGAGAACATAGATTTAGCCACATACTCTCCATGTTTGAAAAGCAGTGATAAATAGCATTTTGAATACTGGCAGAAAAGATAGGAAATATAAGATTTGTATATACTAATATCCATATTATTTTTCAAAATTATTCTCTACAGTAAGTATCTTACATTTTGTAATGGTCTTGAATTATTCAATAGTCATTGGAACTTCTGGGCTTTTCAAAAACCATTCAAAATATTCCACCATTAAATTTCATTTTCACGGAAAGATAATGCCAGAAATGCAAAATGCTTTTTTCTATAAATAACCTGTAGTCCAAAATAACCTACAGTCCAATAACCTGTAGTCCAAAATAAACTGCAGTTTGGACTGAAAAAAGAATTGGGATTTCTTGGAAACCGGCCAATGCACAATGAGATACTAAATATTCTGGGTTGCTTTGATATACTTTGATGAGTCAACAGGGCTCCTCACAGTGGATCCTGAAAGTTCACAATGAATTCTTATAGCTGACTCTTGCAATCTTAAGAGTGAGTTATTTTCCATGATAGGTTTCTTTGTTAAAGGGGTCTGGCAGGTAAGTCTCAGCCTTGAGAACCTGAGCATTTGTGGATTTCCAGTGATGATAAACTACTCAGGGGACAATGTGCACGAGGAATTTTGTGTTTGTTTTATTCTTGGATAAGAACTCCAAACTCATTGGATGAGAATTATCTGGGAAAGAATAAGGCAGATATGAAGAACATAATGGAGATGTGATGAAGTCCAGGGATTATCAGAGTGCTGGTCCTTCACAGGCACTTGATAAATATTTATTGAATTAATAAATATATAACTGAGTGAATGAATGAGCCATGCCCTCTCAAACTAGAGAAAGAAACTTTAGAAAAGGAAACTTTAAAGTTTGAAGGAAACTTTATAGAAAAGGGATAAGATGAGAGACTTTATGACCAGGGAAATGTAACTTTTGAGAGTTTAGCTAAGCTACTCCATGTTACTGCTGCTTCAATATCCATTTTGATTAAAGAAGATGTGGCACATATATACAATGGAATATTACTCAGCCATAAAAAGAAACAAAATTGAGTTATTTGTAGTGAGGTGGATGGATCTAGAGTCTGTCATACAGACTGAAGTAAGTCAGAAAGAGAAAAAAAATACTGTATGTTAACACATATATATGGAATCTAAATAAAAAAAGGGTTCTGAAGAACCTAGGGGTAGGACAGGCATAAAGATGCAGACGCAGAGAATGGACTTGAGGACATGGTGGGGGGAAGGGTAAGCTGGGACAAAGTGAGAGAGTGGCATGGACATATATACACTACCAAATGTAATATAGCTAGCTAGTGGGAAGCAGCCACATAGCACAGGGAGACCAGCTCGGTGCTTTGTGACCACCTAGAGGGGTGGGATTGGGAGGGTGGGAGGGTGGGAGGGAGACGCAAGAGGGAGGAGATATGGGGATATATGTATATGTATAGCTGATTCACTTTGTTATAAAGCAGAAACTAACACACCATTGTAAAGCAATTTTACTCCAATAAAAGATGCTAAAAAAAATATATCCATTTTGTTTGGCCAAGAGCACTACAAGGGCCTGAAGCTGACACTAGCCACCTCACGCAAGTTCATGCCCTAAATAATAGCCCTCAGAGTCGCGTGCAAATTTGAGTGCCTGATATGACTCTCCTAACAGCCCTGTGATTAACAGTCTGCTCCACCTGCCAGGGCCTTCCCCTTGTGTGCCATTTGATAAGGTCCCAAACCCCTGCTCTTTTTGGTTGGAACTGACCAATTTGGCCTTAGCCTGGGAACCCAAAAGCGCTACACCCATGAACCCAAATAAAGGCATGAGCTCAGGTCCAGCCTCCATTTCTGCCTGCACTCTGACGTGACCTTTATATGTGGCCCCTCAAGAAGAGTCCTGTACTTCCTCCAGGGCTTGGAGTAATGAACTGCTTTATTTAAATTTCTCTTGTGGTCTTTGTTGAACTAAGGTTAGTCATTTGTCATCCTATGCTCCACTTAACAAATGTTAGTCTAACAAAGTCATAATAGTAAACTTATTTGACCACTCCAAGGGTTTTACAGCTTTGGAAAGAATTTAAATGCCCCTAATTAGGACAGCACTTTTCTAGGCCAGAGGTGGCAATGCTGAATATTGTAGGACATTGTCTGTAGGCAAAGGGACCAGTGGATATGGCAGAGCAAAGAGGAACTTGGGTGGAAATTGAGCAAAATCTAGAACATGGACAAATGTCAGAATTATATATCTACTGTGAACAATTCTCTTATCGAGTCCATCCAAGTCTTACTTCAACTTCCTTTCAAGGTTCACATCCTGATTTCCCTCAATGAACTCTTGTTTACCTTAGATTATTTGTTCTTTCTCCAAACTGCATATAAATATAAATGCTATTCCTTCTAATTGTGATACACTTCTTACCCTTCTTTTCCCATCTGGAAAACTCCTACTCATTCCTTAGGGCCAAATTCAAATGTTGTCTTCAATGTTACTTTCATTCTTCTTCCTGATCCTCCATCAGAAATATTTTTTTCCTCCAATATAGTTCCCACTGTGACCTTAGTAAACTAACCATGTCATTTTATGATCATTTATTCACATCCTTTCCTACTAGATTAAGAATTATTTGAGAGTCTTTGTGTCATATTCACGTCGGAATCCTTGGCATCTATCATAATGCTTGGCATAGAGTAAGTCTGGTAAATAAATGAATGGATGGTTTGAAGGAGAGATGATAAATATATACCTTTGAATCACTCTTATGCACTCTTATGTCACTCATTAATTCATTCAGTCAAGCATACATTTAGTCAGAAAGAAAATGTGTATTGAATACCTATGTTATTGCCAGAAGTATTATTTACATCATTAGATTGAGAGGATTGATTTTTTTCCAACATTCAATATCCACCATTCTCCTCCTGACCATCCTGACATTGTGAGCTGTTCAGTCTCCCAGTCCACAGTAACTAAGAGCTGTCTCCCATACTCTTTACCCTGGAGGCTATTGCTGCTGCACAGCTTAGTAGCTGAGTTCTCTAGGGAATCTGTTTCCAGATTTGATTGATGCCTGTGTGCAACCCTGTAGCCATTTGGGGGTAAGGTCAATAGTTCTGTGAGGGTTTCTGCTCTTTGATGCTGTGGGGAGCCAGCTTATGAGCAACGTGGCAAACTGGGTCTAATATAAACTAATAAAACTAGCATATATTTCCCTGGTAGTCATCTTAGCCACTGTTCTCCGTTTATTTGAACTAAGATGCCTCCTGCTAGCCTAATGTGGCTCAGAGGAGAGGGCACTGCCTTCTAGAAATGAAAGAATGGGGGCAGAGTGAAGAGTACAAAGCGCTCTGTGAGTGCACTTCATAATGATGTAAACAGATCTCAACCAAACAGCACAGTAACCCTCTGCAATAGGGACAATGGTCCCCTGCTTACAGAAAAGGAAAATGAGGTACAGAGATACTGACAAGTTAGATCCACAGCCAGTAAGTGATAGTCAGATCAGGTTGATTTCAAAGTCCAAAAGTGCACCATTTTTTTCTGTCCAAACTACCTACAATTCCATATTTCAACTCACTATAAAGCAAGACTTTCTAAAACTTAGAGCTATCAAATGAATAAATGTCTTTAAAATTTAGGGAACTCATTAAGGAGAATTCACCCAGAGGTCAGAGGAACATGAGAGAATAAAACTGTCAAGGAAGTTGGAAAATAAATTACTCTCTTTGTCAAGATGCTATTTTATAGATTCCCCTCTTTGTTAAAACTCTATGATTATTTACCGATTACAGAAATATAGACACACATATGCATGCATACACAGGAGGTCCTCATAGTGATGAGGTAAAGAATGACAAGTTTAAAACTATATGTGCCCCAAATGCAAGTGTACATAATAATTACAATACTACTACTATTAATACTACTACAACTAGGAGTGGAACTTCTAAACTATGCCAGGAGATGTTCTTAACACATTTCATACATTATCTCATTTAATGGGCATAATAATCTCTGCCTTACAGAGATGTTATAAGAATTAAATTAATACATGTAAACTGCTTAGAACAGTGGCTGACATATAGTAAGTGTTGAACAAACATTAATTGTTCTTACTACTACTATTAACCCTTTGCAGCAAGGAATATAATAGAACACCAATAAACCACATGTACTGGAGACTATAAATTCAGTAAGGAAGTAGGGAAAAAGAAGAGAAAAGAGAGGAGTGAGCAAGGTGGCTTACTATTTATTACAATGTGGGTAAAGGAAAATTGGTGTTTTTAAAGCACTATTTGTCATAATCCAGAGTAAATAACTTAGGCAAGTGTCTTAATCTTATGAAGCTTTGATTTCCTCATCCTTAAAAGGGGAATGATTATGGCCCTTACCTCACAGAGTTGTTTTGAAGATTATATAATATCATGCACCCAAAGCACAAATTCTAGTGCTTGGTAAAAGGATGCCTTAAAAAATTTCCCAATAATTTAAAATAATTGAGATTCACAAATTAACATAAAACACAGGATATTTTCTTTGTTCTGCCTCCTTTCCCTCCTACATACCATTCTATTGAATCTTATACAGCTTATCAGAAAAAAAGAAAACGAAGATATGTGTCATTCCAAAATAAACTTTCAGGATTTCCCTGGAGGTCCAGTGGTTAGGACTCACGCTTTCACTGGTGAGGGCACAGTTTCAGTCCCTGGTCGGGGAACTAAGATTCCGCAAGACACGTGGTGTGGACAAACACACACACACACACACACACAAAATAAACTTTCGTGATTCTACCAAAAATATAATTTAATAAGAATTCATTGAGCATTTATTATGCTATGACAGTAGTTGTGAGGGTCACAGGAGTATATGAAAAAACATAGCATGGGAAAGGCATAGTATGATGTAGTTGGAAGTACCTGGCTTGGAATCCCATACATACCATTGTACTATCTATGTGATTTCAGGCCAGTGTTTTAACTACTCTGGGCCTCAGTTTTTCCCATCCATAAAAATGAGAATGATAGGGGCTTCCCTGGTGGCGCAGTAGTTGAGAGTCCACCTGCCGATGCAGGGGACAGGGGTTCGTGCCCCGGTCCGGGAAGATCCCGCATGCCGCAGAGCGGCTGGGCCCGTGAGCCATGGCCGCTGAGCCTGCGCGTCCGGAGCCTGTGCTCCACAACGGGAGAGGCCACCACAGGGAGAGGCCTGCGTACCGCAAAAAAAAAAAAAAAAAAAAAAAAAAGGGAATGATAATAGTATCCATCACATAAGGTAGCTGTGAGGATTAAAATTATCCATGATAAGTGTTGGTACATAGTAAGCATTCCATGTATGTCAACCATTGCATACATTTATATAAATGACAAAAATTTCTAAATATATATTAGGATACACTGTCTAACAATTTTTATGTGCATTTAGGGTAACAAAATAAAATATTTAAAATAAAAATTGGCAGGAAAATTCTATAATTTAAGAACACTCACATACACACACACAAAATGTAGCTCCTAAGAACTTCTCATTTTGATGGGAATACAATACTTGCACATAAGTAACAACCAAAATCAATAAACACTTGTGAATATATTAAAATGTGTGAGATCTCAACTCTAAAAAAGTGAGTTCAATATGCAACTTACACTCCCTGGATGTAGCCCACACTAACAGCTCTCTGAGGGCCAGGACCACATCTCCCCCATTCCACATTTGACTTCCAGCACCTCACACTGTGTCTATCACAAAGTCCTTGTCAATGCATTCATTGAATAAATGAAAAAAATACAAAAATTATGGTTATAAAGTCTATTGTGGCACCATGAGACATGTTTATGTTACTCTATTCAAGAGAAAAATCACAATATATCATTCTAACTACAGATTACTAAATACACTAAAAGGAATTAAAAGAAAAAGGAAGTTGAATTGTCAATACTGTCACATGTTTTGTTTTGACCCACAGAATTTGAAGACATCTTAAATACATACTGGTCCAATGTGCTCATATTCCAGACAAAGAATGATGCCTAGAGAAGAGAATTGATTTACTCAAGTTTATCAAATGGCAGATTTCTTATTTCTGAGTCTCTTGGGCTTTTTCCTACTAGACCACACTGCCTCTCACTGTTGTGGCCTCTCCCGTTGTGGAGCACAGACTCCGGACGCGCAGGCTCACCGGCCATGGCTCATGGGCCCAGCCGCTCCGCGGCATGCGGGATCTTCCCGGACCGGGGCACGAACCCGTGTCCCCTGCATCGGCAGGCGGACTCTCAACCACTGCACCACCAGGGAAGCCCTCTAGTCCTTCTTTATACTCACCCCTCACTCTGCTCATTTTTTCTCTCTCTCTCCCTCTTCATGTCACGCACACACACACACACAAGTACTTGCTTTAAGTGAATTTTATTTTTGTCTCTTTATTCAAGATTTGTTCATGAATTCAGGGAAAATAATCCCTCTATATTGCCCATCATAATATAGGGCACATAGAATATTTTTAATAAATATGTATTTGAAGACTGATTTCCTTTGATGAAATTAGTATAGGGTTTCAAAAGATAAGATTTTTGAGATCTGAAGGAAGGGAAAGAGTAGAGGCCATTTAAATTGATGAAAATTCAGCTACATTCTCATAAAAAGTATTTATACTACACTTACCATATTAGGCCCTAGGAATACAATAGTTAACAAACTTACAGTGTCCCTGTTCTCACAGAAACCTCTGTGTAGTAGGAGAGGCAGGCATTAATTACTTAAATAGTTTGTACTAGCAATGTATAATTATACACTGAAAAAAGTCTTCTGAAGTAAATGAACATGGTTCTTGAAAGCATATAATAAAAGAATCTTTCACTAGGAAGTGGTGTTTGAGTTTGAGGTCTGAAGGATAAATAAGAATTAGGGGATGACAGGAATGAGTATAACATGATGAATGAAAGCTCAGTGAGGAGACTATCTGATTAGAGTGATGGGTACCTAGTGGTGAGGAAAGGGGTGTGGGAAGAATGATACTGGAAATAAGGATGGACAGATGCATGGGAAGGAGGCCAGATTACGAAGGACCGTGAAGATAAATGGAAAATGTTAGCAAAAATAGGAGCCATTAAATAATAGTAAAAATAAAGGTAACAGAAGATACATGTGTATATATAGTTATACGATAAATATTTATGTAATAAATAACCAGATTAAAAAATGGACATTATCTTCTTTATTATCTCCATGTTTACAGTTGAGAAAACAGGCTCAGAGATGCAAGATATGTTCCTGGAATACGCCAATTGATAAGTGCTGACTTCAACGCATGCCGGCCTGCATTTCAGTAAAGGTTTTCCAGAAGAGGACTGAAGTGATGACAGCTGATGATGGCTTATAGAATGCACTGGAGGAACTAGAGCCAAGGCCTGTTTCTGAATCCAAATGTGAAGAAATCTGGGCCTTAGACCAGAGTATTGGTCATGGGAATGGAGAAATAGGGTCAAAGTAGGGGAGAAAACCAAAACCAAAAAAACAGATGACTGGGTAGATTGGGGAATGAAGACAAAAAGTTAGTTAACTATGACTTCACTATACTGAATTTTGATGATTTGGAAATAGAAGGTACCATTGTCTCTAGAGGAAAATTTTGATACGAAGCTATTTTTCTAGGAGGGAAGTGTTAAATTAGGTAAAGGAAAGTCTGTTGAAATTAGACAGGGCTAGTAAGACTATAAAACTGATTTTAAAAACTAAGTTAGTAACTCAAGGTTCAAATTTGTCTGAAATGGGCTTTCAAATATTCATCAGTATTTATGACTAAATGTCAAATGTATCCAACTAACACATACGTTAAAATGCACACTACACATCTTACTTTTGACTAATGAGATTTCAAATGCATCCTGATTCACTCCCGTTTACAGAAGGAAATTAAAAAATTGATTGGTTACTTCCTTCACTGCCTGTGGACACCTTGATTGGCCAGCTGCCGGTGGCTAGGCAACCGGGCGGAGAATCTTTGGAACAAGTAGCAGACTTCATCACAGCAGGAGCCGTGAGGCAAGAAGCTCTGGGATCAATTAAAATGCCAGGCTTTTCCAGGCTGGTTTCCAGCGCATCTGTGCATGATTCCACATAAATTTAGGGAATTAGAGATCAGACAAAGGTAAACATTTCTGTGCTTTGCTTAGCATTGATTTAGAATGAGAGGATGAAATATGCTACAGTCATTCAGCCTGGAGGGGGTTTACACCTTCAGCTGATTTTTTCTCCCTCAATTGCTTTATTATTTTAGGTATGTTGTAATCCAAGGCTGCTTAAATCATCTGTGTGTTTCTTTGAGGAGGGGAAGAGAAAAAGAAACAAAGGAAAAACCAGTTCTTAGTTTCATAGACTAAACAGTAGAATATGACTCATTCTTTAAATTCATAGTCACACCTCTGAAAGAAAAAAATTATTAATGCTCTTTATTTTCCAGGTATTTGGTCTCCTGACCTTGGCTTAGATAAAAAGCTCATTTATGTCCCCATAGAGAAGGAAAGACATTTTCTCTTTAAGAGTCTATAAAAGTCTGACATTTGCAGAAACTTCTCCACTTCTATTTTTTATTTTCTTATTTCATCTATCCCTTAGAGTCCATAGTTATGGCTGTTTCCCTAGGTAGAAGGTGTTGTATTGCCTGTGTGCTGGGGAGGGGTTGAACTTCCACAGACTCCTCTATACCTGGGCTGAGGTAAGGTGTTGGAGGTGCATCTCTGAGGTAGCAAGCATCAAGACAAAAACAGTTCACAGAGATGGAGAAAGTGCAGACAAGAAACTGGAAGACAAAGACTGGGCAAATAACATGAAGTGCAAACAATAATCTTTTACATCCTATAGAAAAAGACAGTCACAGACATAGCACAGATTTACATTTTTATTAAGCAACAGAAAAAGCAGAAAAACATCAGCTCTGTTTCACTAAGCATAATACTCTCGAGGTCCAACCATATTGTTGCAAAAGACAGAATTTCATTCTTTTTTATGGCTGAGTAATATTCCATTGTGTGTATGTATTTATGTATGTGTATATATATATGTATATCAATCTTCTTTATCCATTCATCTGTTGATGAATACTTAGGTTGCTCCCATAGTTTGGGTATTGTAAATAATGCAGGTGGAGAAAGACAAATACTCTATGTTATCACTTATATGTGGATTCTAAAATATAAAACAAACAAATGTATATAACACAATAGGCACAGACTCACAGATATAGAGAACAAACCAGTGGAGAGAGGGAAGGGGGGAGGGGTGAGATAAGGGTATGGGATTAAGACATACAAACTACTGTGTATAAAATAAATAAGCAACAAGGATATACGGTACAGCACAAGGAAATATAGCCATTATTTTGTCATAACTTTAAATAGAGTATAAGCTATAAAAATATTGAGTCACTACATTGTACACCTGAAAATAATATAATATTGTAAATCAACTATACTTCAATGAAAAAAGAAATGAAAAGAAAGCCATCAGCTTTGGCTACATATTTAATGTGGAATTAGACATGGGGCTTTGAGGTAAGTTCTCTGTGAACTTGACCAACTCATTATCTCCTAGCCCCTACACCAGTAACAAGTTTTGGAAAAGAAAACCTCCAAAGTTGTTTTCATATTTATAGTTTTTAAATTCTATGAATTATTTTTTTGCAGGGACCTATATTTTTATTTCTCTTGGGTAAACATCAAGGAGTAGAATCACTGAGTCATACCGTACAAATACATTTAACTTTGTAAAGTTTGCCATACTGTTTTCCCAAAGTGGCTAAAATTTTTGTCTCCACACCAGCAATGAATGAGTTTTACTTTCCCCACAAACTCAACAACAGTTGGTAATGTCAGTATTTTAAAATTTTACTCATTCTGGTCTGTATGCAGTGGTATCACATTTTGGGTTTAATCTACATTTATCTGATGACTACTGATGTTGAACATCTTTTTTGTAAAAGTGAATTTTTGATCACTTTATGAATTTTAAAAATTTAGGTACAAAAATAAGTTTGTTTAGAATGAGAAAAGAAATCACACAAATTGCAAGTCTTACAGTTTTAGAAATAGTAAATCATTCTAGTGATTTGAACCATTTATCATTATGAAGTGACCCACTTTAATATAATGCTTTCTGTCTGAAAGTCTACTTGTCTACACCTATTTTCTTTTTCCATGGTATGTTTTTTCTCATTCTTTTACTTTCAACCTTTTGTTTTCAATATTATTCTTATAAACAGCCTATAATGGGTAAATTCTATGTGAAAAATCTTTGTCTTTTAACTGGAGCACTTAAGGTTTTAGAAAAGCAAGGAAGGAAATGAGTATTTGTAGAGCAACTAGGGCTGGGCTCAAAGCTGTACACCTATTTTATTTTTTAATTCTTACAACAACCCTGAAAGGAAGATACTGTCTATTCTGCAAGTGAGGAGCCTGATGTCCCATAACATGCCAAAGGTTCTATAGTGATGAATGACAAAGCTCCTGTTTTTTCTGACTCTCAAGCCCATATTCTTTCTGGCTGATCACACATAATTCTCTCCCTCTCAAGAAATCTTATACAATGAGAATTATCTGCCTAAAGTTAGACTTAAATCAATCATTCATTCTGTATGTAATTTAGGCATAATTACAGTATAATGTAAATCTATAATGACCACTTCCAGGAGAACACATAAGCTTAAGAAAATTTCAGTTTAACTCTCTCCTGCCATTTGGTCTCAACAAAGACCATAAGAGAAATGGTAATCTCCCAACAGAACACAATATGTGAAAAAGTTAAGACTTGGACTCTTGAGTCTAATGTTCCAACTCTAGGTACCTTCAGAGTAATGTCATACGGCTCTTGCCAAAGTACACAGTGAAATGTTTTAACAAGAGAGCAAGTGGAGGTTTAAAACTCAAGCAACTTGTAGAAGGGTATTTTAATTTTCTGTCATCCACAAGTGCCTGTAACTAATGCTGCTTATATGCAGTTGGCATATTTATGACTTGAGTTCCTTTCCTATATCCACTCTTCACTTTTTTTTCCTATGTATTAGCAGTGCTCAGACACATGTGCGAACTAACTGCAATTCAGTGGAAGCTGAAAAATTCAGTGGAAGCTGATATCAATAAAAGAGTAATTTCCAAATAGCAGCGATTACTTCTGCCACATTCTTTGTGATGATATAAATCTAATTTAGGAAATTCTTCATTAGCATAGAAAAATTCTGCTTCCTCCTTAAAGGAATTGTTTTGGTTTTTATTGTTTTTTTAAATAAGGGAGTTTCTCAATAATATGACTCTAAACGGTAAATGATTATAGATTGTGAATTTAGTAGGATATAAATGAACTGACTGTAATAGCATTAACCACTGAGTTTTCAATGATTATCTAGGGAAAGCTCATTGCAGTCGTAGCTAATTTTGCACAAAGTGAAAATTTGTGCATATACAAAAATATGTAAGAGAGGACTTCTGATTTTGGCAAACAGAAATAACTGATCTAACACAGGCTCTTCTCTTCAAAAACACATAGTAGTGCTAGATAAAATTTAACAAAAATAAGTAAATAAAATAAATAAATAGCTGAACGCATAAAAATTAATAGAGATCCTAGATTCCAGAAAATATAAGGGAACTCATAGTGAAAAACGTAAACAACTGCATTAATCCTGCAATATTCTGGGAAAAAGAAAACCCTAATATAGGTTCTGTAATCTAGGGGTCTAGGTTTTATTCCTTACCTAAAAGTAGAAGAACCAGTGACTTAAACCTGGAACGGAGGCCCTTCATAAAGCTAGGATGCATTTAGAGCAGCCTCCTTCATGCATGTGGAAATAAAAAAATCTCAGCACAGAAAAAGCAAGGAAGGTTGACTCTGAGTGGGGAAAAAAAGTTCCATTAGAAAACAAAATTTTGGTTAAAAGAAATTTAGGACAAAGTGTAATCATTCAATATACATCTCGTACAAGTTCTTAAATGAGTTAATAAAAAGAAATGAGGAAAATTAATATTTGAACAAATAATGATTGAGAATATCTCATAATTTTTTTTTTTAGCTGCATGGCATGTGGGATCTTAGTTCCCACACCAGGGATCTAACCTGCACCCCCTGCATTGGGAGTGCGGCGTCTTAACCCCTGGACTGCCAGGAAAGTCCTGAGAATATTTCATAATTGATGAGAAACAAAATCCTTATATTGACGAACCCTTATATCAGGACTGAACTAGGGCAAATACAAACAAATTCCCACATAAACATAGTATCATGAAAGGACAGAACACCAAATTCAAAGAATACATCATAGAAGCAATCAAAGAGAAAAACACATTAGTTAAAAAGGAATGACAATTAGATTTTTCAGCAGCAAGAATACAAGTCATAAAACAATGGAATGATATCCTCAATAAAATGAGATATTAAGATGCCTCTGTCAAAATTGCTGAATCAATCCAACACCAAATTATTAAGGATTATATCCTTATAATCATTTCAATAAATTCAAAATTTTATCTTTGAAAAGACTTAATAAAATAGATAAATCTTTGTCCAGATAGTAGTAGTAGGAGTAGTAATAGGTGTAGTAATAGTAGAAATCAAAGAAGAAAAAGTGGAAAGGGCACATACTATAAACAATGATATGAACTAAAAAGCTATTAATGAAATACAATTAGAAATCGATGAATTTGAAAAATTAAGCAAGTTTTTAGAAAACTTATCAAAAATTTTTAGAAAAATTATCAAAATTTGCTCCAGAAAGAAACAGCAAAATCAAATGGGCCTCTAAATTATTAAATAAACTAAATCAGTAATCAGAAGTCCACACACAAAAAAGTTACCAGGCCATATGGTTGCAGAGGTAAATTTTAGAAAAAACTTTCAAATAACTGATAGTTGCTACTTCATACTTTGTACTGTTACAAAAAATATAACTGAAACAAAACAAAATGAAGAAAACCTCATTTTATGAACTTGCATACACTTGGTACCAAATCTGAAAAGTGTGAGAAAAAATACATAAGCCAATTTTATATATAAGACCATGCCTAATTCTAGTAAGTAAATAGCTATGTATAAAAAAAAAATACATCATTCGTAATGATGAAGTTTTGAAGTCCCTTTAGAGTCAGTAACCAAAAATGATGGCTGCTTTGCTGCTTCTTCCAAAGTTGTAATGGTAATCCTATCTAGTGCAATGAAGAAAGGAACAAAAAAAAAAAAAAAAGAAGAAAGAGACAGGATATAAAATAATTGGAAAGGGAGAAATAAATGAATATTCACAGGTGAGATGAGGTTTTACATGAAAAAATTCCAAAAGAAAATTAGAATTCTCATGGAAATAATAAGGGAAATCATCAAGGTGGATAGCCAACAAATTAAAAGAAAAATTCAGATTTTCCATAAACTAATAATAACCAATAAGATAGATAGATGGATAGATAGATATCACTTCACAATAGCCTCAAAACTATGTTTTTTAAGAATTATCTATCAGTATAATACAAGATTTGATAAAGGCAATTATAAAATTTTATTTAAAAGCATAAAATGAGATCAAAATAAGTAAAGAGATATTCCATGCACATGGATAAAAAGATTCAATATTCTAAATATGTACATTTTTTCTAAATTAACCTATAAACTCAATGCTATTCCAGTCAAATTCCAATAAAGTTTTTGAAAAATTGTAAATTACATATTTACATGGAAAAGCAACAAACCTGGAAAAGCCAAATTCAATTTGAGGCAGGAAGGCAGAATTATTCTATCAGACTATCAGCTATCAAGATGACTTGCAAGGTTGAGTAATGAAAACTTTAAACCTGTGTGGTATGGTCAGGGCCCATAAAGACATGAGTGTAATGAAATAGAGAATACAGAAATAGAATCCACACAAACACATTTAGACTGAATGCTTTCCTCTTAAAATCACATAAAAAGCAAGAAATCTGCTCTTGCCACTTCTATTCAGCATTGCACTGACATCCTAGCCAGTGCCAACAATAAGGGGGAAAAAAGAAAAAAGGAAGGGGAGAAGCAAGGGAAGGAAAGAGGGGGAGGGAGGGAAGAAGGAAAGGGAGAAGATATTAAAGCCATCCATATTAGAGGAAAAAAGTATAAGTGTGTTTAATGAAATTAAGATTATTCTATATATAGAAAATATTAAGGACTTGTTTTAAGTATGTGAACTCATAAATGGGTTCAGCAAGATTGCAGGATACAAGACCAATATGTACATATTGTTTGTATTTATATATACTAACAACGAACAATCTGAAAATGAAATTAGAAAACAATTTCACACAAAATAATATCAAAAAGAACAAAATGCTTAGGAATAAATTTAACAAAGGAAGTCAAAGACTTGCACACTGAAAACTATAAAACCGTTGAGAAAAAAATTAAAGATCTAAATAAATAAAAGGCATTTCATGTTCTTGGATTGGAAGACTCAATGTCACTAAGAAGAAAATTCTCTAAAGTGATCTGTAGATTCAACATAACCCCAATTAAAATCCCAGAAATAATTTTATAGGAATTGACTAAATGGCCCTAAAATTTATATGGGAATGCAATGGCCCTGAACAGCCATAACAATTACAAAAACTATGAACAAAGATGGAGGACTCATTCTACACAATTTCAAAACTTACTATAAAGCTGTAGTTATTAAGATAGTGTGGTTTTGCATAAAGATAAACATCTAGATCCATGGAACAGAACTGAGAATACAAAAATTAACCCTCACACTTACAATCAATTGATGTTCAACAGAAGCACCATGGCAATTCTACAGGGCAAATTCCTTTGGGATGATTGGATATTTATATGAAATGGAACGAATTTAGAACCTTATCTCACATCTTACACAACCTTAACTCAAAATAAATCATAGATCTACATGTAAGAGCTAAAACTATACAGCTTCTAATAGAAAACACAGGAGAACATTATGGGTTAGGCAAAGAGTTCTTAGGTAGGAAAGTGACAGCAAAATCATAAAAAGAAAATGTGTATATTGGACTTAATCAAATTTTAAACTTTTTATGCTTCAAAATATACCATTAAAAAAGAAAATATTTTTTAAAAGGAAACGATAAACTACCCACAGCACACAAATATTTGTAGATCATACATTGATAAAGGGCTTTTGTCTAGACTATTAGAGAACTCAATAATATGAAAACACATAGCAATTCAAAATGGCCAAAGACATGAGTAGATGTTTTACTAAAGAAGATAAAGAAGCTAAGTGGCTAATAAGCACATATATGCTCAATATCATGAGTCATTAGGTAAATGCAAATTAAAACTACAATATGATAATACTTCACATCCACTAGAATATCTATAATCAGAAAGACAGGTAGCATCAACTGTTGGTGAGAAGGTGGAGAAAATGGAACTTTCATATATTACTAATGAGAATATAAATATGACCTTGCTGAATTAGTTTGGTAGGACTGCCATAAAAATATACCATAGACGAGACGTTTAAGCAACAGAAATTTATTTTCTCACAGTTCTGAAGGCTGGGAGACCAAGATCAAGGTGTGGCAGGTTTGGTTTCTTCCGATGCCTCTCACCTTGACTTGCAACTTGCTGCATTCTTGTTGTGTCCTCACATGGCCTTTCCTCTGTGCACATGCATCCTTGGTGTTTCTTCCTCTTCTTATAAGGACACCAATCATATGAGATTAGAGCCCCATCCTTATCACCTCATTTAACTACATTTACTTCTTTAAAAGCCCAGTCTCCACATATTATCAGTTATAAATTTGGAGGGAACACAATTCAGTTCTCAATATTTACCATACAATCTAGCAATTCCACTCCTACTTATCTACTGAAAAGAAATGAAAATACATGTTTACACAAAGACTTGTATGTGAATGTTTATAGCAGTGTCTCTCATAACTGCCATACCATAAACATGAAACAATTCTAATATCCATGAACTGGTGAAAGGATAAACAACATGCAGTCTATCCATTCAAAGGAATAATGCTTAACAATAAAACAGTTACAAAGTGCTGACCCTGCCACAACATAGCTGGACCTCTAAAACATTATGCCAAGTTAAAGCAGCCACTGTTTTGCAATAACTTAAAGTGAAGTATACCTTATAAAAATATTGAATCACGGGCTTCCCTGGTGGCGCAGTGGTTGAGAGTCCGCCTGCCGATGCAGGGAACACGGGTTTGTGCCCCGGTCTGGGAAGATCCCACATGCCGCGGAGCAGCTGGGCACGTGAGCCATGGCCGCTAAGCCTGCGCGTCCGGAGCCTGTGCTCCGCAACGGGAGAGGCCACAACAGTGATAGGCCTGCGTACCGCAAAAAAATATGTATATATATATTGAATCACTATGTTGTACACCTGAAACTAACACAATATTGTAAATCAACTATACTTCAATTTTTTAAAAAAGCAGCCAGACACCAAAGACTACATTTTGTGTGATTACACTTACATGAAATATCCAGAAAAGGTAGAGCTATAGAGAAAAAAAATCAAACCAACTGTTGCCTGAGGCTAGGTGTGGAGCTGGGGATTAAACTGCAAAGGTACACAAAGGAACTTTTGGGAATGACAAAGATGTTCCAACACTGGATGGATTATGGCGATGGTTGCACAATTCTATAAATGTACTGACAGCCATTTAATTGTATACTTACAATGAGTAAATTTTATGTTATGTAAATTATACCTCAGTAAAGCTGTAGGGAAAAATTTAAGGAAAGAAATAGTGTAGGAATTCATGATAGAGTTGGCTCATGAATCTTAACACTTTCTCCTTCCTCATTCCTTTTTGGAAATGACATGTTTATTTTACAAGTATTTAGTCATTTAAAAAGTACTCTGAAATGGGTTAGTGACCATGAGACCTTGGTTTTCAGGAGAAGTCAAACATAGTCAGAGGTGACTTTCTATTATTTTGTTAATAGAAACATTTGTTATTTGGAATCATTTTTCAGCACTAGTTTTGATTCAAGATCACAAAACTAATTTCTTTCAAAACTTTAAAAGGATATTGTTAAGCATTATTCCCCTTCTGCCCCCAACGGCCAATTAGAAGCTAAATATAACACACAGTTCTCATTTTCATTAAAGATCAAGGCTACACTAAAAATCATACTACAGGTAAGATGTCAATTAGTTGTAAATTGCATTCATTTATGAATTTTTCTTTCAGACATTTTCCCTATGGGAAAAACAATAAACAATGGGTTTTTCTTTGTTTTTTGACTGATATTCTCATTTCAATTAGAATTTTTCAAGCAATGGTGGAAATGTTAATGACAGTATGATGCTTTCTCAAAGCTCAAAGTCTTCACGATCTTTTTGGACCTGGCCCCACTTCCCAAGCCAAAAGTCATTTCCAGCTTTATGCTAGGAACATTTAATTATAATTGTTGATTTTTACTGTGCCAAATAAATTTCATATAATTTGGATATACTCTTGCATCTAAAGCCAGTTGGTGTCTTAGGCCAAACCCTGAGCTGAATTAACTTACCATGAACTCTGTGACCCCAGAGTTCTATCAAACCATAACACCAGTGCCCAGCTTGCAAAATCAAAGTAAGGCATGCAGAAAGAATGCATTTCCGTGTCAGCTAATGAGGCATTATTTTCTAAAGTAAAAACCTCCTAGCAGACAGACATTTTAAAATAATTTCATTGTTATATTGTATGTTTTAAAGTTCAAATTATAATTGCCATGGGACAACCAGAGGAATCAGAACTTTTTCTTTTTTAATGTCTCTAAATTGCATGGAAAAAATTCAGATTCCAAGTAATAGAGAAAGTTTAAAAAAGAACTAGATATGAAGTTGTTTAGTAAAACTTAAATAGACTGAACTTAGACCTAGATTGATCTGGGTTTAGTTTCAGTGTTGCTTTTCATCAACTATGTCACCTTAAGTAAATCATTTCAATCTGTAATCTTAGTTTCTTCATTGGTAGAAGGATGTAAGAATGCTAACTTTCCAGGATTTTTCTGAGGACTGAATAAGATATCGTAGGGAGTTCTTAAACTGAGGTATTTGAACTACCTTCAGACTGATTGTGAAATCCTTAAAAACTACAGGAGAATCTTCATATATAGGGTGTTCCTAGTTTTCATCAGTTCTCCAAAGTTTGTGTGCTCAAAATTCCCTGAGATGGGACACATAGGTACTTGATAAATACAAGTTTGATGATAACTTTTGAGAATGTGTTTATGATATCAATAATCTCTTCCCTTTTCCTTTCTGGAACAAATGTTTAGATTAAAATTGCACACAGAATGAGATTCCATTCTGAAGCCTCTTTCATACCACTTGTGTAGATGTATTTAACAGACAATGAGAGGCAGTACAACTTGGTGGTCAAAAACGTGACCTGAGGACCCTTGACTGGGCTCCCCAGATTACTTTGTCTGACCTTGGACAAGTCAGCTAACTCATGTGCTCCAGTTTCCTCATCTGTAAAATAAGGACAATAATATTAGCCACCTCATAGGTTATTCTGAGCAGGAATGTGAAAAGTGTTCAGGCCAGTGGCTATCTCATGGTAAGCAAAGAGAATAGAGAAATATTTGGGTTGGCCAAAAAGTGCTTTCAGGTTTTAAGTAAAAGACACATTTTTCATTTTCACCAAGAACTTTATTGAACAATGTATTCACACTTTTGTTCCATTAACTTCTGCCAGTTTTCAGGCAACTTCATAATTCCATCTTCCCAAAACTTTTTATCTTTTTGAGCAAAGAACTGTTCCAGGTGCCTTTTACAGTCTTCCAAGGAATTGAATTTTTTTCCATTAAGAGAATTTTGAAAAGACCTAAATAAGTGGAAACCTGAAGGTGCAATGTCTGGTGAATACGGAGGATTAATCAGAACTTCCCAGCCAAGCTGTAACAGTTTTTGCCTGGTCATCAAAGAAACACGCGCTCTTGCGTTATCCTGATGGAAGATTATGCGTTTTCTGTTGACTAATTCCGGACACTTTTCATCAAGTGCTGCTTTCAGTTGGTCTAATTGGGAGCGGTACTTGCTGGAATTGTTTGGTTTTCTGGAAGGAGCTCAGAATAGATGACTCCCTTCCAGTCCCACGATATACACAACATCACCTTTGGATGAAGACCAGCCTTTGGTGTGGTTGGTGGTGGTTCATTTCCCTTGCCCCACGATCTCTTCCATTCCACATTATTGTACAGTATCCACTTTTCATCGCCTGTCAAAATTTGTTTTAAAAACAGAACGTTCTCATTACATTTCAGTAAAGAATTGCATGTGGCAATACAGTCAAAAAGGTTTATTTCACTTAATTGAAGTAGAACCCAGACATCAAAGTGATTAACGTAACCAAGCTTGTGCAAATGATTTTCAACGCTTGATTTGTATATTTTGAGTACATTGGCTATCTCCCTCCTGGTATAATGTTGATTGTTCTCAATTAATGTCTCGATTTGATCGCTACCAACTTCAACTGGCCTACCCAACCGTGGAGTATCGTCCAGCAAGAAATCTCCAGCATGAAACTTCACAAACCATTTTTGACACATTTGATTAGTCACAGCACCTTCTCCCTGCACTGCACAAATCTTTGCTTTTTGGTTGCATTTTTACCTTTCTTGAAATAATAAAGCATAATATGCTGAAAATGTTGCTTTTTTCCTTCCATCTTCAATATTAAAATGGCTACACAAAAATTTACCAATTTTGATGTCTTTTTTTAAATGCATGCTGATATGACAGCTGTCACATACAATCTAACAAAATTGTTTCAAATGAAGTTAAAGACAACTAAGTGCCACTAGAGCCATCTTAGGGAAAAACAAACCTTTTGGCCATCCCAGTAAATGATCTGAGCCTTGCCCTCATGGAACTCAGTAGAACAGAGACTGTTTAAATGATTTAGCCCAGGGGGTCCCCAAATCCCATTGTGATTTGCTTTGTTGCCCACTGTTCTTTTGCTACAGTTGATGTTGACTAGATGTAGAAATATGAGATATCTTAACTGAAAAGTATCTTTTTATTTGCCTAAAAGATAATGCTATATCCTCTATATAAGCAGCTTCTACTCCTATACCCTTTTATTGGCTCACAAACTTTTGTATAATCTTATTAATCTTTGAGCATATCACCAGTTATTAGAATAATTTCATACAGAATCAACTTTATTTAGGTGAAAATAATAACAATAATAATTATTATTAACATTTATGTAATGATTACCATGTGTCAGACTTGTGCTAGAAAATTTATATCCATGAATTTGCTTAATCCTTGGGACAGTTTTTAAGATAGACATTGTTATCCCCACTTTACAGATGAAGAAACTAAGGTAAACTAGGTTAAGTTGCTTTCTCATAGAGCAGGGATTACTTACTGGGCCTGAGGTTCATATTCTAGTTGATCTCTTAATTTGCAGTTTTATTTTAGGTTTTATAATTTAAGGGATACCTTACAAAGGCTATTCACAGAATACTTCCTTTGAAAATTCCACCATTTTTTAAATGCCACTATGTCAGTTAAAAGTAACATATTAAATCACTAGCAAGATGTATTAGTCATGTTCTTCAGAGAAGCAGAATTAATATGTATGTATACAGTAGTCCCCCCCTTACTGGTGAGGATACTTTCTAAGACCTTCAGTGGATGCCAGAAGCCTCAGATAGTACCAAACCCTCTATATACTATGTATTTTCCTATATATATATATATATATATATCTGATAAATTTTAATTTATTAATTAGACACAGTAACAACTAATAGAACTATAATAAAATAGAACAATTATAACAATATACTCTTGTAAAACTTTAATGCCTTTTCCATCTTAACTAAGCACTTATCACACATTGTAGCCATAATTTTTGCAGTATGAGGTACGACAGCAAAACTACCATGAATTTTCTTTTCCTTCACAATCTCACGGATAGAAGATTTGTTCCACCCTCAGCATACATATTTTTTTCTTTCCTTATTAAGTCAAGAATGTTCACTTATTCACTTAAAGGAAACACTTCTCTTTGGCATATTGGAATTGCCAACACCACTACTCTTGTGCTTTGGGGCCATTATGAAGTAAATAAGGGTTACTTAAAGTCAAGCAGTAGGATACTCTGACTGTCGATCTGATAACTGAGACGGCTACTAAGTGACTAATGAAGGGAAGGTGTTGGACAAAGGGACGACTCAACTCCAGGGCATGACGGAGTGGGACATCGTGAGATTTCATCTCGTTACTTACAACAAGGTGCAATTTAAAACTGAGTTGTCTATTACTAGAGTTTACCATTTATCATTTTCAGATCAAGGTTGACCATGGGTAAGTGAAACCACAGAGAGCAAAATCGCAGATAAGGGGAGACTACTGTACATATATATGTGTGTGTGTTTATAAAGGTATATCTATAATATATACATATAATATATGCATATACATATATGTATATATAAAGAGATTTATTATAAGAAATAAGATCATGCGATTATGGAGGCTGACAAGCCCCACAGTCTGTCATTTGCAAGCTGGAGACCCAGGAGAGCCAGGGGCAATGGTCAAGTCTGAAGGCCTGAGAACCAGGAGAGCCAGTGGTGCAAGTTCCAATCTGAGTGCAGAAGACTAATGTCTCAACTTGAAACAGCCAGGTAGAGAGAGAGAGGTCACTCTCATTCTTCCCTTTTGTTCCATTCCAGCCACCTAAGGATTGGATCGGGCCCACCCACACTGGTAAGGGCAATTTGCTTTAGGTCTACTGATTCAAATGTTATTCTCATCCACAAACACCCTCACAGACACACCCAGAATATGTTTGACCAAATATCTGGACACTTGATGGCCCAGTCAAACAGACACATAAAATTAACCATCACAACAGATATTCACCCACAGTGAAATAACTGTACCTAGAGGTAAAGTACATATTCTTTTTTTTTAAATTGAAGTATAGTTGATTTACTATGTTGTGTTAATTTCTACTGTACAGCAAAGTGATTCAGTTATACATATACATATACACTTTTTATATTCTTTTCCATTATGGTTTATCATAGCATATTGAATATAGTTTTCTATGCTATACAGTAGGATCTTATTTTTTATCCATTCTATACATAATAGCTTACATCTATACATATACATAAAGTACATATTCTTAACATAATTTGTAATTTAGTAGTTATTAGTGAAATATTTTATTTCCGAAACTTTGCCTCACAGAACACATATTCCCTTTATTCAACTCTTCCATGTGGACTAAAGCTTGTTAATATCCAGTATTTTTACTTGTTTTTCCTATTGCATTCCCTCTTTTAATTTCCAATTCTTCTCCTTGTAGAGTTTCATTTAGGTCATTTTGGTCTAATAGGTTATTTGATCTGCTTTCTAAAGGTGCATTAATATTTACCTATGGTTTCTCAGAGTTCTTGCAAATTGTTGAGCCATTTTCTTAAAATTTTTAAACTATTGATTAATAGAGAAGACTTCAAAAGAGTACACAGCATTTACACTTTTATGTACTGAATTAATTTTAAAGTTAATAATATGCTGTACAATTGTTAAACTTGTTTTCAATGAGATTAAGCAAACAAATACTCAGAAACCCAATTCTCACAGCAGTGACCATAAGCCTGTTAACCTTTATATGTCAAACTGTATGAAATTTCCAAGATTTGCCTGTTTGCATGTACAACAGTAAAAGTTTCATCTGCTTCAGACTAATAGATTTAGGACTTAATTTTCAGGGTCTTTGCTCTTTTGTATGAAGTATTTTTTTCAGGCTCTTTTCATGACTGACTCTTTCTTATCCTTGAGTTCTTAGCTCAAATTTGCAACTTACTGAGACTTTTCTAGACCATCTAATGTAAAAGTACCAAGCCTCACTCCCCAGTGAAATTCAAACCATCCATTTACTTCTTTACACTTACTAGTATCTGAATGGCTAACTTATTTACTTGTTAAAGCCTGCCCTCTGTAAAATTAAAGCATTTAGTTGTCGTACAATACACACTGAATAAATAAATGAGCTAATGGATTAATTCTTATAATTTTGTTGCCTGAAAAGATCACATGAAAACTTTTTGTGATACATTCTAAATATTTTATTGCCTCAAATGAGTTTTTAAAACTTTTCTCTTATTATAGGAGGGAATAAAAAAGTGGAAAACCCCCAGGTCCCCAAGATAAAGAGGCACGTAGGGGCAGAGTTATGGTGAGGGTTTTCAGAGAGATGGGGGGAATGGATGACAGAGGCTAATGCCACTGGGAGATAATTCTCCATGGGCTGCTCTTATTTTTCCACTGTTTGCAAGCAAAGGCAATGGCTGCCCTAGTTCCATATTTTCTTTTCAAGTATGTTTGTATAGCAAATGGCCTTGGAAAATAGAGATAGTGTATCCACTCAGGGCAACAGGAAAGTTTGATAACTGTCTGGGACACTAAGGGTGATGTCTTCTTCCTGGGCAAAGGTCACAGAAAATCCATATGCTGAGTCATAGTATCTGGATAAAAAATCTGGTTCTGCCACATATTAGTGAGACATTTTACCCCCTTTGAGTTTCAGATTTCTGATTTTGTAAAACCATTTTAACAAAATGTGCCTGAAGAACAGTTCTGAGGAATAAACAAGATGACATAATGACTTGTACCACGACGAGGCACACCTTAGGTGCTCACCCCCATCTATTTCTTTACTTCACCTTCCTTCTTCTCTGCATTCCATCCTGCAGTCCTCAAGCTGTCTTTAGAAAATCAAAATTCACAGACCTCCTTGGAAGACCTCAACCTACCTCCAGGTGTAAAGAAACTGGTATTCATGGAACTCATACAAATACAATGATCCTAAAAATTTCTGGACAAAAAACAAATAAACGTAAACCAAAGTAGAGATTATAGAAGCCAAAACAGTTGTAATCAAACTCCTCTATCACAAGGTTTGTCCCCCAATATCTTCTCTGCCTTATCAACTGTACATAGAGTACTCACCTACTGGGTGTATTGAAAGAGAAGAGGATGTGTTAGTAGATGTGTCAGTGTGAAATGGTTTCAGCTGCAAATAAAAATGCAAAAAACCATGGGTTTAAAAAAGAGGATTTATTTGGCTCATGCAAAAGGAAGCCCAAGGCCATGTAGTTTCAATGTAATGATGCCATCAAAGATCTTTCTAATCTGCTATCCTTAACATGAAAGCTTTCAGCCTCAAACTTGTCTCTTCTCTCTAAAATCAGATGAACTATGTGAACCACACCGATTTAACTTTGGTAATTTGAACTCTCCCTTCAAATTTCTTTCAAATTTCCTTAATGACACTTATCTACCAAATATCTCATGTTCTGTTGGAATTCTACCCAGTTGGGTAACATTTCAGTCACAGAACACTGAATACTGCCACCTATCTTGTGCAGATTTTTCTCTATCAGAAGGGCCTACGCATCTCCAGGGTGACGTTTCCCCGACCTCACTACGGGGCAAGAATCAGGCATGCAGCTCTTTCCTGTTCACTTGCCCTTCCTGGTAGAATGCTCATTACATTATTTTACTCTACTGACTAATATGTTTATTATGTTGAAATTCAACAAATTTTTGCAACTGATCTCATCTTGGGTCACAACCCCTTTTCTTTCTCAGAGAATATGAAGAATAGTTTCCCCTGTTCAAGAACAACAGTTACCTAACGAAAGGAATAACACGTGATCCCATCCCCCTTTGGCACAGACACCATTAGGTGGGAACATACGACACCCAAAATCTGGGTCCACTGGAGGGGAGTGGATAAGAGGAAAAGCACAGGGAGAGCATTCCCCTCAGCCTCAGAATTAGGCAACTGCTTATACATCAAAAGTATAATGCTTTTTTTAGAAAACGAGAATGTTCTGCCTAAGCAGTCAGGCTAGCTGCACCACCTTCACCCAGAATCAGAAATCTAAGTCTTTCTATCTTTCTGTGCCACCATTGTAACTCATTTCTCTTGCTTCATAGTTACAATCTGGACATCGTTTAGGGGGATTGAAAAGGAGTTTCCTTACCAGAAATCCCCAGCCGATTCCTCCTATATCTCTTGGTAAGAACACTGTCATATGGGCACCACTAGTTACAAGATAATCTGGGGAATAGAATATTTAGTAGCAAAATTTGACTTCTGTTAATAATGAAGGAGAGGATGGATATTGGGTCGATAACTAGCAACATTTGCCATGTGTTAAACTGGGAAGTGGAGACTATGCTAGCTTTTATAAATTATTAGCTATGATCACATTTTGATTTTTTTTTTTTTACTGAAGCCAGTGAATAGATCTCAAGTACCACTCAAGTTTTAAAACTGAGATGAAAGTCCCATATTTCTTCTGTTATACTCTGATCAGTTCCTTCATACCCCAAACTCCTCCACTTCTCACCACTGGGTCCCTTGCCATTATATCCAAGTCTTCAGTCAAAACCCACTGAAATCCATAGCAGTCAAAGGGTTAAAACCAGAGTTCCTAGAAAATTCACCTGTAGGTGATTAGCTAAAGTAATCTGCAAAAGTAAGATATTTCACTGCCTGCCACATAATGTTTCTCCAGCCCCAGCCCCTGTAAAAATAAAATATCTTTAATGGAAGCCAACTCATTACCCCATAAAATTACTACAACACATGTGCTTGAAAATGTAAGACAGATATTCTTAACTTGGCATTCCACAGTGAACCACAGAAATGTTCTCCAAGAAATGATTTCATTTTATTCGTTTTATATTTAAAGTCACATTTTTGGCAGGCAAGCCCAAAAACAAAATTTTGAGAGCAAACTGGCCTATGGGATAGAACTCAGACTTTTGGTTTTTCTCCTCATTTGTTTGAATAGTTTACCTGTCCTGGGTACCTGATAAAATGATCTGGGAGCCTGGCACCGTGCTTTCTAGATGTAGATCTCTTCTTCCCAGGTTTCCTCCAACCCACCATATTCAATATAGTTCATTAGTTTAGCGCACATAGGTGGGGTTATAAAACAGTCTGGATCTGAATTGCTACTCTGGTGCTTAATGGTAGTATGATTTTGGACAAATTACTTAACCTCCCTTTGCCTCAGTTTACTCATAAGTATCATAATAACATCTACCTTATAAAAGCTGATATGAGGATTGAATGAGTTAACATACTAAACTTCTTAGAATAGTGCATAGCATGTAGTATTATATAAGTAGTAGCTCTTATTATTATCATCCTGCTGGATAACAGGACATGACCCAAATTAGCCAACAAAATGACCCCCCAAAATAAGCCTTTCAAAACCAGAATAAAAGTATTTTGTAGAAATATGTGTGAAGGGGACAGATATTGGTAGAATAAGGGACTCGGGAAGCTGGGTGATCATGGAAAGTTGCCTGGGATTCAAATTCACTATTTCCTCTGGATGCATAGGGATTATAAAATTTTAGACAATAGAAGAACCTCAGAATTTATCTCATACAGTTATTTCATTCTACAAAGGAAAAACAGATATGTGAGTTAGTCCAAGGTTACTTAAATAATTAGTGAAGAGCTGGAATTGTAAGCCAAGTTTCCTGAGCTCCGATGCAGTGATCTTTTTTTTACTACATCAAGGCAAGAAAATTTCTTCATTCCCTCCCAAGTGACAATGGGAAGAAGAGAAGAGTAATCTGACATAGGTTATGAATCCCAGAGATATCTGCTTACAAAGAGGCCCATTCCAACTCAGCAATATTTACTTAACACAACATCTTGAAATCTTAGAAGTCTTTGGCATTGGATCTCTGTAGCTGTTTATTCAGCTGATTCTCTATCTCCATTTCTTACAGTGAAATATGAAACTTTTTTTTTTAATGGTGTTTTGGCAGGTTGAAATCTTCAATATAGGCCAAAAAATGTCAGTTAGGTTTTCCCTTTTGGAGGCCCAACTGACAATCTTATCTTCTTGTTCCCTTCTATGCTCCAGGAGTGCAGATACTGACTTCAGAATAATGACCAGCAAGCACCATGATATACATTTGTATAGCATTTTCATTTCCCAAAGTGCCTGCATTATCTCACTTAGGCTTCCCAACAATGCTTCATCCTCAGCAGCAGCAGCAACCCCCCATTCACTGATGAGGAAATCAAGTCTTAGAAGGAATTCAGTGACTCTCTCCCAAGGTCATATAATGAGCAAAGGAGAAGCCTGATTAAAAAACAAACAAACAGCAACAACAACAAAACAGGTTTTCTGAGTCATTCCCTCTTTCATTCAATTATTCTACCAAATATTAATGTGTGCTTTCCATGTGTACCGAGGGTACAGTGGTAAAAAAAGTCACTCAAGGTCCTTGCTTTTTAAAAATTTTTATTTTATTAAGTTTTTTGTTTTTTTTAAAATAATCTTATACAATTTTTAATGGTTACATTTCATTTACAGTTATTACTGTAATATTGGCTATATTCCCTGTGTTGTACAATATATCCTTGAGCCTATATTACACCCAATAGTTTGTACCTCCCACTCCCCCATCCCTATATTGCCCCTTCCCCTCTCCCCACTGGTAACCACTAGTTTTTGTTTTCTATACCTGTGAGTCTGCTTCTGTTTTTGTTATATTCACTAGTTTGTTGTATTTTTTAGATTCCACATATAAGTGATATATTTCAGTATTTGTCTTCTTTTGTCTGACTTATTTCACTTAGCATAATGCCCTCCAAGTCCATCATCTTGCTGCAAATGGCAAAATTTCATTCTTTTTTATGGCTGGGTAGTATTCCACTGTATATATACCACATCTTCTTTATCCATTCATCTCTTGGTGGATAAGGTCTTTGCTTTTAGGAAGCTTTCCTTACATCTAGTTCAAGTTCCATTCTAACACATAGTAAAACTGTTATTCATTGCCATCAATGAGCTTATAAACTAGTCAGAAAAAGCAAAGCATATCAAGTATGAAGAAATAGGAATATCTGTAAGATAAATTAATATAAAACAACTTGTAAATGTGCTAAATTGAATAAAGTTATGACCGGATCATCAGAATTGTGGCAATAACTGAAAAAGACTGCCTGGAGAAAGTCAGCTTCACTGTTTCCCAGTCACTAACACTGCCTAGCCCTACCACACCAGACCACTTTCATTTCTTGGCACACTCCATGCAGTTTTATCCTGCCTTGCCACTATTCCTATTCCCTGTACTCCTTCCCCACTATTTCTTTTTAAATAACTGATCTACTTTTCATTTTATTCATTCTTCAAGACCCATTTCAAAAGTTCCCAAGACTGATAAAAATAGCTACTGTTTTGGAACATTCACCCAGTAACCAGGGCCTTTTGAGAATGTAAGACAAAATAGGGAATAAAAAGAGAAAGTCAATTTATAATAACTTGGCAAAGTTTTTCATCCCCATGAAGTCAACAGATTCTCTGAGAGTGATGTAATGTCTTATGTTCAGTCACTAATTCATCAAAATTTTACTGAGCAACAAATATTCTATTTTTCTAAATAAAGACAGATCATTCAATAATACAAGGGCCATCCTTTTGCGAAGCTTTAATTATGGGAGAAAGATAGACAATAATAATTATTATTATATTTATATGTATATGTATATATATATATATAGCAACAAAAATGGTTGGACACAGGGGAATATGCATCCTTGTTAGTGTTATAAATACCCATGAGCAAGGATATGGGCAGAAAAGCTGTGGTTTTAAAGAATTAATGAAAGACAAAGGGAAAGGGAAAAGAGAAAATCAATATCCAAAAATCCAAATTTCTGAGCATACAAACAATTCTGCAAGGTAATTTTAAAATATCTAGACCTGAATGGAGAATGAGATAGAGCTTATCGTCATAGTTTGTTTAATAGCATGAAGTTGCCTCTAGATCCTTAGCATATTGTAAAAATATTTGTTCCCTACTTTATATCATCAGTATAACACTTACTTGTACTTACTTTTTTTCACAACTAATATTTCAAACTTATCTTCCCCAAGATTGTGAGTTCCTGGAGGAGTGAGACGAGTTTTAAATCTGGTTTTTATTTCCTCATCACCTGACACCTCTATCAATATAAAGGTATCAGTACATTTTTGATAATTTAATGGTTCCTTAATTCAACACTGACAGAGATGCTGAGATTTCATTTTTAAATAGTTATACAGAATGCACACTATGTGAGCTCATTCCAGCAACTTGTGACAAAATTTTATATAAAGGAAGGATTCTCTTCTGGTTCATGAATAATTGAAATTTGCTACCTATCTTAGAAATTTGACTGCTGTCTGAGTTTCTGAACCAATAGGTCCTTCATTTATTTCACTGGAACAACTGCTCTAAATTGCAAACATTTGTCTTAAAAATACCCTCTTCCACATTATTCTTCAAATATTAGTTTTTAAAAAGAATCCATTCCTGGGACCCAAAATTTTATTTTGATGTCCTTCCTATGTGTTTCCTGAGCAACCTGGTTTAAAGACTCAGTTTAAGTGGCTCAGTTTTATAGTCTTATTCTGGTAGATACACGATATATGTTAGGTTAACTAACAAAAAAATTGGTGACGTCCAACTCTGTTCCCACCTCCAAGCTCTTACCAGGAAGTAAATCAATAAAATAATGTGCGCTATATATCTTTGATACAATAAGTAAATAGATATGCATGTTGTTGACATGTGTAAAGTAGCACACATTGTGCTAAGAGCATTTGTACATATTATTTCATTTCATTTCATCCTCAAGACCCTTCCCTCCAAATCCAGTGATCCTTCCTCCATTTCACCATGTCCATTTCAAGCCAGAGGCAATGAAAACTGAAACCCAAAATGATATATCCGAAGGGTTCTGGGAATAAATTTTTTTAAAAACTACTTGCTTACGTTTATATACTCTACTCATTGAGCCTAAGAATTCCTTGAGAACAAGGGGTGTTATTTATTTATCTCTTTAGTCTCCTACCATCATGTCTGGTGCATGCTGAGTACCCAATAAAAGACCAATTGAGCTTAAGGCAGGAAGATCATTACTTTAGGGAAGATTTTCAACATCCAGGCTACATATATAAGAAAAAGTTGTTTATATTCCTGCTAAATAAAAACTTTGCTTGCTCTGCTATTTCTCTCCCTCAACTCTTTTCTTAACTAAGACTCTACTGAAAAAAATAAATCATTAATTAAAATCGGGTTCTCTTTCAGACTCTAATATTTTACTTTCTCTTTTTTCTTCAGCAATATCTCTAAAGTCAGCTGTATTTTTATATTCAAAATGGAATATATTACCATGTTTATCCTGCTATGTGTTGGACATTTTAACAAGCAAACTTGATTCATTATCAAGTTTTTAACAGAAAATGTTCTTGCAGCTGCTGGGTGATCTTGGGTGAATCAGGACCAGCTCCCACAGTTAATTTTTGAGGCTTTATACCTGTCAAAGAAATATTGCAAATGGCTTAATGTTTGGAAGAATATCAGTGTCTAGACTATCATTATCTGCCAGTAAGCAACCTTAGTCTCTCTCTTCAGTTCCAAATGAGGTAAAAATGAAGGATTCTGGATCTCTTTCATGCATCTGTTCTACATGTTCCCCATTTTCAGAGATAGAAATTACTAAATTATTGACGTCTCAGTTGGCTCTATAATTGATATATTTTAAAGTGGGTGTTCACCCTTATTGAAAATATCATTGTACCCTTACAAATTTAATACACTTTTAAAAATCGTTGGAAGTGCAGGTTTAGATTTTTGTCATTGTTGGGTGATCTGACATTTAATAGGGTAGAATGAAAAGATTTTTATATGTTTTAAGCAAACGAAGATATAATAGCTGTTGCCATTTTCCCTGATTCATTATGTAGTTGCTGTTATACAATGAGAAACGAATTCATCATCAAACATCTGTATTTCAATGTCAACAGCCAGTTCACGAGGAAACAGAAATGAATTTATGATTCATTTGGAACTGCAGGTTTGGATCTCATGTTGAATCAATCTCTAGAATTCCTTCCGAAATTTGAACCAATTATTCTGAAAAAAATTTGTGATCTAAACGATGAAAATAGTACATTTTTGTTAGGGGTTTTTTTCTTTCACAAACTGTATTTTTATTTATTTATTTTTATGGTAGTCACACATAGTATTTATTAAACATTGTTCTATTTTTTCTTTTCTTAGATTATTGATTGATTGATTGATTGATTTTAGCATCTTTATTGGAGTATAATTGCTTTACAATGTTGTGTTAGTTTCTGCTTTATAACAAAGTGAATCAGCTATACATATACATATATCCCCATATTCCCTTCCTCTTGCATCTCCCTCCCACCCTCCCTACCCCACCCCTCTAGGTGGTCACAAAGCACTGAGCTGATCTCCCTATGTTATGTGGCTGCTTCCCACTAGCTATCTATTTTACATTTGGTAGTGTATATATGTCCATGTCACTCTCTTACTTCCTTGGCTTCCTGAGGAATATAAAAGCAGCTAAAGTCACATCAATCTAGGTTGAGATTCTTCTTTTTCTTTTTATTAATTTTTATTGGAGTATGGCTGCTTTATAATGTTGTGTTAGCCTCCACTGCACAATGAATCAACCATACACATACAGATATCCCCTCCCTTTTGGATTTTCCTCCATTTAGGACACCACAGTACATTAGGTAGAGTTCCCTGTTCTATACAGTATGTCCCCATCAGTTGTCTATTTTATACATAGTATCAATAATGTATATGTATCAGTCCCAGTCTCCCAATTCCTGCCACCCCAACCCTTTCCTCCTTGGTATCCATACATTTGTTCTCTACTTCTGTGTCTCTGTTTCTGCTTTGCAAATAAGATCACCTATACCATTTTTCTAGATTCCACATATATGCATTATTATACAATATTTGCTTTTCTCTTTCTGACTTACTTCACTCTGTATAACACTCTCTAGGTCCATCTACATCTCTACAAATAACTGAATTTCATTCCTTTTTATAGCTGCATAATATTCCATTGTATATATGTAGCACATCTTCTTTATCCATTCCTCTGTTGATGGACATTTAGGTGTTTCCTTGTCCTGGCTATTGTAAACAGTGCTGCTATGAACACTGGGGTGCATGTGTCTCTTTGAATTATGGTTTTCTCTGGGTATATGCCCAGTAGTGGGATTGTTGGGTATTATGGTAGTTCTATTTTTTGTTTTTTGAGGAACCTCCATACTGTTTTCCATAGTGGCTGTATCAATTTACATTCCCACCAATGGTGTAGGAGGGTGCCCTTTTCTCCACCAGGTTGAGATTCTTTAACCCTAAAGCCAGCCCAAAGGCCAGGACTGCACTGTTGAGTTATTCTCTTATAAGAAACCCTCTAGTTGAAGTGGCCATTTGTATATTTCCTTCAAGCTTTTAATTTTTATTTTTTAAATAAAGCTGCCCAGAATTGTTTTCATTATTGCTGTCAGACTTGATATCTGGCAAGCTACATTCTCTGCCTCCTTAAAACATCTCTGGGTCTCATCACAGTAAGTTACTTGGCTGCCTTTCAGTCCCTCAAGTTGGAATGCACATGTCACATGAGAACCCGAACAGGTATCAACAGACAAGGAAATCAAGGCCGTACCAACCCTTCCACCATAGAATCGTGAGCTTTAAGGGCCTTTAAGGACCATCTAGCCCAATTTTTCATTGTACAGATGGAAAATTCTGAGGACCACGTTGATGCAAGCACTTCTGAAAGGTCACAGAGTCAATTAGCTAGTTAGAAACCATGTTTTCTAGCCCCCGGGTTTGTTGTTCCTAAATCAGTTTGTCCTCAGATATTCTCCTTGCCATTCTTGTGCTCTCCTGTGAAGAGCTGGCCTCTCCCAGGTTCCATCATCAGCTGGCTTCCACTGGTTTAGACCACTGGGAGGCACTGGTGGAAGATTGAAGGGTTGGAGGAAGGGAGAAGTAAAAATGGTCTTAACAACATCCATGAATGGTAAAGCCATAATATTTCATTTTCCATCCACAGCTATGATGATGAAAATCAAGATTTAACCTTTACATCAGGGATGGGTAACTTCACATAATAGGTCACATAAATGAATAAAGCAGGCCCAGTGGGCACCACAACAGCACTCAGCCCATCTAAAGGGACAGGGTACCACACAGTTCCAACAACTACTGTCCTGTGAAAAAGCTGGCTTATACTGCCAACAACTCTGTTTTTTTAAAAATTCAAATAAGATATCCAGAATCGTAGGTGAAATTTTCTTATGTCTAAATGACAGAGAACATTTAATTATTTATTGTTCATACTCTACAGGCCAAACACAGCCTAGCTGTGGGAGGAACCTGGCAAACAGTTTGTGGTCCTGGTTTTAAGCATGAGAGCTCACCTGAGAAGGAAGCATGCATTTAAAGTCTCCACAGTGAAGTACCAGGTTAAAACAACTATGGGTATTTCCCCTCTGCCCCTGTCCTCCTCATCCAATGCTTGGGTATTTCCAATCATCATTTTATCTTGCTAAATAATCTCAACACATTTCCTGAAATATTCCACTTCACCAGGTGTATTTAGTCACAGACCAAGCATGATCCTGCAGAGTTTGTGGGAGTTAAAAGGGCAGCATTTGATAAAGAACATGAAACTGAGTGGCTAAAGGGCAAACAAATCCTGTTGTAAGTACATGGCATACCTTCGGTTATTATCTACAAATAAACCCTGGTAATGAGGTTTGGGGTTCCTCTTGGTTGCATGTTGATGATAAATTCTCTGAGGAACTGACTCCAACCCATTAAGCAAGCTTGCTCCTGCCACTGTGGCTGTTAATTTGACAGGACACTGTCACATTAAGTAGAACAAACATGTTTTCGCCCAGTCGGCCATCCAGAACCGACATGGCTGTTACTCTGACAACTGGATATTGATTGGAATCACTCACCCCTTCTGACCCTCCACTGGGAGGTGGAGACCAAGCTCAGGCTGATTGAGGATTTGCTTCTTGGGCACACGTGGGTAGCATGGTAAGGGTAGCCACAAATTTTAAGCCATTTAGTTCTTTGTCATGTTCATCCTTCAGACACTGTCTGGTTCTCATTTTCATCAGTGGGGCAATAGACTCTGAATAAATCATTGTGTTTATTAATTTTATGGACCTACACATCCACCTTGGAGGGCTGTTGTTTTTGCATTTACAGCTTTATAAATGCAAAACATCAAAGGCACAGAAAAGGATTCTATAAAAAAATCCCAAAAGAGACTCAGAAATGTAACATCTCTTGAATTTTGAAAGGGAGGAGGGAACTCTGGACTCTTTTTGTTGTTGTTGTTTTTAAATCTGTGTAATTGGGAGACATCCACTTAGTTTTCAAATGACCAACCCATTTGCCAGATATACTCCTTTCTTTTATTGAAGTATAGTCAATTTACAATATTGTGATAGTTTCAGGTGTACAGTGCAGTATTATATCCCATTACAGGTTATTACAAGTTATTGGGTAAAATTCCCTGGGCTATACAGTAAATCCTTGTTGCTTCTCTATTTTATGTATAGTAGTTTATGGGATTAACAGTTATCAGATATGCTCTTAAAGTCTTCCATAAATCAAACTCACTAAGACTAGATATTTAACCCGTTTTTAACTTTTGGTTATTTTAAACCTTCTTATTATGTGTACCTAAGATTTAGCAGAGCTGGCTTTTCACCCAGTAATTAATTTATCATAGATGAAATTTAATGTGTGCAATCGCCAGGCTCTCATTTATCTGTGTCTCTATGTCAGCCTGAGCTTATTTCGTTCCCTGCTCTGGAACCCCTTGGTTGAAAAGGACCTTAAAGGGCATTTATTCAAATTGTTCACCAGTGTCTCTTGTCTGCTCTGGAACATTCCTAAATGGGAATCTGATATTTCCTTGAATACCTCCAGTGATGGAAAACTCATTACACAAGTTACCACCATAGAGTATTCTCTTAAAAAGGTATTCTTTTACATGGCAAAAAATATGTTGGTGCAAAGCTTCTACTCATTGGTCATAGATCCTCTGGTCATATAGTAGAGGTCAAATCCCTTTTCTGTTTGAAATTCATTACAATATTTGGAAATAGATATGGTGTTCTCCTTCTGTCTTCTCTAAGCTAAACTTACGCACTCTTTTAGCTATTTCTCCTAAAAGACGATTAGCTAATTGTGGTTGTGAGGGCCACAGCTAGCCTACCATTTATTTATATAAATAAAATCTTCTTAGAACATGTGCATTAATTTATGTACTGTCTGTGGGGTCATTCATGCTACCATGGCAGAATTGAGTAGTTGTGATAGAGACCTTGTGGCCCAGAAAGCTGAAAGTATTTAATTATCTGGTCCTTTATGTATATAAAAAATTTTGCAGACTCCTGTCCTACACCATGGCATGTCAAGCCCCTCATCATCTTTATTTTTTCCTAGATGCCTTTCAGATTTTCACCATACAAGACTGAGACCTTCCAAAGCTTGAGACGCTTGTGTCACTTTTTCTGGATACTCTATTGATGCTGACAAAAATCCACTACCTTACAAACATCCACCTTAAAGCACAAAAGAATCCTCAGTTGAACCAGTGAGATTAGCCCTATTTGTGGTAGAAAAATATAAGTTTTTGTAGTTTTTCTTCAAATCTATTTCTATTTTAATGTTATTGCTTCTTTAAAATATACTTTTGAGCACCTAGTCTTGCAGAGCATTGTTCTAGACATTGTATGAAATTCTAAATAAAACAGAGTCCTTCCCCAAAAGAGCTCATATGAGATTGCACAGAGAAAGTATTTATAAAAAACCTTATTTCTTTATCTCCCTTCACTAGATTATCTGCCGCATAAGGCAGGCTGCTTTGTCCTACTATGTCTCCCCAGTGCCTATAGCAGTTCCTGGCACACAGTACATGCTCAGAAAATGTTGGTTGGATGAGGGAACAAATTAGAAGAGGAAGACAAAATATCAACATTTAACTAAGTATTAAATTATATGATAAAGACTATATGAAAAATAGGAACTCTGCGTAGAGATAGATCAACATGGTCTGGACATAGAGCTGGAGGGTAACTTTATCATGTAATCTAACTTCTCCTCTAAAAGTAGAAAACCTGTTTATAGTCTTCAGATTATATTTCTCACCTGCATCAGAATCTTCTAGTTCACTTATTAAAAACAAGAGATTCCTGATATCCACGACTGACCTACTGAATCAGAATCTCTCTGGATGCCAAGCCCAGAAATATGCATTTTCAGCAAGCAGTACAAGTGAATCTCTTGAACCCTCAAATTTGAAAACTACCACTCTCAACAAAAAGTGACACAATATCTATGTAAATGCCTCTAGTGACGAAGAAATCACACCACCACAGGCCAGCTTTTAGCTTTGCTAGCTTTAGTCGTTGGGAAAAAAATAGCTATCAAGCTGCAACCTGCCTCCTATAATTTCCAATCATTGGTTCCAGGTACATCCTTTAAAGACGTATGGAGCAAATTGTATGTTTTCTCTTCCACACGACAGCCCTTCAAATGTGTGAAGATTCCTATAACTGTTTTTTCTTAAAGCTAACCATTTATTAGATGCTTTTATTTTTGTTTTCGTTGTTCGTTGGCAGGACTATCTGACGTCTATCAGTTACTCCAAGGTTTTCAATGTGTTGCCAGAGGAAACTGGCGTCCAGAGCAGAGAGTAAGTGGTTCAAGAATCCACAGATAAACCTCTCTTCCTTCTACTCCAAGCAAAACAGTCCACACTGCCCTTTTCCTCATTCACACCTGAAACCACAGTACGTGCCTCCCACTCTAGCCCTTGATGTTGAATCTCAACAGACTCACTGGATATTCTTGGCACTCTGCTGAGCAAGTTCCATATTTCTCATATTCCTATCTTAAAATGTGTCTCCTAGAACAGACTAGTGTAGTGGTCAAGCTGTAAGTCAGAATTAGACTTAACCACTGATTAGCTCTGCAACCTTGGGTGATTATTGTTTAACCTGTCTTAGCCTCCCTTTCTTTGTTCTATAAAAATAGAGCAGTAAAACCAGGAGTTGAAATATACAAAGTATCTAACATAGTACCTGGTATATGGTGAGTTTTCAGTAAATGTTGACTGTTATTACTACTCTCCTGGTAGAATGAGAATGTTACTTTCTAGCAATTCTGTGTTTAGTTTTTTATACACAGAATTATATATATTCTTATATTCCTGTCTCCTCTTGCAGATGGTGAAACTCTCATGGCAGGGACCACATCTGACTTAGCTCTAGCTACAGCTCCTAAAGGGCCACGGGGGAGAGCTCAAATAATCCAATACTTCCTAAATAAGTTCTCAGTCTTTCCAGTACTTTGCATATTGCCAACCCTCTACTTTGTGCTTCTAAAATAGGCCAACCCTAATACACACAACACTGTGGGCAACCAATTTTAAAAAGCCACCATCACACAAGCCCAGTTCTTGGTAATGGTCTTAAATCCAGCTTCCTTGCCCTTGCCCTTGCTCTTATTCTGAGTCTATGTCCCTAACTTACACCTCATCCTCTAGTTTGGCCGTAAGGTTTTAGTTCTGCACTCACCTTGTGGACATAAGGACGAGGTTTGATCTCTCTCTCTCTGATTGTCTCTACTTCTGACCCCTGGGAGAATCTATCCTGCCTACCTTAGTTGCAGTCACTAGAGTGTAGAGCTGCACTTCCTACTGGACATCTGGCCAGCACTCCAGCCATGCAGGCCTTATCACCCCAAAGAAGAGCAAAGCAGGAGAATGAGAAAGATGCCATGGTACAGGGTTGGCTATACATCAGTCTGATCTGGCCTCATCATGTCATTTGGGTTTCAATTGTTGTGCTACCCAGACAGAGGGTGACAGTAACACGTTGCTGATATTTCATTGCATTATTAGTGATGAAGTGTCGATACAGCTGGTTCAACAAAACGTGGGGTTTATGTAGGTAAATTCCATAAACCTTCATCAGCATCAGCTCTAGAAGTCAGAAGGGATGATGAGGCTATCAGGTCTTAAAAGCAGACCACAGGTGCTGAGTTTGACCTCGTTTGTCTTTGTGGTGGGGGCCCAACACCCAATCAATCTTAAAACAGGAGTGTGATGCAGAAGAGGCTGGCGCAATTCAGCTGAGTGGGCAGGATGATGGAAAGTGACTCTGGCATTGCTGAGTTCAAATGGAATTAAGGATTCATGAGAGCGCTGCACAGGCAAGCAGGCAGAGAGCCCTGGGTGAATACCGAATGAGTCACAAGGGAGACCCGGCTAGGCTTCGAGTCCCAAATAAGCAAGGAATTGCTTTGCGATGATGCCAAACTATAAATATCCCCACCTCAAAAAAACAGGTTCTCCTTTTACAACATCAGGAATGAGCAAAGAAAACTACGAGGCCAAGTACATACGTTACAGACAGCTATAATGCTTTCCATAAATAATGCTGCCACTTTGAAGCCATTCCTGAAAGAATTTTGAATATATTTTGTTAAGCTATTATTTTAATGGTATTTTAATCATACTAAAAGTCATGGATAGAATTCAAACAAATCCAGTTTCTCTGGGCCACTTACCAGGTGGTAAAATTAAATGTGTTTTCTCTGGTCCTACTCTGAGTCCAGTTCTGGGATTTCTGATACTTCAGTCTCACATGTCGTAAATATGACAGTGTGTTTCAGGTTTGCCTGTGATGCTTACCCCTCTAGCCCCTTACACTGTTTTGAATTTCGTTCTTTCAACTGAGGACAGAAAGCAGGAGGATAGCAATTGTACTTTTGCCAGAATTTTCTTAAAAGCACTGAAAAGAATGTGTTCAGAATCCTAGGGTTTTGAATCTTTGACACTGCTGTGCTTGTCATGAGCAGCTCTTGCAGAATCCTTACTGCAGGACTTAACAAATTCGTTAAGATCTTGAGATCTTAACATCTAGGAAGATGTTAAGTGCTGGCTCTTCCAAGACCCATCCAATTCTGCAAGAGCAGGTGGGCCCCATTTTCAGCAACACAGCGCCCAAATAATTTGCCAAGATAGAGGAAGCTGAAATCCTGCTTCTAATCCAATCCTGTACTGTATTCATCATGTGCCTGGGAGGAAGTGGCATGCCTTAACATGGGAGTTATGTGTGTAAATGCTCTAAGTACATACAGAGACACATACATCCATAAACCTGTTACTACAATGTAGTCTCCCCATTGCAGCTTTCAATATAATGTGTCAAACAAAGGGAAATAAACAAGACCTAATTTAGGGGATATAAATTATGCATGGAGGGGCCTGGATCAACATGGCTGTACTAGACTCTAATATTTGGAAGCTGATTAAACCAAAGCAGGTCAGAGCTTTGGACTACGTGACCAGAATTCCATTAAAGCAGACTCTGTACATTATCAGGGAAGAACTCATTTGCTTTCTCTGATCTTTTCCAGTTCCTGACTGTTCCCTCTGTGGTTGTTTGTCAACTCAAGGGAAGGAGGCAATGCTGCTGTCTACTTTGTGTTCCTATCTGTACAAACATCTACGTAAAAAAATTCCAGTACCTTACCAGACAAATGCAAATAAAATATTATCTATTTGATTAAGCACAGCAATATCACAGAACATTCATCTTTTATGAAAAAGAATCACTGGCTTTCCAGAATTTTCTGGGAGTTTTCATCCATTTTCATGGTAATGTAAAGGAAAGCTATGTTATATGAATCTAACACCTCTTTTCTTTGGATGTAATTTATACCATGTAGACTTCACAACTCCCTTTCAATACTTTACAACTGCACTGTAGGCTCCTCATCTGGAATTTTTATTACATAAATAAAACACTCTCTGATTTAAATTTAAGTATATATATTTTCTCTTCTCTAAAAAGAATTACAGCTTGGAATGCACAACGCTGACATGTTTTTATTCTTTCAATCTTCTCTCACAATGTCTGTACACTAGAACCAGGTTTTGGCCTTACTGAAGTCTATTTGTGAGTGTGACATGTATTAATGAAAAAAATTGTGGGTTTTTTTCCCTTGGAATAAAAGCACCTGAAAAATGGCTTGGAATCTAGGCAAGAAAACAATAGAAAAGTTAATATCTAAGAATGTGAATGGAACACCAAAGTAGCATCAAGGCCTTTAAAAAGTCTCTCCTTCAACATGGTGTTTATAGACTCAAGTCTATTTGACCACCATGTGACCTCAGTCCCTCCTCCCAGTTCTCCCTCCCTATTTTACCCCCTGCACTAACCTACCATTCTATACCTATATGGCAAGTCTCAATGTTTCAGAAGTCCTAGCCACAGCAATCAGAGAAGAAAAAGAAATAAAAGGAATCCAAATTGGAAAAGAATAAGTAAAACTGTCACTGTTTGCAGATGACATAATACTATACATAGAAAATTCTAAAGATGCTACCAGCAAACTACTAGAGCTCATCAATGAATTTGGAAAAGTTGCAGGATACAAAATTAATAAATAGAAATCTGTTGCATTTATAGACACTAACAATGAAAGATCAGAAAGAAATTTAGGAGACAATCCCATTTACCATTGCATTAAAAAGAATAAAATACCTAGGAATAAACCTACCTAAGAAGGCAAAAGACATGTACTCTGAAAACTATAAGACACTGATAAAAGAAATCAAAGATTACACAAACAGATGGAAAGATACACCATGTTCTTGGATTGGAAGAATAAATATTGTCAAAATTACTATACTACCCAAGGAAATCTACAGATTCAATGCAATCCCTATCAAATTACCAATGGTATTTTTAATAGAACAAGGACAAAAACTTTACAGTTTGTATGGAAACACAAAAGACCCCAAATAGCCAAAGCAATCCTAAGAAAGAAAAATGGTGCTGGAGGAATAAGGCTCCCTGACTTCAGACTATGCTACAAAGCTACAGTAATCAAGACAGTATGATAGTGGCACAAAAACAGAAATATAGATCAATGGAACAGGATAGAAAGCTCAGAATAAACCCACACACCTATGGTCAATTAATCTATGACAAAGGAGGCAAGAACATAAAATGGAAAAAAGACAGTCTCTTCAATAAGTGGTGCTGGGAAAACTGGACAGCTACATATAAAACAATGAAATTAGAACATTCTCTAACAACATACACAAAAATAAACTCAAAATGGTTTAAAGGCCTAAATGTAAGACTGGATATTATAAAACTCTTAGAGGAAAACATAGGTTGAGCACTCTTTGACATAAATTGCCGCACTATCTTTTTGGATTCACCTCATAGAGTAATGAAAATAAAAACAAAAATAAACAAATGAGACTTAATGAAACTTAAAAGCTTTTGCACAGCAAAGGAAACCATAAACAAACTGAAAAGATAAGCCACAGAATGGGAGAAAATATTTGAAAACAAACAACCATAAGCAATTAATCCCCAAAATATACAAACAGCTCATACAGCTTAATATCACAAAAAACAAATAACCCAATCAAAAAGTGAGCAGAATATCTAAATAGACATTTCTCCAAAGAAGACATACAGATGACCAAACAGCACATGAAAAGATGCTCAACATTTCTAATTATTAGAGAAATGCAAATCAAAACTATAATGAGGTATCACCTCACGCCAGTGAGAATGGCCATCATTAAAAAGTCTACAAACAGTAAGTGCTGGAGAGGGTGTGGAAAAAAGGGAACCCTCCTACACTGTTGGTGGGAATATAAACTGGTACAACCACTATGGAGAACGGTATGGAGGTTCCTTAAAAAACTAAACATAGAATTACTATATGAGCCTGCAATCCCACTCCTGTGCATATATCTGGAGAGAACAGTAATTCAAAAAGATACACACCCCAATGTTCATTGCAGCACTATTTACAATAGTCAAGACATGGAAGCAACCTAAATGTCCATTGACACAGGAATAGATAAAGAAGATGTGGTACATATATACAATGAGATATTACTCAGCCATATAAAAGAATGAAATAATGCCATTTGCAGCAACATGGATTATCCTAGAGATTTTTTTTTTTTTTTTGGTGGTACGTGGGCCTCTCACTGTTGTGGCCTCTCCCGTTGCGGAGCACAGGCTCCGGACGCGCAGGCTCAGTGGTCATGGCTCACGGGCCTAGCCGCTCCACGGCATGTGGGATCTTCCCGGACCGGGGCATGAACCCATGTCCCCTGCATCGGCAGGCGGACTCTCAACCACTGCGCCACCAGGGAAGCCCCCTAGAGATTATTATACTAAGTGAAGTAAGTCAGACAAAGACAAATATCATGTGATATCACTTATATGTGAAATCTAAAAAGATGATACAAATGAACTTATTTGCAAAACAGAAACAGACTCACAGACTTTGGAAAACAAACTTATGGTTACCAAAGGGGAAAGGTTGAGGGGGAGGGATAAATTAGGAGTTTGGGATTAACATATACACAGTACTATATATAAAATAGATAATCTAGAAGAACATACTGTATAGCACAGGGAACTCTACTCAATATTCTGTAATAACCTACAAGGGAAAAGAATCTGAAAAAGAATGGATATATGTATATGTATAACTGAATCACTTTGCTGTACACCTAAAACTATCACAATAATGTAAATTAACTATACTCCAATATAAAATAAAAATTAAATTTAAAAAAAAGAAGATGGTCGGCCCCTGGCAAGCAGGCACAGTTCACTGATGTTCCTCAGCCCCCCAGTACAGTAACTGGTATAAGCAGTGAATGAATGAATATATCAACAAATCAATCATCAGTGAACAAATCTGAAAACTTTCTTCAGCCTCTATGACCTCCCCTTTCTGAATCACATTCCATTTTAAATTATTCTTGCCCTAATTTTCCAGTAAACCCTGCTGCTCATTAGCAGTTCAAATGAGAAAGACAAATATCATATGATATCGCTTATATGTGGAATCTAAAAAAAGGGTACAAGTGAGCTTATCTACAAAACAGAAAGAGACCAGTTAAGACATGGTTACTAGTGGGTAAGGGAGGGAGGGACAAATTGGAAGATTGGGATTGACATATACACACTACTATATATAAAATAGATAACTAATAAGGACCTACTGTATAGCATAGGGAACTCTACTCAATACTCTGTAATGGCCTATATGGGAAAAGAATCTAAAAAAAGAGTGGATATATGAATATTTATAACAGATTCACTTTGCTGTACACCTGAAATTAACACAACATTGTAAATCAAATATACTGCAATAAAAATTATTTTAAAAAGCCCTTGTCAAGCCCTGGACTTGTCCTATCAATGTCTATATTCTTTCCATCAACAAGCCCACCATATTTTCTTTGGGACCTTCTGACACACCTTAAGCCTGATGTAAATAGAGCATCAGATTAAGTCAGACTCAGGAGATTGACCCTCTGGTCCTAAACATTCTACTATTTACTGTAAAACCTGAACAAATTTCTGTTCCTTTCTGGGTTATTGTATATTCTATTGTAAAATTTGGTGATACACTGAATGCCTTATGTCCCTTTCAACTTGTCATTGTGGCTGACAGTGTTTTTAAGTTAGTGTCCCAGTAGTAATAATTACAGTTTAAGAGAGACTTAATTCATTCAACAAATATTTACTAAGTGCCCACTGCCTACCTCTCGCTAAGCATTTTTCTAAGATCTGAGAATGCAGCAGTAAGCAAAACATAAACACCACCCATGTAGCTTACTTTCTGGTGGGGTGGTGGGGTAGGGAAAATAGATGATAAACAGCTCATCTACATACATGTATATGTATAGGTATGTATACAGTTATGTATATGTATAGATCTCTGTCTATAAAATCGGGCAGTGATAAGTGCTATGGAAGGAAGAATTTAAAACAGATTAATGTGGAGAGGGACTATTGTTGGACTGAAGGTAAAAGGATAGATGTGTTTATGATTCTATATAGTATGTTCAGTGAGGCTTCACTTATCAAGTAACAATTGAGTTGAGAGAGAGAGAAAAATAGCTCATTCCAGTTAAAGGTGACAGCAAGTGCAAAAGGCCTGTCGTGAGAGTGACTGGCTTTACAAAGAAGAAAAAGAGGCTAAATAATGCAACAGAATTAGAGGATAAGAAATGAAGCTGAACAGGTTGGAGTAAAGAAATTACTAGGGCCTTACTGGCTATTGTAAGTGCTTGGCTTTCAGTGTGATGAGAAACTGTTGGAGGAATTCACCATTTTGTAATGAGCACTGAAACAGTTAGACTGGGAAGAGGCAGGAGACAGTCAGTGAAGCACAAAGATAGAAGCCTATTACAATAATCCACATATAGAACTGCACATGACTTGGACTTGGGCAGAAGCAGTGGAGATGGTGAAAAGCTGTTGGATTCCATTTTTATTTTGAAGGTAGAGCTGATAGAATTTCCCTGTAGATTAGTCATGTGCAGAGTGGGACAAAGGAGAGTTATAGACTACAGTGTTTGCAGTCTCAGCAAGTGGAAAGATAAAGTTGGCACTCAGAGAAGACTGTAGCAGGAGCAGAAGAAGCAGGTTTGGGCTGGCAGGCATATTCAGGAGTTTAGATTTGGACAAGGTAAGTTTTTGATGCCTCTTAAACATCCAAGTGGGTATACTAAGTAGGAACTTGAGTAAGAACCTGGAATTCAGGAATGGGTTCTGGGTTAGATATACATTTGCAATGATCAGGATTGAGAATGGGTTTAAATATATGGGAATGGATGAGAACACCAATGAAGCAAATGTAAATACAGAAGTGGCCCAAATACTAAGTCTTAGGGAACTCTAAGAGTATGACATTAAAGTGATGAAGGGAAACTAGGCAAAGAGATTAAGGAGTGATTAGTGAGGTGGGAAGAAAGCCAAGGGACAACATGTCCCAGAAGCCAAATTGAAACAATGTTTCAAGAAGCAGTTCATGACAGACTATGTCAAATGCAGCTGAGAAGATAAATGTGGTAGAACTTCATCAATTCTCAATTCTCATTGAATTACCAGGAGTCTGTTTCTAACTGTGGTCATTCTAGACCCTGTATCAACCAGGGACGCCATATTCTCATCATGGTCTGTGTGAATTCATGCTCCCTGGAGTTATGCAGTGCATATGCAGATACATGTGGCAGCCTCGGCCAATTGTAAAGGGCCAGCAGAGCCTTTCTGCAAATCCTCTTAAATCATCACGGGTAGGTGACTGGATAGTAGTAGTCAGCAGATGTATTTCGAATGTACACAAGCACTTCCCCAATCCCTCACCACACACACAAACTCACACACACATACACACACACTTGCAAACTTGGCATTTGTCATTCTAAATTCAAAGAATGGCATATTCACCCTGCCCTCCTTCTGAAAAGCCTGAAAAGGGCTTTTTATGGAAAATGGCACTAGTTGTTGATATTACAGTTGTGTTATTATTATTAACTGCTTGCATGTATTGAGTGATTAACGAGTACTAGGTTTTATTTTAATCATTTTATATATAGTGTTGTTAAATCCTCATGACATCCTCTGGGGTTGGTATTTATATCACCCTTATTCTCAGACAAGGGTATTAAGCCTTAGAGAGATGAAGTGGCTTATTTCAGGTCACACAGCAAGGAATGCCAGATTCTGTTTCCAAACCCCAAATTCTGCCTCTGGGGCTCTCAGCCAAAAAATAAGAATGGAAATGTTCAGTTCTCCTAAATTCCTTGTTCCTTGGATAATACATGTACTTTGAACTCTGTTACCAACTGTTCTTTTTGGTGATACCCAATAAGGTTGAGTTATCTGGAATCAACCCCGGGATGTTCCTGATGCTTGAGATCCAGGCAATAGCTGACTTTGCCATCCTCTTAGACTGTTAGCTATTGGTAAAACAAGCTACCTTATGGTCAGACTGACCAAGGAGGAGCTAAGAGCCATTTGAGTGGTAGCCTTCTATTCCTTCAGGACTGTGAAAGTGACCCAAATAAGGTTATTAGCCTACATTTCTAAATCATATCACCATGTGATCACTAGCCTCTGAGTTCCCTTTCTTGGTCACATGCCAAAGGTTAGATACCAGACCTCCAATGAATGTGCAGCAGTTGGAACTTTACTATCATCTTTGTTATAACAAGTGTCAATTTTCCCAGAAATAATATGATTCTTTTTGTTTAAGTGACTGGTGGCTAAGATGGCTGCTTTTTAGGGAAAAAAATTCAGAAATTTGAGTTGTCAGGTCATTTGTTAGAGAAGGAAAAGAATCGTTCAAATTCCTGAGTAAATAGAAAGAACTTAAAAATGTCTGTGATATTGAAAAACAACCGGTTTAGAGCCCCTTTCCTCTCCCCCAAACAGAGATATAAGTTTAGCTTACAGGATTGCCTCCTTATTCACTGAAAAAATATTTTTTGGAAAATGTTATTTCATGGAGAATATGGTGAAATGACATTAAATCCCCACATTTAATGGATACCAGAATACTTTTCTTGGATTCTTTCCATTATTCTTTATGCTTTTCCATTCCGTATGACAACCTTGATCACTTCAGGTAAATCTGTGAAGTGTTAGGGAAAAGAAGGAAAAACTGACTCATTCTCAGCAAGGCAGGTTGTGGAATTAGATTTCCTAACCATCCAACCATCGTGATAGGCTGTGCCGGGTCATCCACAGACTCACCTGGCCTCTCCCATTCCTCACCCAGAACCTTCCACAGATCCTTGGATGGAATCTCACTGGGATCAGGCATATTGTTTCTAGCTGTGAATTAATATTTGTGTGCATAAGTGTGTGTGTGTATGCACACATGCACCCGCATGCAGGACCATTGGCCTCCACAGGGAACAAGCCTAGATTCCCCACTTCATCAGCAGAACAGTCTACGTAAAAGAGAATTGCCTGCTGCAGTCTGAACATAGGCTCTGATCCCATCTTTCCTTTCTCAAGGACATCAGGTAACAAAAACACTGGGTTTGAAGTCAGATGCAGTCAGTTTCAAATTCACGTTCTACAGTCTCATTCCTGAGCCATTTTAGGAAATCATTTACACTCTGAGCTTTGGTGTCCTCACCTGCTCTTGAGGAATAAATAGACCTACAATATGTGAAAGGTACTTATATATAGCAAATACACACATGGTCACGACCCTAATTTAGACATCAGTGAGTTTGAACAGTAGTATCTTCAGTCACTTTCTTTAAAAGTATCATCCTGGTCCAGAAAATAAAGTTATCAAGCTGCTTTTTATAAAGTGAGAGAATTTAACTCATAGCTGGTTCTGAATTTACAAACCACCTCAAACCAGGTTAAAGCTGTAACATGAAATGCTTTGTCCTGCTGTTGGTAACTGGAGAGTCTTATGGGACTCCAGCTAAGAGATGGATGTGCTCAGGTGCCTCAAAGGGATTTCCGTAACCACTGAGGGTGAATAAATATAACAACAGCTAACATTTCTTGAGCACTTATTATATGAATTACTGCTATATAACAAATTACCCCAACATTGAACGAAACAAATATTTATTATCTCACACATTTAAAAAAATTTTTAGTAGAGTTGATTTACAATGTTGTGTTAGTTTCTGCTCTACAGCAAAGTATATCAGTTATACATATACATATTATCCACTCTTTTTTAGATTTTTTTTTCCCATAATGACCATATAGGTCATTACAGAGTATTGAGAAGAGTTCCCTGTGCTATACAGTAGGTCCTTATTAGTATCTATTTTCTATATAGTAGTGTGTATTTGTTTGAGGGTCAAGAGTCCAGAAGCAGTGAGCTGGGTAGTTCTGGCTCAGGGTCTCTCATGAGGCTGTGGTCAAGATGATGACCAGTTCAGTCATCTAAAGACTGGAGGATTAGCTTATAAGGTCCCTCCGTTGGTTGTTGGGAGAAGAATTCAGTTTCTTGTTTGCTTTTTACTGAAAGCCTTAGTTCCTCACCACACACACTTCTCCATTTGGCAGTTTATGCATCCTAGCAACATGGCAGTTGGCTTCTTCCAGAGCCAGTGATACAACTGAACAACTAAAACAGAGTGCCAAGCACCAGGGAAGTGGCACATCACTTCCTCTACAATCTATTCATTGGAAGTAGGTCACTAAGTCCAGCCTGCTATCCAAGGGATGGGAATTGACATCTACCTCTTGAAAAGAGGAAATCAAAAAATGTGTGGACATATTTTAAACCCATCAGGCTTAGTATGCTAGAAACTATTCTAAGTATGCAATGTAAATTATTCCTACGGAGTTTGCACCACAATTCTATGAGATTAGGAATTATTATATCTTCCATTTCACAGAGGCTTGGGAAGTTTAAAATACTCACTTAGAGATGTGGTAGTGCTGGGATTCCAAGCCAGTCAGTGTGAATTTAGAACCAAAACATTTTGAATTATGAAAAAAAGAAAGATGAATTCCCTTTAGTAAAAGTCTTAATAATTTTATTTTAAATTGATAATCTATATGTAGAATATTTGACAATGCCTTGGTAAAAAGCATCTTGGATTAAGCAGAATATATCAATCTCTGACAATTTCAAATAATTAAGAATTTACTGGGCTTCCCTGGTGGTGCAGTGGTTGAGCGTCCGCCTGCCGATGCAGCGGACACGGGTTTGTGCCCCGGTCCGGGAAGATCCCACATGCCGCGGAGCGGCTGGGCCCGTGAGCCATGGCCACTGAGCCTGAGCGTCCGGAGCCTGTACTCCGCAACGGGAGAGGCCACAACAGTGAGAGGCCCGCGTACCGCAAAAAAAAAAAAAAAAATTTACTGCTTATGAAGTAGAATTCACTGAGACAGGAAAATATAATTCTATAATGCTTTGCTCTATGGGTTGTAGTTCCTTCTCAAACAACATCAATCCCAGAAGAATAATTTTTAAAATATAAAAATATTTAAGTCATTTGGCCATTTATTCAGTTTATTCAGCCAGGACGATTAAAAGTTCTAAGAGTCTACAGAGTCTGGTGTGAAATTATCTTAGTACCTTTTTCACCCCCTCTATTTTCTCATAGTCTCAGATTTATTTCCAATTATCTCATAAATGTGAACAGTGGAGTGGGGCGAGAGCCCATTGAGAAATAACTTACACTCTCATTTAAGAGCTGCTTTTCTGCCAACCACAGCTTGAGTTTAATTTCCTAGGGGATAAAATTGCAGTTGTTGAGCAAATCCAAGCAGAAGGGGCAAGAGGCAGTGATCCGGATCACGGCTTCAGTAACAGGCAAGGAAAAGATGTCATCAAGATGTTAATAAATAATAGATGAGAAGGGGAGGAAGGGGGGAAGGGAGGGAGGGAGGGAGGAAGGGAGGAAAATGAACAAATGAATGAAGAAAGGAAAGAATGAATAAAGGAGGAAATGTGGGTCTGAACATTAAAGAGGGCAAAGAATGGTGTGGGCAAAGGGCTCTGCTGTGGCAGGGAGAATAATGGTCTCACGGTTTCATGCAAAAGCCTTCCAGGACTCTCCACTGTCCAGAGCAAGGATGGGAAAAGGACCGTGTACTGCCTGGCTCCTGCTGCCTGTCCCCAAGAGGGCGAAGAGCTGAGGGCTGACATCCAGAGCCTCCCAAGCTTAGTGAGTAACTTTTTCATTTCTAAAGCAAAATCTTGGACTCACAGCACAGAATCCTTTCCCCTCTCCAATCATCCTTTGCTGCTTTAGACAGTATAGTTTTTATACTGCTATGTCAATAAAAGGGGGTGTTCTCATTCAAGGATACTGAACCCAAATCTCATTTGACAGCTGAAAACAACATGTATGTTCATCAAAACTATTATAATGAGGATTAAATGAGATAAAGCAAGCAAAGTATTTAGCATGGTATCAGACTATGTCAGCTGCAATTATTAATATTTTTATTATTAACTATATTTCAGGCTTTAGGAATTCATATTTCCAGCAAACACTCCAAAGTTAAAAAGGAATATGTAGTTTAAAAGATATAAAAAAATTCAGGGGTCATGGCTACTGAGATCATTAAATGTGCTTAGAAATGGTACCTCTCTAATCAACCCAGGATCTGAACAAATAAAAAAATAAGGCCAGGGGTGTCACAGGGATGTCCAAGTATCACATTTTGACAGATAAATGTTGAGCCGGGGTGGCTAATGTGTGTACCAGAGAATTAGGCAGACGTCACGCCAGTCACAGCCACACAGAATTGGGGATAGCCTCCCACTCTGTCCCTCAAGGGGCAGATCCCACTCCTGAAAGAGCACAGCAGAAAGACTGTCCAAAAATAGAAGGAAGTGGCTGAGCTAAGTACACTTATGTCCTAGTCATTCCTCTCAAGTATATTAATCAGGTAAGTCACTCTTCCTCCCCTGGGTCAGAGTAAGGAAGAGGCAGACTAGAGGACACATGCTTGCTGAGCTCCTGTCACACGGAAGGAAACATCTAGAGCTGGAGAGAAGTATTCCCCTATCAGAGTGTTTTCATAGAGAAATTCTGTTCCAACCCCAGGTCATGCCCCATCTGGCCAGAACGAATCTGGAAACAGAGACACAAAAGGTCAATTTGAAAGTTCTTAAACTCTCTAGGTATGATATGGTACATGCTCTATAACATCTTGTTTGTTTTGTTTTAGTGATGTAGTTTCATTTTTTTGCAATGTATTTTTATTAGGGAGTTTATTACCTTCCGAAAACCTAAGGAATTACTTAATAAACAAACAATACCTTTGTATTTACCTACCAGGGAACTAATTTTATGAACAATTATCACAATCAGGGAAAGCCTTAGTTTTATATCTGAAAATCTGGTTTTCAGTCCCAATTCAACTATTTTCTAGCTAAATGTTCTTGACCAGTCATTTAAGCTAAACCTCAATTATCACATCTTCAAAATGCAGAAGATGCCAGGTTGCCTAGGGTGTTTCGTATGATGCTGGCCAGATCACTAAAGGAGATATGTAAAAGCACTTTGAAGATACTGTGATTGTGGGTATGGCATCTCCAAGGGCTTCAAATATATTTTAACAGAAAAATAAAAGGATCTTGTACCTTGGAAGCATAGGCAAAGGGAAAGAAACCATCAGTGTTTTAGCAGTATGTGACAGCAAAGCAAAAAGAGAAAAGAAAAAGATTTGTTTTTTCCCACTCATAAATCCATTCATTTTTCATGATGGGCTCAGCCTCAAACAGATTTTACACACAAGAGGCATTTTTCTTTATGTAGTCCAAGGGCCAAATATTTGGAAATCAATAAGTCGCCAAACAACTGGATATTTCCTATAGAGGCAAGGCCACTGTATTTATCCTTTTTTAAAAAGTCAGGCTGAATCTACCACATGTATCATCTTGTAAATGCTTTTCATTCAAAAATGAAACAAAAGGTGTGCTATGCTAAGAGCTTCAAGGTCTAGAATGCCTATGTGCTCCTTATTATAATTCCTTTTTTCAAAATGGGCATTGTGTGTCCCTGAAGGACAAGCCTTGTGTTCTCTCAGCTCTAGGAACTGATTAATGCCTCAGGATGTGATGTATATTTAAGCCAGACTCTTGGCCTATTAGCAATTCACAAACCATGACGGTGCATAGTTTTGTACTTAACTCCATTTTGCATTACAAAATGTTTATAAATATGCCTCCATTCCCAGAATGGTATATAAACACATCAACAAATCGCACGTGTATTGAGGGAAGGGAGGTAGAAGGTTACGAATTTATCATCGCCCCAGGCTGTTCAGTGACAAATTAAATATCACCCTGGCCACTGAGGTCCCTACCAGGCAGTTGGTCAGAATGAACTGTAGATAGACTGAACCTCTCTTATTGGAGACACGTCAGCAGCTCACCCAAATATTATAAATTGTATCCCTCACACTAGAAAAAAAACTACACCATACTAAAGGCAAGCCTCTTATTTCTACATGACTGCAGTCTTATGATTTCTTTAGAAGACAAAGGGATTTTATGGCAATAGGAAAATCAGGAGACATAGGTGGATGAGGGATAGTGGGGACATTACCTAATATCTGGGAGGTGAGTTTAGATTAATTAAAATATATATTAATATATTAGATTAATTTTTAAAATATATATGCATATATCCTTTTACATATGCATATTCCGCTTCTGGAAGGCGAATTCTTCCCTTTCTCATCTTTGGGATCTTAACTGGCAGCAAGAAGGGAATAGAAAAGGACTCCCCAAGCAAAAGACTCATAAATTTGCTCTGAACTGGCTCGCTCTCTCAGAGATGACTGTCTAGATTCTAGTTTTCAACAGGATTTGGTCACAGGCAAACCTCATTTTCTCTCTTAAGTCAAGGTTATGAAATTGGACTAAAAAATATAACTGGTTTCTTTTTGTTCAGTGATTGGTGTGCAGATATGCTTTGATATTAACCAGCTATCCTAAAAAATCCTACAGCCAATTAGAAGGTTCATCCCTTAATATTTCAGCTTATAAAAAATGTGTTTTATGTTATATAAATTTTACCACAATAAACAAAGAAAATAATTAAAAGGTATTTTCTTCCAGAGAGTCACACATACTAATTAGAAAGGGGAAAAGTTTTCTGAGACTAGATCATAGAATTATAAACCTTCAGAATTGAAAGGGCTCTTAGAAAATTCATCCAGAACAGAATTTTCCAGAATGTAATTCTACAAGTTAGTTATAGCTTTTACAATAAGAAAGGGTTCCAGAGTCATAGTGGTCATTAGTTCTGCTCACCACCATCCAGTTCTCTCCTCTGGGTACTATCTCCCTTGTAGTCATCTAGGGTCATATGACTAGTTCAGGCCAGTGAATTGTGAGTAGAAATTATATGCATCATATTTGGGCTGTAACATTCAATGGCTGGTTTGAGACCCTCCTAAACTTGCTTTCAGGCAAAATGGCCTGCAATTTTCATGATGATATCTACACCATCAGCTGTAACCCTGAGTGACTATGAAGAAAAAAGCCCCTCTCCACTGCCATTAATCTGTATTGGAAATGTAATGAGAGAGAGAGAGATAGAAGAGAAAGAGGGAGAGACAGAGAGAAACAGACACAGACAGACAGACAGAGACAGAGAAACTTTATTTTAAGCCTATGAGATTTGGGTGTATTTTTCTCTCAGCATAACCTAGTCTATCCTAACTGATACAATTATCAGTTAAGTTTGAAAAACACAGATTTTACAGGTTTGTTTACTACCGAAATGTTAAAGGCTTTAAGATGCTAATAGAAAATATAAATCTTCAAGAGAAAAATATATTGGAAGCATTTCTCACACCTATTTTACCACAGAGGTTTTTACTTTGTTTTATTTTAGTTTTTGTGTGTTGTGCAGAACACTCATTACTATGTCAAAGATCAGTATTCCGCAGGACAATTAGGGAAAACACCTTTGGTCCATACTCTGCAGTTTACCAAATAGTCAAACAAAGCTCTAAGGAACGAAGGTCTTCTCCAAGGTCATACTCAGGGACATAGTCACTTAGTGGCAGACATGGGAGCTGATGCCTGAAGTCCACATCCTGGACCTGGGGTAGCTTCACAGGTGAATCAAATGTTTGCTAATGTTCTTTTATTGATACATGACTCTTTAAAGAACTAGTCCAGTGGAAGCACCCACACCACCATACCATATAAATTAAAATCAACACCAAGTTACCATTGGCCTACAGAAAGTTAAAACAAAGAAACACTTATAAGAAGAGCTAAGGGGTTTCCGAGAAGATGGCGGAAGAGTAAGACGCGGAGATCACCTTCCTCCCCACAGATACACCAGAAATACATCTACACGTGAAACAACTCCTACAGAACACCTACTGAACGCTGGCATAAGACCTCAGACCTCCCAAAAGGCAAGAAACCCCCCACGTACCTGGGTAGGGAAAAAGAAAAAAGAATAAACAGACAAAATGATAGGGACGGGACCGGCACCAGTCGGGGGAGCTGTGAAGGAGGAAAAGTTTCCACACACTAGGAAGCCCCTTCGCGGGCGGAGACTGCGGGTGGCGGAGGGGGAAAGCTTCGGAGCCGCGGAGGAGAGCACAGCAACAGGGGTGCGGAGGGCAAAGCGGAGAGATTCCCGCACAAAGGATCGGTGCCGACCGGCACTCACCAGCCTGAGAGGCTTATCTGCTCACCCGCTGGGGCGGGCGGAGCTGGGAGTTGAGGCTCGGGCTTCGGTCGGAGCACAGGGAGAGGACTGGGGTTGGCGGCGTGAACACAGCCTGCAGGGGGTTAATGCGCCACGGCTAGCCGGGAGGGAGTCCGGGGAAAAGTCTGGACCTGCCGAAGAGGCAAGAGACTTTTTCTTACCTGTTTCCTGGTGCGCGAGGAGAAGGGCTTAAGACCGCTGCTTAAAGGAGCTCCAGAAACGGGCGCGAGCCGCAGCTACAAGCACGGACCCCAGAGACGTGCATGAGACGCTGAGGCTGCTGCTGCCGCCACCAGGAAGCCTGTGTGTGATCACAGGTCACTATTCCCACCGCCCTTCCGGAGAGCCTGTGCAGCCCGCCACTGCCAGGGTCCCGGGATCCAGGGACAACTTCCGCCTCACGGCGCGCCTCAGGCTGGTGCAACGTCACGGCGGCCTCTGCCGCCGCAGGCCCGCCCCGCACTCCGTGACCCTCCCACCCTCGGCCTGAGTGAGCCAGAGTCCGCGAATCAGCGGCTCCTTTAACCCCGTCCTGTCTGAGCGAAAAACAGACGCCCTCCGGCGACCTACACGCAGAGGTGGGGCCAAATCCAAAGCTGAGCCCCTGGGAGCTGTGAGAACAAAGAAGAGAAAGGGAAATCTCTCCCAGCAGCCTCAGAAGCAGCGGATTAAAGCTCCACAATCAACTTGATGTACCCTGCACCTGTGGAATACATGTATACACAACGAATCATCCCAAATTGAGGAGGTGGACTTTGAGAGCAAGATTTATGATTTTTTCCCCTTTTCCTCTTTTCGTGACTGTGTATGTGTATGCTTCTGTGTGAGATTTTGTCTGTATAGCTTTGATTCCACCATTTGTCCTAGGGTTCTATCTGTCTGTTTTTTTATTGTTGTTTGTTTTTTTAATTTTTTTTCTTTTTCTCTTAATACTTATATTTTAATAACTTTATTATATTTTATCTTACTTTATTTTATTTTACTTTATCTCCTTTCTTTTTTTCCTTCCTTCCCTCCTTCCTTCCTTCCTCCCTCCTTTCTTTCTTTCTTTCTTTCTTTATTTCTTTCTCTCTTTCTACTTCTACTGATTCTTTCTTTCTACTTTTTCTCCCTTTTATTCTGAGCCATGTGGATGAAAGGCTCTTGGTGCAGCAGCCAGGAGTCAGTGCTGTGCCTCTGAGGAGGGAGAGCCAACTTCAGGACACTGGTCCACAAGAGACCTCCCAACTCCACATAATATCAAGCGGCAAAAATGTCCCAGAGATCTCCATCTCAACACCAGCACCCAGCTTCACTCAACGACCAGCAAGCTACAGTGCTGGACATCCTATGCCAAACAACTAGCAAGACAGGAACACAACCCCACCCATTAGCAGAGAGGCTGGCTAAAATCATAATAAGTCCACAGACACCCCAAAACACACCACAAGACGTGGACCTGCCCACCACAAAGACAAGATCCAGCCTCATCCACCAGAACACAAGCACTAGTCCCCTCCACCAGGAAGCCTATACAACCCACTGAACCAACCTTAGCCACTGGGGACAGACACCAAAAACAACGGGAACTACGAACCTGCAGCCTGCAAAAAGGAGACCCCAAACACAGTAAGATAAGCAAAATGAGAAGACAGAGAAACACACAGCAGATGAAGGAGCAAGATAAAAACCCACCAGACCTAACAAATGAAGAGGAAATAGGCAGTCTACCTGAAAAAGAATTCAGAATAATGATAGTAAAGATGATCCAAAATCTTGGAAATAGAATAGACAAAATGCAAGAAACATTTAACAAGGACCTAGAAGAACTAAAGATGAAACAAACAACAATGAATAACACAATAAATGAAATTAAAAATACTCTAGATGGGATCAATAGCAGAATAACTGAGGCAGAAGAACGGATAAGTGACCTGGAAGATAAAATAGTGGAAATAACTACTGCAGAGCAGAATAAAGAAAAAAGAATGAACAGAACTGAGGACAGTCTCAGAGACTTCTGGGACAACATCAAATGCACCAATATTCGAATTATAGGGGTTCCAGAAGAAGAAGAGAAAAAGAAAGGGACTGAGAAAATATTTGAAGAGATTATAGTTGAAAACTTCCCTAATATGGGAAAGGAAATAGTTAATCAAGTCCAGGAAGCACAGAGAGTCCCATACAGGGTAAATCCAAGAAGAAACACGCCAAGACACATATTAATCAAACTGTCAAAAATTAAATACAAAGAAAAGATATTAAAAGCAGCAAGGGAAAAACAACAAATAACACACAAGGGAATCCCCATAAGATTAACAGCTGATCTTTCAGCAGAAACTCTGCAAGCCAGAAGGGAGTGGCAGGACATATTTAAAGTGATGAAAGAGAAAAACCTGCAACCAAGATTACTCTACCCAGCAAGGATCTCATTCAGATTTGATGGAGAAATTAAAACCTTTACAGACAAGCAAAAGCTGAGAGAGTTCAGCACCACCAAACCAGCTTTACAACAACGGCTAAAGGAACTTCTCTAGGTGAGAAACACAAGAGAAGTAAAAGACCTACAATAACAAACCCAAAACAATGAAGAAAATGGAAATAGGAACATACATATCAGTAATTACCTTAAATGTAAATGGACTAAATACTCCCACCAAAAGACACAAATTGGCTAAATGGATACGAAAACAACACCCATATATATGCTGTCTACAAGAGACCCACTTCAGACCTAGAGACACTTACAGGCTGAAAGTGAGTGGATGGAAAAAGATATTTCATGCAAATGGAAACCAAAAGAAAGCTGGAGTAGCAATTCTCATATCACACAAAATAGACTTTAAAATAAAGACTATTACAAGAGACAAAGAAGGACACTACATAATGATCAAGGGATCACTCCAAGAAGAAGATATAACAATTGTAAATATTTATGCACCCAACATAGGAGCACCTCAATACATAAGGCAAATACTAACAACTATAAAAGGGGAAATCGACAGTAACACATTCATAGTAGGGGACTTTAACACCCCACTTTCACCAATGGACAGATCATCCAAAATGAAAATAAATAAGGAGACACAAGCTTTAAATGATACATTAAACAAGATGGGCTTCATTGATATTTATAGGACATTCCATCCAAAAACAACAGAATACACATTTTTCTCAAGTGCTCATGGAAAATTATCCAGGATAGATCATATCTTGGGTCACAAATCAAGCCTTGGTAAATTTAAGAAAATTGAAATTGTATCAATTATCTTTTCCGACCACAGCACTATAAGACTAGATATCAATTACAGGAAAAGATCTGTAAAAAATACAAACACATGGAGGCTAAACAATACACTACTTAATAATGAAGTGATCACTGAAGAAATCAAAGAGGAAATAAAAAAATACCTAGAAACAAATGACAATGGAGACACGACGACCCAAAATCTATGGGATGCAGCAAAAGCAGTTTTAATAGGGAAGTTTATAGCAATAAAATCCTACCTTATGAAACAGGAAACATCTCGAATAAACAACCTAACCTTGCACCAAAAGCAATTAGAGAAAGAAGAACAAAAAAACTCCAAAGTTAGCAGAAGGAAAGAATCATAAAAATCAAATCAGAAATAAATGAAAAAGAAATGAAGGAAACGATAGCAAAGATCAATAAAACTAAAAGCTGGTTCTTTGAGAAGATAAACAAAATTGATAAACCATTAGCCAGACTCATCAAGAAAAAAAGGGAGAAGACTCAAATCAATAGAATTAGAAATGAAAAAGGAGAAGTAAGAAGTGACACTGTAGAAAAAAAGATCATGAGAGATTACTACAAGCAACTCTATGCCAATAAAATGGACAACCTGGAAGAAATGGAAAATTCTTAGAAATACACAACCTGCCAAGACTGAATCAGCAAGAAATAGAAAATATGAGCAGACCAATCACAAGCACTGAAATTGAAACTGTGATTAAAAATCTTCCAACAAACAAAAGCCCAGAACCAGATGGCTTAAAAGGGGAATTCTATCAAACATTTAGAGAAGAGCTAACACCATTCCTTCTCAAACTCTTCCAAAATATAGCAGAGGGAGGAAGACGCCCAAACTCATTCTACGAGGCCACCATCACCCTGATACCAAAACCAGACAATGATGTCACAAAGAAAGAAAACTACACGCCAATATCACTGATGAACATAGATGCAAAAATCCTCAACAAAACACTAGCAAACAGAATCCAACAGCACATTAAATGGATCATACACCATGATCAAGTGGGGTTTATTCCAGGAATGCAAGGATTCTTCAATATATGTAAATCAATCAACGTGATACACCATATTAACAAATTGAAGGAGAAAAACCATATGATCATCTCAACAGATGCAGAGAAAGCTTTCGACAAAATTCAACACCCATTTATGATAAAAACCCTGCAGAAAGTAGGCATAGAGGGAACTTTCCTCAACATAATAAAGGCCATATATGACAAACCCACAGCCAACATCGTCCTCAATGGTGAAAAACTGAAAGCATTTCCACTAAGATCAGGAACAAGACAAGGTTGCCCACTCTCACCACTCTTATCCAACATAGTTTTGGAAGTTTTAGTCACAGCAATCAGAGAAGAAAAGGAAATAAAAGGAATCCAAATCAGAAAAGAAGAAGTAAAGCTGTCACTGTTGGCAGATGACATGATAGTATACATAGAGAATCCTAAAGATGCTACCAGAAAACTACTAGAGCTAATCAATGAATTTGGTAAAGTAGCAGGATACAAAATTAATGCACAGAAACCTCTGGCATTCCTATACACTAATGATGAAAAATCTGAAAGTGAAATCAAGAAAACACTCCCATTTACCATGGCAACAAAAAGAATAAAATATCTAGGAATAAACCTACCTAAGGAGACAAAAGACCTGTATGCAGAAAATTATAAGACACTGATGAAAGAAATTAAAGATGATACAAATAGATGGAGAGATATACCATGTTCTTGGATTGGAAGAATCAACATTGTGAAAATGACTCTACTACCCAAAGCAATCTACAGATTCAATGCAATCCCTGTCAAACTACCACTGGCATTTTTCACAGAAATAGAACAAAAAATTTCACAATTTGTATGGAAACACAAAAGACCCCGAATAGCATAAGCAATCTTAGGAATGAAAAACGGAGCTGGAGGAATCAGGCTCCCTGACTTCAGACTATACTGCAAAGTTACAGTAATCAAGACAGTATGGTACTGGCACAAAAACAGAAAGATAGATCAATGGAACAGGATAGAAAGCCCAGAGATAAACCCATGCACATATGGTCACCTTATCTTTGATAAAGAAGGCAGGAATGTACAGTGGAGAAAGGACAGCCTCTTCAATAAGTGGTGCTGGGAAAACTGGACAGGTACATGTAAAAGTATGAGATTAGGTCACTCCCTAATACCATACACAAAAATAAGCTCAAAATGGATTAAAGACCTAAATGTAAGGCCAGAAACTCTCAAACTCTTAGAGGAGAGCATAGGCAGAACACTCTATGACATAAATCACAGCAAGATCCTTTTTGACCCACCTTCTAGAGAAATGGAAATAAAAATAAAAATAAACAAATGGGACCTAATGAAACTTAAAAGCTTTTGTACAGCAAAGGAAACCATAAACAAGACCAAGAGACAACCCTCAGAATGGCAGAAAATATTTGCAAATGAAGCAACTGACAAAGGTTTATTCTCCAAAATTTATAAGCAGCTCATGCAGCTCAATAACAAAAATCCAAACAACCCAATCCAAAAATGGGCAGAAGACCTTAATAGACATTTCTCCAAAGAAGATATACAGACTGCCAACAAACATATGAAAGAATGCTCAACGTCATTAATCATTAGAGAAATGCAAATCAAAACTACAATGAGATATCATCTCACACCAGTCAGAATGGCCATCATCAAAAAATCTAGAAACAGTAAGTGCTGGAGGGGGTGTGGAGAAAAAGGAACCCTCTTGCACTGCTGGTGGGAATGTAAATTGATACAGCCACTGTGTAGAACAGTGTGGAGGTTCCTTAAGAAACTACAAATAGAACTACCATATGACCCAGCAATCCCACTACTGAGCATATACCCTGAGAAAACCATAATTCAAAAAGAGTCATGTACCAAAATATTCATTGCAGCTCTGTTTACAATAGCCCAGAGGTGGAAACAACCTAAGTGTCCATCATCGGATGAATGGATAAAGAAGATGTGGCACATATATACAATGGAATATTACTCAGCCATAAAAAGAAACGAAATTGAGCTATTTGTAATGAGGTGGATAGACCTAGAGTCTGTCATACAGAGTGAAGTAAGTCAGAAAAAGACAAATAAGGGTAAGCTGTGACAAAACGAGAGAGAAGCATGGACATATATACAGTACGAAACGTAAGGTAGATAGCTAGTGGGAAGCAGCCGCATAGCACAGGGAGATCAGCTAGGTGCTTCGTGACTGCCTGGAGGGGTGGGATAGGGAGTGTGGGAGCGAGAGAGATGCAAGAGGGAAGAGATATGGGAACATATGTATATGTATAACTGATTCACTTTGTTATAAAGCAGAAACTAACACACCATTGTAAAGCAATTATACTCCAATAAAGATGTTAAAAAAAAAAAAAAAAAAGAAAAGCTAAAAAAATCCCCAACCAAGATGAGAAGCCAGAGATAACATCCTGTGAGAATGTGAGGGGAAAAAGTCTCTCAGCTGGATCTTCTGAACCAGGACCCTACAGCCCTCAGTGAAAGCTCAGTTCTCTGGCTAAAAACCTGGCAGCGAGGACCTCAAGGACATATTGCATCCTTTTCCTTAGGGAATGCTTTGGCTAAAAGTGATATTTCAACCTGAAATGAGGGAAAAGAGATCTAATTCCTAGAGCTTATTTTTGAGCCACTGACAATACCTCTCTCATTTGAAACAATTTATTTTGACTGGTGCTAGAGGCCCTAACAAAATCACAGTGGTCAGAGTGATAGTTTTGAAATTGTGGGAGTAAAGACCTATTGCAACATCATTCGGATTTAATCACAGAATTGGAGGAAAGGAGTAAAAGCTGCTTGAAAAAACTTTAACGAAAAAAAACAACAAAAAAATGAACTACTGCATGGATATTGCCAGAAACTGATTAAGAAAAGCTCACAGAATTTTTTAAATAAATATTATTTATTTATTTTTTAATAGCAACTCCAGATTTGATCTCTGAGCTTTACTGAAGCACTTTATCTCACAAACTGGGGAAGGTCTAAATGGTATGCCCTATCTTTATTGAAATATGGCCCCCAAATGCAGGTTCTCTGTGGCTGCTTTGAAATTAGCCAAATTGTATTGGGTTCGTCACTGGAGTGAAATGAGATCTTTAGTTTAAAAGTAATGAGGACACGGGGAGGGGGAAGGGTAAGCTGGGAGGAAATGAGAGAGCATTGACATATATACACTACCAAATGTAAAATAGATAGCTAGTGGGAAGCAGCCGCATAGCACAGGGAGATCATCTCGGTGCTTTGTGACCACCTAGAGGGGTGGGATAGGGAGGGTGGGAGGGAGACGCAAGAGGGAGGAGATACGGGGACATAAGTATACATATAGCTGATTCACTTTCTTATACAGCAGAAACTAACACAACATTGTAAAGCAACTATACTCCAATAAAGATGTTAAAAAAAAACGTAATGAAGTGTAATTGGAACATAAATAATTTTCAAACATTTTGGCCTAGGCCTGAACACTAGCATGTGAATAATTTTGAGTCATGCCCCAGGGAATATATTGGTAGACATAAGTGGGGAGCATGCATTCCAAACACTGCCTTAAGGGTTCCAAGCATAATGATGAGGACAGACAAACCTCTGCTTTTTTAGTCCAAGAGCCTCAACAGAAAGCCTTCTGCTCTGTTGCTTACCCCCGTGGAGAACAGAGCCCCACAGCCTCTCTTAGCCACAGAGCAGGAACAGCTCAGCTCATCAAAGCTCTCTCTGCCTCAGCAAACATAAAGAATTGTAGTACCTGGCCTGAGAGCTGCTTCCCCACCAAACAGGAGGTGAAATTAGGATAAACAAGACTTGCGAAAATAATGACTTGGAAGCTACTGTATCAGCTTCCTTGGAGGAGTGGAATACAGAGGGAGCCATCCACTAATATACAGAAGGAAGGAGTGGACTAAACCTGGGCACCAGAGGACTCTCCTTCACTGCTGTCTTTTTGCATTGCCCTACTCCTCCAGAAATAGGACATCCATATTCCATAAAGGGGTTACTTGTCTAATAGCAGCAACTGTGCAATGACTAAGCATCCTCATCTGCCCTCATATAAAAATGTGATTTAAGGAAAAAAATGTGATTGGAGCCTCTTTCCTGGCTCTTCAGGCGTCTAAACCTTACAAAGTTCATCCCTAAATAAAAAACTATATCATCCTTCCACCTTCTTTTCTTCCTTGTAGCCCAGTTCTTTCATTTTCTCTTTGTCTTTGATTTGATAAACACATTCTCAGGAAAATGTTCTGGATTTAATGGCTTATTCTTTTCTGAGCTGTGTTTTCTCAAGAGACCATGAGAATCTTGATAACCCCAAATAATGAATCTCTGACAGTGGGCTTTCTAGATTCACAGTCATTGATTGATAGAAGGATTAGGGAGGTCTGCCTGCAAACTATAAGCTGAGAGTGCTGCGTGTTCCCCAGGTTCATTCATTCATTCACTCTCATTCATTCACATAACAAACATGTTATAAACTCCAATAAGCACTGTGTTCATTATTGACCCAATCAATCCACATCAGCATAACACAGAAACCCCATATATATGAGACCAAAAAGGCACAGACCCCGATTTAAAGAAACTTAAGTCTGGTAAAAGAGATAGGCATGTAAACAAAGCACAAAGACATAAAATATATGTTAGAGGTAAAAGCAACATACTCTGTATAGGAAACAGAGAGGTGAGAAAATAATTCTGATAGGAATATGCAGAGTTGATTCAAGTCTTGAAGTAAGAGTATCAGTGGGGCAGCGGGGGAGGGCAGACCTACTGGGCTGAGTAAACAGCATGAGTGATGGACGAAAGGTCTGAACATAGAAACAGAATCTGGCCAGAACACAAGAGGTCAGATCACTGGATGCCACGCTAAAGAGTTTGGAAAAGTCTATTAATAACTGTATTAGATTCACAAGGCTTCTATAACAAATTAATACAAACCTGTTGACCATAAACAACAGGAATTTATTCTCTCACAGTTCTGAAGTCCAAAATTAAGGCGTCAGCAGTATCGCGATCTCTCTGATGGCTCTAGGAAAGAATTCTTCCTTGCCTTTTCCTAGCCAGCAAGGCTTGGCGTTCCTTTGCTTGTAGCTGAATCAGTTTTTGCCTTCCTCTTCATGGCTGTCTTCTCTCTCCATCTATCTCTGTTTCTCTGTTTTCTCTTCTTATAAGGACACCAGTCATTGGATTAGGGCCCACCCTAATCCAGGATGACTTTATCTTGACTAGTCATATCTGCAAAACACAATTTCCAAATAAAATCACATTTTGAGGTTCCAGGTGGACATGAATTTGGGGAGAACACTGTTCAACTCCATATAGTAATTGATGTTATGTACCATGTTTGAGCTAAAGGGTAGGATAATCTGTCACAGCTTCAAGCAGGCAAGTTTTGTGTCTAATGCCACTAATTAAAATCTTCTTACTAAAGACAAGTTCACTACTTCAAAAGTAGCATAGACTGAACAGCCAGTCAGACATAGAAGGATGAAGGAAGAGAGAGGGATCAATAATAACTCAGGTTTGGCTTCCCTAGTGGCGCAGTGGTTGAGAGTCCGCCTGCCGATGCAGGGGACGCGAGTTCGCGCCCCGGTCCGGGAGGATCCCACATGCCGCGGAGCGGCTGGGCCCGTGAGCCGTGGCCGCTGGGCCTGTGCGTCCGGAGTCTGTGCTCCACAATGGGAGAGGCCACAGCAGTGAGAGGCCCGCGTACCGCAATAATAATAATAATAATAATAACTTAGGTTTCCAATGGAGGTGATAAGAAAACAATAACAAGGTGAAGGCACCCAACATTTGTTGAGTGTTTCCTACATGCTAGGCATTTTTCTAACTGCTAGTACTTCATTAATACTCATAACAATCCTAGTGCGAAATATTTTACCATTTCGCAGGTGGTAAATTGTGTACGATTTTGCAAGTGATAAAAGAAGCACAGAGAGGTTAAATACTTAGCCTATGGTCACACAGCTAATCAATGTGAGAGCTGGAAAGTGAAGCCAGATAGTCTAACTCCAGACCCTGTGACTTTAACCACTACACTAGAACTATATGGTAGTACTATCTTTAACCAAGGGAACCCAGGAGAAGAAATTTTATTAGGGGAAAAAGCAAAAAGTGGGGGAAACAAACTTGGTTAGAAGCATATTCAAAGAAATGTGCCTCCTAGCACTTAACGTCAGAATCTGAGTTACATTTGGTGCGTTAGGATAAGTCACACATATGACTTATATAAAAGATCCAAATACACAGAATAAATGCTGTGCTACAGCACAAAAATATAATGCCTCAGGCCACCGTAATAAATTACCAGAAGGGAGAAATTTAATGATAGAAAAGACTCTTTGGCATTTCTTTTTGGATTTACTAGTCCACTCTTTATCTCCAAGTCAGTCTATGGCATTCACTATACTCTGCTCCTCGGCAACCCTGGGCAGGGCATTGCATAGGCTTTGGTCACTGGAATGAAGTACTGGAGTATCATATCCCAGACTGCTTTATTTCTTCATCATTGCTGCTATAGAGATACCTCATTATCAGAAATGGTTTCATATGTTGCATCTCCATTACAAAAACCTCCTTTAAGCATAGATCACCTCTATTTAGCACACACTCTCCTTCCTACATTATAGGGTCTTTACTTTTAAGTCTCCTCTTCTCACTAGTTTCACTCCTTGACTTCACACTTCTATCCACAGTAATCTGTCTTCCACCCCAGCAGTGTACTGCAATTGCCCCTCCTTGATAATCAATGTTAAATCAGAGGGTGGCTTCTAATATTAGTGTAGTATTTGACACTGATGACCTCTCCTTCCTTCTTGAAACTCACTGTTTTGGTGGTTTAGAGAATATCACCTCTTCCCAGTTTTCTTCTTTCCTCCATGGTTTCTTGTGAACCCATTTCTTTTTTGAGTACTGATTTCTCTGCTCATAATTTAAATCAGTGACTGTCAAACAGGGCATTATGAATCCCAAATAAGGGGACGCCCCGGGGATAAGGATTTTTATAAGTAGCCTCAAAAATAGCCCTCAGTGATCTCTGCCTCATGGTATTGATATCCCTTGTGATTTTTCTTATACAAATTTCACTTGCACAACTATTTCCACAGCTGAAAATTGGCTTGAAAGCCAATGAATGCTCTAAATGTTGGTGTTTGTCAAGGTTCCATCCTTGGCCTGTTTCTCTTTACACTGTATCCACTCTACCTAGGAAATCATGCCTATGTCCATATTGATAATTACCTCCCTCTACTCTTACAGTTTCCATATGTATATTCCTAGACATACCTCAAAACTTAACTGCCCCATGGTATTCATATCCCTTGTATAATCCCATCATCTTGAGGTAGACTGGTGGACTGGCCCTACTGAGTTATTCCTAGTGAACGGAAGACTGCAGACCTAACTTCTGCAATTAGGCTATAAGAGGACTGTGGCTTCCACCTTGAAAGGTTCTCCCTTGCCCTCTCTTGGATTGTTCAACATGAATTAGCCAACTGCTATATGGAAAGGCCCATGGATGAGTGACAGAGGCTTCAAAACCCAGGTGAGTGAGCTTGAAAGAAGATACTCTGTCAGTCAAACCTTCAGATGAGACCACAGGCACGGCCAGCAAAACCGGACTGTAACCTGAAAGACCCTGGGCTGGAGGAACCCAGCTAAACCTCACCCAGATTCCTGACCTACAGCAAGTGTGAGATAATAAATGCTTGTTGTTTTAAACTGCCACATTTCTGGGGGATTTGTTATGCAGCAATAGATAACTAATATAGGAATCCTAACTGTTAGGCTTCACCACTCACACATGGCTCCCTGCCCCCACCAATCCAGTCCCTGCCTGCAGCCCCCTTTCTCCACCACTGCCAGAACCATTCAACCAGACCAGTTTGGTTTTGATCTTTCCTATAAATTGATTTTCCTTCTACAAATTTTATTTGCACAACAATTTCCACTGCTTAAAATTGGTTTGAAAGCCAAAGAATGCTCTAATTGTTGGTGTTTGTCAAGGTTCCATCCTTGGCTTGTTTCTCTTTTCACTGTACCCAGTGTCCCTGGGAAATCATGCCTGCGTCCGTATTGATAATTACCTCCCCCTATTCTTATAGTTCCAAGTGCACATTCCTAGACTTACCTCAAAATTTAACTGATCATTGGCCATCTCCATTTGAATGTCCCACAAGCACCTGAAAGTGACCAAAACTAAACTTGTAAACATCCTTGCAAAATATATTTCTCCTATATTTCCCACTTTAATAATCAGTGCTACCATGACCCAGATCATCCTTAATTTCTCCCTCTCACTCCTCACTGTTCTTTCAATAATCACTTAAAATCCCATAAAATCCACTTCCTTACTATGCCTTGTGTATATGGGGATAATAATAGGAATCAATACATAAAATTATTGTAATGCTAGCACATACTGAATGCTAGCCAAATGTTTTCTATTGTTATTTATTGTGCCACTTTCAAACCCATTCATTACCTTGCAAAAGTGATATTTCTAAACCTCATGACATTGCCCTGCTTAAAGCTCTTCGATGGTCCACTTACTACTCCTTAGTGCAGCATCCTACAACCTTCATAATCTGGCAAACCTCTCAAGTTTTTTCTCTCTCCATCCTTCCCTACTGAACCTTAAACCCCAATCTGACTAAGCTACTTGACCTTCTTCAAGGGCCATGTTCTCACATGCCTCTCTGTGGTTGCAAATGTTGTCCCTTCTACCGTAAATACCTTTTCTACCCTACTGACCTGGCTAACTCCCACCCATCCTTTCAAAATTTGACTGATGTCATCAAATATTCCAGACAACTTCCCTAACCACCACACACACACACACACACACACACACACACACACACACACACACACACACTAACACACTCATGCATGCAGGTGGACCCTCCCATGAAAATCCATGGGTCTCTTTGCACACCTCTATACCTAACATCTAAGGAATTGTAACTAACTGTGTACATCTCTGTCTTTCTCCACTAGACATGAGCAGTGTACTCCAGCAATGAGCAGGAACATATGGAACATTGTAGGCACTCAATAAATTTTTAATCAAGGAATAAATGAGGGCTCTAATCTAACATTTCTTCTTTTCTTTGAGAGAATGTACGAACTTTCTGTATTTTGTTGCTACAGTTGACTTTTGTAGTGCTGGCTTGATATAGTGTGGCAACAACTAGAGGGATTCTTAGTAAAGATGAATCAAGGACATCGTTTCTGGACAATGAAGAACCCTGGGAAGCTCCAGAGACTTTGGACCCATCTGTCCAACCTGGACCAAGTGAATGAAGTCATAACAATCTCTGCAAGCCTGCCTATTCCATAGCTTCAGGCAGATGCACACCTGGCTAGAGTCTACTATTTTTAATTCCCCACTCCCACAAAATTCCATAACAATTGTTATAAAATTGAAAGGTTTTGAGTACTTCAAGCAAAAGCTTCAAATCAACAATGCCAGTGAGGTAGGTTTTGTGTCTCATCTTTCAACAGCTATCTAAGTAGTCAGGTACCTTAGGTTGGCACACCATTAGCCAGTGTATTGATTTCCAATTGGTGGGAGGAGCAAGGTCTATATCACTTCAGTAAGTGTCAAAAAGACAAGTAAAGAGACCAAAGAGTTTCCTGTCTTTTTAGATATAATCAAGGAGCTGCTAAGTCCCTGGTTCTCAAAATATGTAAGAATGAGGAAGTTACACTTTTTTTCTTCCTATATAATTTTCTATTTTAGTTTAACCTGAAGAAGTAAAATAACTGTTAAGAAATTACATGTACTACTGGTAGAAATGGGAGAGTGTCTCAAGGTCTCAACAACAACAACAAAAATGAGCATGTCTGTATTACTAGTGAGACCTTTTACTAAACCCATTCATTTCTGTGAGATCAGAAAGGACAGTTTCTCAAACAGAACTTTTTCTGTTGCTAGGAAAAAGAAATTAAGGGAAAAGTATACCTATAAAATTGATCAAGAGGGTAAAGAAAGAACTCTCTTTATATTTCCAGCACAAAGAAATGGAATTATTCTTCAAGAACATATTTTCATCACTAGAGTAAGGCGACAATGATCAGAGTAAGACTGAAAGAGATCAGAGTAAGACTGTAGTGTTTACATATTGGAATATTTGTCATTTTCCTTGGAACAAGTAATTTCCCCAGAGATGTTGGCTGGAAGTTTCTATGCTGCTGCAAAAATAGGAAATAGAAGCAATAAACAAGGGACGAGAATATTTTGTGTGAGAAAATACAACTCAGAAAAAGTGATGGCAAATAACAGACTGAAGTGCTGACCCCACTAAAAAAAGATGTCAATTTCAGTTACTAACTGAGAAATGACGTGTTCTGCAAATGTGGGCCCAATAAGGTGTATACAGGGTTACACAGTGTAATTCACCTCACCTTGCACCATAAAACAACTCTAGAATTCAGAGGGAAAGGAGATAATGTTTTCTAAAGATGCTTTGCAATCTTACCTTTGAATTTATGATATATCCATCTTAGAAAACTCCTTGCAGAAGACAGTGACTTTATCAGCACCCAAAAGATGTATTAATGAAAGCTCATCTCACCTGGAAGAAGATATTCTCAAGATACATATATGGCAAGGGGCTGATATCAAGAATGATAGAAAGAACAGTGGAGGAGTGGACAGGGGCTTTGAACAGATGCATCACAAGGAAGGATGTATGAATGGACAATAGGCACATGAAGGAATTGTTCATTAGGGAATGTAAATTAACCAACAATGAGATACCATTATGCACCCACAAGAATGGCCAAACTCTACGGGACTAACTATACCAAGTGTTGGTGAGGATGTGGAGCAACTAGAATGCTCATGCACTGTGATGGGAATATAAAATGATTCAGTAACTTTGGGGAGAAGGTCTGCTCGCTTATAAAATTTAACATACATTTATTCTATGACCCCTTAATTCTACCCCAAGAATTGCACAAGATAAATAGAAACATATTCACAAAATGCCTTGCCATAGATTGTTTACAGCACCTTTATTCATAATTAGCCAAAACCCAGAAATAGTCCAGGAGTCCATCAATAGGAAAATGAATAAACAAACCATGGTATGTTCATACAATGGAATACTACTCAACAATATATGTGCAACAACATAGATGAATCTCAAACTATTATGGTGAGTGAAAAAATCTATATCAATCAGGGATCTCCAAAAAAACAGAACAGAACAAGATCAATATGTATACACACATAAAAGGATTATAAGAACTGGCTTATACATTTGTTGGGGTGGGCAAGGGCAGACAGGCAAGCTGGCAACGTAGGCTGCAGTCTTGAGGCAGAATTTCTTCTTCTTCAATAAATCTCAGTTTTTGCTCCTCAGGCCTCCAACTGATTGGACAAGGCCTACGCACATTATCAAGGGAAATCTCCTTTACTGAAAGGTAATTGATTGTGGATGTTAACCACATTTCCAAAATGCCTTCAAAGCAACACGTAGATTGGTGTTTGATTACATAACTGGGTACTATAGCCTAGCCAATTTGACACATAAAATTAACCATCACAGAAGCCTTACAAAAAAAGACTATACTCCCTGATCTTATTTATATGAAATTCTAGAACAGGGAAAACTAATATAAAGAGGTATAAAGTCAGAAAGGAGTTTGCCTCTTGGGGTTGGTAGTGAAGAGGCAGGAGAGAACTTTCTAGGGCGATGGTAACATTCTACATACTAACAGGGGTTTGAATTACACAAGTGTGTGCATTTGTCAACAGTCAGGGAATGTACATTTGGGATTTGTGCTTTTTATATACAGAAACTGTATTTCAAAGGAAAAAATCTATAAGTGACTAGTGAACTCTATTTGATAATATGTATGCTGAGTATTGAGGGAAGTTTTAAATGCTTTGAAAAGTAGGATTGATGGATGGATATTTAGAAGGGTAGATATGTTGATATATATGTGATAAGGTGAGTTTGGGAGTGTTAACGTCGGAGTGAAGATGAGGCATACACAAAAGTTCACTGTAAAATGCTTTTGGCTTTGCTGTATTTTTAAAAATTATCATAACAAAACGTAGGGAAAACAAATCAGTCTCTCAAAATAAGTTACATGTTTGTATCCTTCTTCCATCAACCAATTGCAATCAAGTGTCAGCCCAAGTGCTGTATCAAACTACTCTCACTAAGACCACCAACCTCTATATTGCTAAATCTCATGGCACTCTTCTAGACCTAGCATATTTTAAATTTCAGAGAAGGTGGCCCTGAACTTAAGAGCTCATTAAATACTCTTGAAAAAGGAGTGTTGCCTCAACTTTAAATACTGGCGTGCTTTTCTTCACAACCACTGATTCCTCCTCCTTTTTGTAAGCAGAAAACTATCAATATCAACCTTTTTGAATTTTCTGTGTCCTAGAACCTTGCTACTCAAAGTGTGAATCAGCAGCGTTGGTGTTACCTGGGAACTTGTTAGAAATGCAGAATCTTAGGTCGCACCTCTGAATTACTCAATGAGAATCTGCATTTTAACCAGAAGATGATTCATATGCATATTAAAGAATGGGAAGCTCTGGTTTCTAGCTTAGCTGTCCAAGCTGTTTATTGGTCTAAGACACCAACGTTTCCTGATTGACCGTCTAAATCTCTGGATCCTCCTTCACAGGCTCCTTTTCTTCTCTCCACCAAGTATAAATTAGAGTTCTGTCCAGATGTTCTGATGCTCTTCTTTCCTTATCCCAGTTTTGGCCATCTGTTCGCCTAAATGCTAAAGTCTCCCAAATATCTATCTCTATCCACTCCTTTGAGGTCCAGATCTATACATCCAATCGCGTATTGACAATTTCGCTTTCAATGTCCCCCAGACACCTCAGACTCGTATCAGAAACTGAGTTCAACTTTTCTTCCACTATACACCCTTCTCCTCCTCCCCACACTGCATGTCTTAGTTAATGGTGCCAGTATCCAAGAGGGGAGTCATGCTAGATGCACATCGCCTCCACTCTGTACCGTAACCAGGTACTGTTCTACTCTTCACCCAGCTTTCTAAATATCTCTGAGATAGGTCCCTATCTCTCCCTTCCTGTTGCCACTGATAAGCTTTTCCTTCACACCTAGGCTATTTCATAATAGATTTTCCTGCCTTTGGTAAAGCACTTCTCCATTCAACTTTTTCCAGAGTGGTTTACCTAAAACAAAACTTTCATCATGTCTCTTTTTTGCTTTTAAAATCTTTCAACAATAAGCCTTACTTTCAGTATAAACTTCAAACATCTTGGGCTATATTTATACCTCACACCCTAAACAAAATGAACAGATTTATAGTAACTGAAATGTTTTCTCACATCCTAGTATCTCTATGCACACTACTTCTTCTTCCTGGAAAGCAGATTTTAAGAATGGTGAAGATCATGTGATCTACGATTAAGTGACCAGGTTTCAAATCCCAGCTCTGCAGCTATACCAGTTATGTAACCTTGATTATGTTATTCAGTGTCTCTAGGACCCAGTTGACTCAGTCATGAAATGGGAGATGCAAATGGGATTTGTGTGTGTATGTGTACATATGTGTGTGAATAACGTATTTAGTGAGGCATATCCTAAATATTGAATGTGGCATGGTTACCACTATATTACATGAAATGCCTGTAACTGCCTTTACTCATACTCTTCTTGGTGATCAACATGACAGTAACCTTCCCCTCAGCTTGAACTTTAGACCACCTTCTTCCTGACTTTAAGCTTTTTTTTTCTTTTTTTTTTTTTTAAGAGCATTCACCTTTGAAAACTTATAATTGTAAATCCTTTCTCGTCTCCTTTGAGATGTAAATCTTCTATCAGTCTCTGGCTAGTTTACTACTAGCTGCTACTAGAAAGATACTCAGAAGTATCTTTCTCAAGGACCTGGAAACCATTTCTTGAAAATGTAATCATCAAGGAAGACAGTGCCCTTATCTCCCAGTTCCTATGGGAGGGTAGGTGTCTGACTTTGGTGCACACCTTATTGCAAGTTGCAAAACTACATCCTGCCATCAAAACTGGGTAAGCCAATTAGCAAACACAGATGGCCCGTGACTTTTCTCTAACGTCCTGTAGTGCTTTTCCACTAAATTACCCTGGCACTTAAAAACTCGGCCACTCTTCGTTTCGGTGGGGTTGAGTTCAGCCTGGAGTCTGGCCTCTCTCATTGACTGTAAGAGCCTTGAATAAAGTCATCAGTGCCTGTTTAACTTTGGTACAATTTTTGCTTTGTCATTGGGTAATTGTTACTCATCCTTTCAAAAGTCAGTTTAAATGTCACTTTTTTTAGGAAGACTTCCTTAATGACCTCCAGGCTACCTTCCTACACAAAGATTTGGTTGTCTTTCTTCTAAACTTCTACAACACTTGGTACATGCCTCATATAAAATAGGTTTCTTTTTATTTATCTGTCTCATCTCCCAGAATGGGAGTTCCTTGATACACATGTATATCTTGCATCTCTGTATTGCTCATTTCTACAGCAAATTTTAGTCCATGATGGACATCAATTAATGGTGGTTGAATGAATTAATAATCACATGGATAAAGATATCAAATCCAGATCTTGTCATAACATGATGCTGAGCAAAGCATGACCAGCAGGCTACATCCTGCTTATTTAATGTCTGAAGGATCCGAGGTAATCATGAAGAACATATTATCTGATGAGTGCAACACACACAAAATCTATGCTGAGCGAGTAAGAAAAGAATATCCCTCTTCCTCCTGGAATACATATCATTTTATGCCCTCTACTAGTTTCTAGCATTTTGGGATCTCAGATGTTTCTACACTTACTAAGTGAACATTTAGTTTGAGAAACATATATATGTTAAACAATTTTTTTTTTTACTTTTGGTGAAGAAATAATCTTATTCCTCAGCTCAGTTGTTTAAGCTGTAAATTTGGTAAACTGAATGTTAGAATACTGTGAGTTTCATGTGTGCCTTGACAATGTTTTCCTAACTGGGAAGACAATAACCTCACTCTTATGCCTCAAGGCTTGTACATGCTAGAGAAAAACAGATTTCAAGGTTTATGGAGCACATCAACTTTACCACATTCATGAGGAGCACAGCCTACTATTTATTGGGTGCTAACTAGGGGAAACACATTGAGCTAAGCACTTTATAAGCATCATTTTATTTAAATACCAATTCTGTGATTTAGATATTCTAATTATTTTAACTGACCAAGCTCATCTTGTTGAAATCTTCCTTTGCTTACTTTTCCCCAGCCACGTGACCTTTCTAGTCCTTGAGTTTCCCATCTCAGAGCTTCTGGAGTTAGCTGTTTCCTCCATCTGCACTCATTTTCCTGAGAGTCTTTGTTTGGTTGATTCCTTCTCATCCTTCAGGTGTCAGCTTAAACTTCACCTTCTCAGAGAAGCTTTTCTTGACTACCCAAGTTAAAGTTGCTGCTTACCCCTCCCAAGTCACTCTCTACTTCTTCCTCCTGATTTAACTTCTTTATAGCAGAGGTTCTCAAAATGTCCTTTGCAGTCCTGTGGGGATCTCTGAGACCCCTTTAGGGGCGTCCATGAAGAGAACAATATTTTTATAATAATACTGAGGTGTTATTTGCCTTTTTCACTGTATTGACATTTGTACTAACAGTGCAAAAGCAGTGGCAGGTACCATCCTTTATGCCTTAGTATGAATCAAGTCACTGGCACCAACTGTACTAGTGGTCATGGTATTCCTCAGTGCCATGCAATCACAGGATACAAAAACAAAAAGTAAATACAAAAAACAAAAAAGTAGCTTAAGAATATCCTTGATGAAGCAGTAAAATGTATTAATTTTATGAAACCTCTACCCTTGAGTATACACTTTTTCAATATTCTGTGTGATGAAATGGGGAGTACACATAAAATACTTTTGATGCACTCCAAAGTACGATTATCTCAAAGAAAAGCACTAGTATGATTGAATTGAGAATAGATTATCTATTTTTTTTTTCATGGAACAGCATTTCTATTCAAAAGCACAACCTAGAAACTTGGGTATATGGCAGACATTTTCTAAAAGGTAAACAACATGAATCTGTCACTGCAAGGAAAACAACTGACAATATTTGTTGCCAGTAATAAAATTTGATTTTTCCAGAAAAAAATCAGAATTTTGAAAACTTGTATGTGCCACCATGAGCTTGAAAGCTTCCAGATACCTAAGATTTTTCTGATAAGAACTGTGGTAATATTAACAAATGTGATTTTTTTATGTTGCATATGTGTATATAACTCAGTGAACCGATATTTTCCAAATGACCGATACATGACATTATAAAAACATGAATGGATAAAAGAGCCATTGAAACTGTAAGACAGACCCATAGGTTATTATTGTAACAGAATATGAAAAGTTTATTGATATGATTTTGGACTCTACACTGCAATTAACATTTAAGAAGCTACCACTTGTCAAGTTTTATCACCAGCTTACATTCTATTCTACATTTGTAATTATTGTTATTGTCTATCTGCATCCATTGATTGTTAGCCATAAGAAGAGAGTCTACGTCTGTCTTATTCATTGATATCTCCTGTGCCTAAGAGAGTGCCCGACACATACTAGGTGTTTGATAAATATTTGGTTGCATGAATGAATTCTCATTTTAAAGATGAAGAAATTTAGTCTTAAAGACATAATGTTACGTACCCAAGGTCACAGATCTACTAAGTGGCTGAGAAGGAATTCAAATTCAGTTCTGTCCAGCTTCAAAGTTCATGCTCTTCATTAAGTTACTCAACCAAATTGCCTCTCCAGTGAAGATTTGGAGATGGTCTTTAGTCCAACTTATAGACTGATCCAGGGTCACAGAGTTAGTTCTTCTGAAAAACAGCCCAGGCTTCCATCCACTCCCATTAGGGGTGGGTAGGTGTGGAACCAAGGCCATGGAAATCACATGAGGCAGCTTCCATTTCTCCTGCCTTATCCCCAGCTCTTTCTTTTCTAAAACCCCAGATGACGAGGAAAGGCACAGAAGAAATGGGGCCTGGCATGCTAAGTTGAGGGCTTTAACTTTCTAACCACAGCAGATATTTTTCCATAGCTGACAACTAAGTCACACATCTTGCAGAGGTGTGCTTTGATAAATGACACCCAGCTACACCAAACAGACCCCACCATTCAGAGACTGCAGCCACTGAAATGGAATCGCATTCTGGCAATTCCAGTGCTTGGCAGAAGCATAGAGCACAAGTCTTGAGAGAACAAGATCCTTTGGAAAGGCTCGTGCCAGGTCTCTCTTGAAATTTAATTACTTTCCCTTTATAGATGACACTTAAAACAAACCAACAACAAAAATACTTTATTGCTAAATTATTTCAAATGCTGCATGGCAGCGACCAAAGCACATGTGACTCCAGCTGTCACTAAAGAAAATTTCATGTGTGTGTTCACAGGTAACATAGCTGGGAAGCTGGAGAATAGAATGAAAAGGGACCTTATGCGCCCCTACGCTCTGCTCTCATGATGCCCAGGGCAATACTTATCAGACACCACTTCCAGTGCTCAAGGAAATACCCTTGATCAATGTTGGGCTTAAACACTGAGTGGCTACTTAGCATGGTAAGCTCACCAGCTTCTAGCACAGAGCAGATAATCAATAAATGATCATTAAATGACTAATTTTCCATAACGCCAGTAGATATTTCACACATTCACCATGAGTATGCTTCCTCTAATCCGGAAACACTATGGTTGTAGTGAAGACCAGACAAATCCTGCTGTCTGTAGCAGAGAAGGTTAAATTTGTAAATCATAGCGGTTTATATACTTCTGCTGGTAAAGATGATAATATTTTACCTTTAGAGAGATCTTATATCCAGATCACGCTGTCAGATGAAAATACTGACTTAGCCTACAGCCCTACTACAAAATATAAAATAGTAACATCTACCTCTCCCAGAGGAAATTCAACCACACTATCATTTGGGGTGGAGGTAGGGGAGGATATTAAAGAAACTAGATATTTAAATTAATTGAGTTAATAATAGAAGGTTTAAAATGATCCTAATTAATACATTTGCTAATTATTTTTCCCTAACCTTGATATTGTTTTATGCCTAGATTTCAATGTATGTTATATCTAGATACAAGCACAAAATAAGTGCTTAATAAATTTTTGTCAAACTAATTTGATACAGTGGTTCTCTAACTATGGTCTGAGGGCCCCTGGAGATTGTGGTGTGCTGGAGCAGCTTCTATCATCTCATAAGCACCAACTATCACATTTTCAAGAATTTTATGAGCCAGTTGTTAAATATGACAGTTATTAAAAAATAAATTATAACAACTTACAATTAAGTTACATAAAAATAAAGGTAATACTCAAAACCCATCATTTCCTAAATATTTTACTACATTCCACTATTTCTAGGTTCTTGAGGTTATTAAATCTATTGTATTTTTATATAGAAATATGTAATTGTGTGCTACTGTGCTTTTCTTCCCAATTCTGCATTATCAGCCATGTTGGGAACATTTACAGCAGAAAAACTGGTAAATGCTACCAAATGGGCTTTTATTTCCTCCTTGATGAGCTGGTTATCATAATATTTACTAGCACACCACTTCCTGAGAGTTCGCAAGACTCTTTCAGGTGGTCTACCAAGTCCTCCCTCTTAATGTGAGAGACCAGATTTTCTACATACCTGTGAACCAAAACAATGATTAAAACAGATTGAATGCAGAAACAGATAGAAGACTCCAACTGTAAGCTAGATATTAAAGTAATTTTCAAGAAATGTAAAACTATGCCATTCTTCTCACTAATTTTTTTTCATAAAAAAGTGTTATTTGTGTTATGTTAAGGACAAGATAACAAGGCCAAAATGGAGTTGCTTATGCTAAGCTCCACTTCACCTAGTCAAGACCTAAATACAGTTTCAGCTCTCCCAAAAATGAAATCTTCAACCAGCCAATCAGGAATCTCCTGATCAGCATTAGTTAGGTAATCTGCCTGATAAACCTCTGCCATCTCCTACAGGGAAAGTAACCTCGCAATAATCAACCTACTTTTTTGCCTAGTTACAACCTCCTTATTCCTGCTCACTTCCACCTATAAAATCTCTGCCTTGTATAGCTCATCAGAGATCCTTCCTATCTGCTAGACTGGATGCTGGCTGATTCATGAATCACTGATTAAAGCCAGTAAGATCTTTATAATTTGCTCAGTTGACTTTTTTGTTTTTTAATAGTTAATGTAATAATGTCATCTTTTCATTTATATACTACATGGATTCATTTATACTTAGTTTTAAATTCTGATATGATAAATATTGACAGATATGTCAGAAAAGCAAAAGCTCTTTGGGGTCTTCATGAATTTTTTAAAAATGTTTTTAAGAGTGTGAAGGGGCCTAACGTCAAAAGTTGGAGAATCACTAATTTAATAGTGTAGTAAATCCTATATAGTGCTTTTTGACTTAGTGTAGTCAAACCAGAAAAGCAGGTCTATATTCCTAGGCCTTTGTGACCTTGGGAAATTAATGATTGACCTTTTCAAATCTTTATTTCTCCATTTGCGAAAAGACAGTGCTAGACAAGATGATCTCAAATGAACCTTTTTTTTAGCTCTTAGATTCTGTGACTAGGAGAATTATAAACAACCTTTGTTCCTAGTTTGAAGGCAGTGGAAATGTTTTTGCTTTGTCATCTTTTTTATACGTCTAACCCACATCATTACTATCTTTAACAATCTTTTCCGCCTAAGCTCCTGCCCCTCAAAGGATTTAACATTAGATTACATCACTATAATTACAGAAATCAGTACTTCCAGTGTCAAAAACTCAGACCAGTCCTGGACTAAATTATATGTCATACAGCAGCCATAAAAACGCAGTGCAGACCAACAAAATGCCACGGTTTAGTGTCACTCCATCCATCAGGTGGAAAACGAAATTGCTAAAGCAGGCACTGTGACCGAATTTAATAAAGCAAACTATCACCCAGGACCTGCTTTGCATTTCCCACAGCAGCGGGGTGACATGTGATGCCCCGAGTATTTTCTCTTTTCTGTGCAAGCACCATAAATTAGTATCTGTTTGACATCCTTAAAAGTGTGTGAGTTATCCCTCTTAATTCCAGGCAAGTCTGCGGCGGCTTTGCCTTCCGAAATCGCTGCGGCAAAATGCAAATGAAGTATGTAATAAAAGGCCCTTGCCAAGTGCGCCAAGACTGCAGCCTTCACTTTCATATCACATCTGCGTCTCCTTTCCTCTCGCGCACCCACAGCCAGAGCGAGATGTGAAATCGCATCTCAGTCTTCTGGGAATTCAGTCTCTAGAACCCCTCACGACACCAAACGAACAAGCAGTAAAAGCAAGCCTGCGCGGGGGCGAAGCTGCGCAGAGATGAGAAAGGTCAAGGGAGCGCGGGGGTGAGCAGCTCTGCTGGGCGTCCGCCTCGCATCTCGGGTCAAGGGTGGACCTGGGCTCCACTGAGCCCCGGCCCGTAAGAGGCCCAGGAATCAAAGCAGCGCTAAAATGGCTGCCGGCATCACCGCTGCCGGGAAGACGGCTGCTCAATGCCAAGGGCAGGCTGCCCTCCCAAAGCGGCCCAAAGCGCCCCGGGTCCGCGCCGCCCAGGAGCGTCCCCCTCCCAGCAGCAGGCGAGACGCTGTCAAGGTGCCCCGCATTTGGGGCGCCTTCCAAGGCCAAGGTGAGGCGACCCCCGCCTTCATTTAATTCTGCAGAAGGTCACCCCCTCACCACCCTCCTATGCGCGACACGTGCGGCAAGGCATTACCATGGCAACCTCCTTTTCTCCCTCTCTCTCATTATTGAACAGCTGAGACACCGAGCGTCCCTGAACTTGTTACTGCGCAAGTTAATGCAGTCCTCCGAGGGCTTAGTTTCCTAACTATTGTTCTTTGCGCAACTGATTGCTTCCTGAAGCTAGAGAAACCTACCTGTATGTTTCAGATGTTCTCCCCACCACTCCTGGGCCAAACATGTCAGTGAATCTCATCATTCTCCTCCAAGGAAGCGCAGCAGAATTACTAGAAGGAGCAGAATTCAACTTGAACCCCACTTTATTGACACTAATCTTGGAACCATTTTAACGTTTGGAGGCCTCCGTTTCAAGAGATCTAAATCATTAATAATTATAATAAATTATATTGTGTATATTATCTATTGATAATTATGGGAAAACCTCTCTCTCTCCCACCTATAATTAATGTTTGAAAGTACAATATTCTTTCTAGCTATGGCCTATCAGAATGCCCAGTGAAGTAAATTGATAAACAGGTGTTTCTTTTAATTGTAAGTAATTGAAAATAATGACCCCAGAGTACACAACTGTATGCTCAATAATCAAAGAAATGCACATTAAAATAGCTATTTAGTAAGGATTTTTTGTTTGTCTGATTTTAATAATAGCCAGTGTTGACAAGGAGTGGCAAAACTCATATATGGCTAGTGATAGAGTAAACTGATACAATCTTCCTAGAGGCAATTTTTTCAAGAAATTATTAGACCTGTGAACAAAATATAGCTACAGATGCTCATAGCACAAATGTTTATAATGTATCTTTTTAATACAGCTAAATGTACACAGAGGATTGGATAAAGAAATCGATACAGTGTGATATTGTGTATCTTTTAAAAATGAAAGGAGAGAACACATAATTCCTTGAAAGATTTTTTAAAGATTGATAGCTAAATGAAAAGTAGGTTTTAAACAGTAATTAATTTGATCTTATTTTTGTTTTACTTAAATGTATTTAATAAGGAAAATGTAAACAATGCTTATCTCTGTGTGGTGTAATTACAGATGATTTTATCTTGTTCCTTACTCTTTGACAGTGACAAGCATTATTTTATATTGTTATATATAACAAGAAAAAACCCCAAAACATGTTTTGTCCAATGTTTTATAAATAAATAAATATACACATTTATAATAATAAAATTATAATCTATTTACACCTAGGTCATAATTAAATATGTTTTCCTCAAAGGAAAGTAAAGATTTTAATAGAGAAAAGAGATCTGGATCACTCTAATCATTTGTTTCTCCCCCATCAGATATCCGAGTACGTGCATTTGGTTTGGAAAGGAAATATTTCTTTAATTCTTTAGGTTCTACCGAAGGAAACAAAAATGAGTTTCCATTGAGAGCATAATGATATTAAGGAATACTCAGAAACATTTTAGCATCATACATCTTCATTAAGGATTAAGACTTTCATTTTGTTCTGTTCTCCGGCTATAGAATTGCAAACTGAAAAGCAGTTGTGGGTTTAAAGTGGAAATTCATGAGTGATGATGAGAGGTCTGGCTCCAGCGCCAGATAGTGCACAAAGCAGAATCCTTCAAAACGGCCTTCTCTGTGGTCCTCGTACCCAGGCCCCAGAACAGCAGGGAATGGCCTGTCATCCCATTCACACACAACTACTTGATCTTCTAGGGAAACTGCTCTCTTCTCACCCTGGGGAGAGTAAATCTGACGTTTGTTAAGTCACTTGTGAGAAGCCCCGCAGAAGTACACTCAAGGCACCAAATTTCTAAGGAAAAACCCAGGCCTGACCAATGGTTGCAATGAAACTGGGCCCTTTTAAGGTTTGAGAGCTGCTCCTCGTGAATTATCCTGAAGAAAATAAATCGTAGACCTGGGCAAAGATATAGCTACAAGAATGTTTGTTTTCATACTGTTTTATAACGGTAAAATTTTAGAATCCACATAAATGTCCGAGAAATCACATTATAGCTGGATGATAAAACTGTATGTTGCCATTAAGACTAAAGATAGAGAAGAATATCCAATGAAGCAGGAAAGTGCTCACAGAGCAGTGTTATGTGAAAAGAAAGGCATGTTAAATATAGAACGTACTATGAGACCACATTTTTATAAAATATTTCATATGATATGCAATATTTAATGTATTACATACATAACTGAAAATGTAAGCTCCAAAATTATGGATTGCCAGTTATTTTTAACATCTTTAATAAATCCATTAATAATAAGCCTTTCATGGTTAAGGAATTATTAATAAGGTATTATGGGAGAAAGTATGTTTTTATTAGAAGCCAGGGAAAGTATTAGAGGCTCTGATGACTTTTCAGATATGCATTTGCAGGCACCTGGAAATACTTTCAAAGCATGCATTTTATTAGCTCAGCAATTAGAGGATGATACACTGCCCGCGTCACATTACCCACCTCACATATCCATTTCTCTGGACTAGAGTTCTTGGACCCTGTCTTCCTCTCCAACCTAATTGTTAGAACAGATAAGACACCACTCAACTAAGGACATCTGTTTACAACATTGAAAAATTGAAGTCAAGCTAAAGGTTGCCTAATAAGCACATTCTATGCATTCTCCGAGTGCATGTGTTCTCTGGATTCTGGTCTGATTTTCCATAAACCTCTCATTTATAAACGGAGAACACACATATGACTGTCTAATTGGCAGTCCGTAAGTTTACCCCCTCAGGGTACAGGGCCAAGCATTTCAGGCTTGAAAAGTCTTTATTGCCTGGTCCCTGACAACCAGTGGAGCACCAGATCCTGACCCTGCCTTTCCCAACTCCTGAGCTCAGCGATAGTGAGACAAGAGCAGCTAACACAAATTGAGTCTCATTACATCCTGGACATTGTTCTAGTTCTCCCAGCAAACCTATGGGGTAAATATTACTCTAAGAGTATTCTTCCCATTTTACTGATGAAGAAACTAAAACACAAAGAGGGTAACCGATGTTATCATCCACAGTTAATAAGCATTAGCAGATAAACCCAGGGAGCTTGCCTCCAGCTCTTAACTGTTATACCACCACCCAAATAACGTACACAGCTTGACAAGTAAGTCATTAGCTTCAGTGACTCTCTGCCTTAGTCTCAGCTCTTCCCACTGTGTAGAAGACCCTTCCACTTAGCCAAACTCGAACTCGTCTTTCAAAACACAGATGTAATGTATCACCTCTGAAAACTCTTCCTCAATCAGATTTAAGGGTTTTCCTCTCTGCTCCCATATGTACCTCAGTTATGGTACTAATCACATTGCTGTAAGGCATATTTATTTACCTGCTTCCACAATTAATCTTTGAGCCCTTCAAAGCCAGGAATCAATATCTGTTACTCTTTATACTGCCAGTGTCTCCCATAGTATCTGACATATAGAAAATTCTTAATAATTCGTCTATATGAATGATTATAAAGAATCCCATAGAGTTCTGCTTGCCCAAATATATGGTCTTCAATGTCCCACCATGACAGCCACTGTTGCTCTGTTAGAGCAGGGGCTGTGTAGATGAACACTGTACTAGCAGCCAAAAGACCAGTGCAATGTCAGCTTTGCTCCTAAAATACAATCTTTGCCTTGCTGGGCTCTTAAATGTTCATTGTGGACCTATCCTTAGGGAGGGAAGGGAAAAGACTTATTAAGATATTATCAGATATTTTTTGACAATTTTCAGCTAGTCTGTTAGGGAAAAGGGCCCCAAAAGGGTGGGACAGAGGATGACTAAGTGATAAAGAGCTTAGTCTTCAGCAAGTGGCCAAAAAGGAGTTCACTGTGATGAGACTCTGTAGCTGGCAGTCTGTAAACATTACCGGATCTTTGTCCTTTGGGAAGTTCACATTTCCCTTCCTCACAAGCTGCACCAAGACAGGCATGAGACTCATGGTCTGTTGGTGTCAGTGTTCTTGAACATGGAAAGATTATTCTTGCCAATTGCAGTGAGACCACTAGTGGGACTGCTTGAAGCAGTAGAAGGTAACTAATATTTATGCATTAAAATTGATATACTGGACAGGAATAAAGACCCAGACATAGAGAATGGACTTGAGGATACAGGGAGGGGGAAGGGTAAGCTGGGACAAAGTGAGAGAGTGGCATGGACATATATACACTACCAAATGTAAAATAGATAGCTAGTGGGAAGCAGCCGCATAGCACAGGGAGATCAGCTTGGTGCTTTGTGACCACCTAGAGGGGTGGGATAGGGAGGGTGGGAGGGAGATGCAAGAGGGAAAAGATATGGGGATATATGTATATGTATAGCTGATTCACTTTTTCATACAGCAGAAACCAACACACCACCATAAAGCAATTATACTCCAATAAAGGTGTTAAAAAATTAATTAAAAAAATAAAATGCTTAAAAATCTTGATACATAATGGAAATTTAACATGTTTCTGTTTGCATCATTACCATTTCCTTCATCCTTCTGTTGTGTCTGCATTTTTTTTTTTTTTTTGTGCCTGCATTTTTATTAAGCAATCCCAAATCTCTTTTGGAACAAACCTGGGAATAAATAAATACAAAAGGTGAAAATAAACATACGTTTGATTCACTTTGAGGTTCTGGTTTGAACTTTGCTTTGGGCTTTTAGGTTTACTTGTGACCACATTTCTCAGAGAATGTAGCGTATCCTCACAGCTATCCTCACGGAACTCAGAAGAAATTCATTGAAAGAATCAAAATCCCAGGAGTGAAATAAAATTAATTTCATCCCTAAATATTTCCTACATTCTGATTGTACATATTGAGGTTTGGCTACTTAGAGGCTCATTTGACCATCAAGGAAAACTCTAGCTTGTGTTAAGTCTCTCGCATTTTTAACTAAGGGTTCTGTTTTGAAGTTTTGCAAAGTTCTCATAGATATCTAGTGACTCCTTGTGGAGTTTTCTTTCTATGTGTAACAATTCACTAAAAAATTAGGAAATCATAGAATCTCAGAATTGAAGGGGCCATACAAATATTTAATGCTAACTTCCACCCAATTGGGAATCTATTGCAATAACTGTGAAAGAAGGTTGAAAATATCTGGTGACAAATGGGCGTCTTTTGGATTACTACCTCCTCTCTCCTTCGCTAGTGTCGAAATAGATTCATAAAGTGTGTTACACAGAAGTAACCATTTCAACAGGGATCAGAATGAAAGCAAAAAAAAAAAGAGAGAGAAGGGAATTTCATATTGGCAAAGTCTAGGATGTCCACTGGGATTCTGTGGGGGAACTAGATCCTCAAGATAGTTGGTTCTAGTTGGTGGTCCAGTAATAAATGTTCCAAGCACAATGAGGTTTCTCTAAAATCCTCCACCCCAAAATCCCCCCAAATAGTCCTCTTACTCTGAAATATCATCATTACGGTATGTTTTTGATGTTTTATTAATATCTAACAATATTGGTTGAGGCATTTGTCAGTTGGGTCTCAGCACCTAGCCTTCTGCCCAGTAGCACTCTATTTGTCTTTTGTGGAACAACTTCTTGCCACGTTATGTAAAGGGTATGTGGAGTGGTAAAATTCGTCACCCAGTTCCTACCCTTGAAGGCTCAGTACAGTCAGGTGGTTATCACAGCCAATTAGACAGTTTCTCCAGGACACTGATTTTTAGCTAGGTATTTAAGAACCCAAGAAGTCCACTTGAGATTGTCATTGCAGCAGTGGTACCCTACCATACTCTTCCAGCTATGAAACCATCTCCACACTCTAGAGAGCTATCTTGGATCCGGGCTAGTTCCAAGCCTAGTTCCATCGTTTCATGGCATTCTCAATATTTTTCTAATATGATTAGAAAAAACAAAGCAGTAAAAAAACATAAAACAAAATAAAACAAAGCAGTAAGCCAGATTCTAAAATTGATTGTGGTGAATGGTTGCACAGATCTGTGAATATACCAAAAAACATTGAATCATGCACTCTCAGTGGGTAAATTATTTTGTACATGACTTGTATTCCAATAAAGCTCTTCCCATAAAAAAGTCAGCCAGAGTTGGTTTCTACTGCTTGATACATAACAAGATGTAACTGTTATAATCTTTCTGTCAGGATGAAAATATCTAATCTGTAAAGGATTGCGCATTCTGAAGTCTCTTTAATAGTGAGTTCACCAAGAAAAAGTAATAGGGCACTAGTTTTTAATGGGGGTTGAACAAGTCTGGCAAATACAGTGCTATTCTGAGGGCAGGCAACAAGGAGGTACCACATAGGTGAGATTTTAGGTGTTCAGACTGGCCCAAGGGCAGTGAATGATGGAGATGTTGGAGTCACAGGTATAGACACACGTTGTGGTAGTCTGTAAGGGGGGGTAAGTTTTACTGTCAGTAGTCCTAACTCCATATTTATCTGAAGTCATATACTTAGTGCCAAGTTGATTACTCCTCTCCTGCAAATCATTTATTATCCACCCCATTATTCTAATAACAAACGCAGTATCTGAAGATAAAGAATGTACATGTAAAAAACACATAATTAACAATTAACGCACATTGCAAACCCTAAGGTAAAGTCTTCCTGTGTTTTATTTTATTAACAATTCATAACAACTCTGTACTTCTACGGACAAAAATTTAGCAGTTTTTCTCAAGGTTGCAGAGCCAAGAGGTAAAGGAGATGAAATTCAAACTCAAATCCATCTGGTTCCTTCATGACCATCTGAAGGTCATGGTTTCTCTTCATGTTTCCTGTCATGCTTGCTCTCTCAGTTTTCTGAGATGAAATCTCTCAGTCATAACTAAGGGCAAGAAGAACTAGGTAATTATACATATATAAATCTTGACCAATAAAATATTAATTTTCAATTAAATCAACATGGTGAGGGATATTTTGTACTTTTTCACACACACATGCACACACACAAACATACACACACCCTAAACTCACCACATTTTCTAGGAATATAAGATTCATTTAATCCGCCCCTTGCTTACCTCTTGGCTTCATTTCTTCTTCCCTGCACCCCATACACTCCATACACCATGAATTATTTACATGCCATGTTTACTGAAGTTTACATATACTTTTCTCCCTACTCAAAATACTCTTCCTCAGCTGCCCCCATTTTTGCTTAATCATTTAAAGGGAAATGATTCAGTTCAACCTTCCCTTATCTAGCCTCTCATAGTGAATGAACTCAACACTCCCTACCTTCTACAGACTTCCGAAGTATCCTGTGTCCACCTCTAACACTGGACATTTCAGTCTGTATTATGTTGGTGGTTCACTTCTTCCTGCCACTAAAGGGCAAATTATTTGAGTCTAGAAACTGCATCTATTTGTCTTTAAACTTCAGTCCCTGGCCAGTGCCTGGAATGTATTAAGTACCCAATAAATGCCTGTTGATGAATTAAACAATCAATCACTTAGCAGTCTGGAAAACTAAAACTCATTTTCTAAAGTGTAATAAAAGTTCAGTGTACGATAGGATGTTTTGGTTAAACAAATAATCTGTTTAAGAGATTATGTCATAAATGTTAGCAAAGAACTATCATATCATGAAATACATGAAAACTCCACTAAACATAATTTTCCTTGATGAAATAATTTTAGATTTTTTTTTGGCAGTACGCAGCCCTCTCACTGTTGTGGCCTCTCCTGTTGCGGAGCACAGGCTCCGGACACGCAGGCTCAGCGGCCATGGCTCATGGGCCCAGCCGCCCCGCGGCATGTGGGATCTTCCCGGACTGCACGAATCCGCGTCCCCTGCATTGGCAGGAGGACTCTCAACCACTGCGCCACCAGGGAAGCCCAATTTTGGATATTTTGATGGTTGGGGACATTGTAGGTCCCTATTGGTTGTCATTGAGTAGGTATGCTTCAACATCATTTAATAAAGAGACCTGGTTAGCAGGGTGTCAAATGCTAGGAAACTTATTACACAGTGTTGTCACTGCTGTTATCCCAAGTACTGAACCAACCTGGGGGGAAAATGCTTATTTTAGAAGAAACTGTAGAGATTATATTCAGTGATTTTCTGGATATCAATCTTTGATACTGTCACCGTGATGCATTGACTTTAACAAATGTGTCAGCAATATTTAGGTTAATCTAGGCCAAAGATCATGCTTGGAGGCTAAACCAATGATCTCCTGCTTGTGTTTTCCCAATTTACTTGTTCTATTTTTACCAACCAAGTCCCAACTCTTGTTCTGAGATCCTGACTTGATATCATATTTTGCCCCCTCCCATTTTATAACATTTCAGAATCTGTCCCTGGCATTGAGGACTTCAGTAATCAGCAAGGGTCTGGGCTGCAGTCCCTCCTTAACTTCTAGCATTCCCTGTTGCCTAGGGTGGGGACTGTACTTCAGCTGAGAGAGCCTTTCTTTGCCTAGACCACCCCTCAGCTTCTTCCAGGGAGAGTGAAAGGATAGATGGATTAGACAGGCAAAGTTCTGACAAGTTTGTTATTCCTTTTTGCCATCATAAATATAGGATCAGTCTTTTATCACAGGAACCCAGTTGACTCTTAGCCAACTTTGAATGACAGGCAATTAACAGTGAACTTTGCATGGGGAACATCTGTGTTCTCAGCATTTCCTGAATTCTAATCCTTACTTTGAATATTTGTGTGTGTGCAAAAGCAAGACAGTTATCGTTTGTGTCTTAATGTCACTATCTGTAAAATTGATTATATGAACAACTATCTCCTAAACAAATACCTAGATTAACTTGTTTATAAAGAGTTATAACAGAATTTAAAAGGCCTCTATATACTAAAATGACAGTTCACCCCTATTTCATTTGGGGGAACACCAAGAAGTCTTGCTGGGATTTTAGTGTGTCATGTGCATATGTGTGTAATGCCGTGAAATATTTTTACAGTAAGTTAGTCATATGAACTAGACATAAGTTTTAGCAAAAATTATGACTCTATTATATGTGTGTCATAAAGTCATGACCATGGGTGTCCTAGGTTTGGGAGGGGGGAAGACAAGCAGTCAAAGCAAGTGTTAATTTCCGTTTCTCAGTTTTCCCACATGCTTGTTCCTCAATCATTCCTGTTTTTAAAGACAAGGTGTCGAAAGTATCAAATATCGAGAAATATATATATATGGAAGAAATTTTAAAATTTGAGCCAATATTTGCCTCAGAAAATCATTGCTCACTTTGGAAGCAGAATGCTCTAGTTTAGTTCGCTGAGCTCCTAATTTCCATACCAGCGTAATTTCAGAACCACTGTGCTCACATCCCAAAACCAGCCTCTAAAGCAACCGTTCTTCCTACTTTTTTCCTTTAAATGATCTGCAAGTTAAAATAAGATGGTTTTACTCAGGTGGGGATTGGGATGCTAATATTTCCAAAGAGAATAAATCCAGAGTTTAGCATAAATACATAAAAGGTACATTTCTCATTTTTAATAGTCTTTTAAATGTTGACATAGAACATTCAAACTGCACTCATTCATGGAATAGGTGCCTAATTTGAACCATATTTTCCATTGGAGAGATGATTTTATATGGAAAAGGAAATAACTCTTAGTCCCTCTGTGTATATTGAAAGAGAAATCTGGAGCTATTATGCAGTTTATGCTTAAGTTTTGATTAAAAGATACCATGGAAATCCCATGAGAGCTCAGCCCAAGGTAGAGGATTTGATTTGAGCATATTGAAAAAAGATTGGGTGCCCAAATGCCAGTTTTAAGTATCTTTTCTTACCTAACTATATAATAAACAATCCACATGATTGTAAAAGCAAGCAACTTCCTGAATAGTGGCCACATCTGTTTTCCAGTCAAACTTAAATCCCCTATCTCTAAATTTAGTGAATAATTTATTTTAGAGCTGGAAGAGAATTTAGTCCAATTCCCTCATATTACAGATGAGGAAATTGAGGCACAGAGAGACTTCTTAATAACATTACTAATCCCTCCAGTCTCAACCTAAGAGTAACTCCTTGGGGAAACGTTCTCTGATTCCTGCCACCACCAAAAAATTAGGTCCCCCTATTTTATACTCACAAATTCTTCTGCATTTTTCTTCACAGCACTTAATGTAACTTGTAATTATACAATTGCTTGTCATGATGTTTGATTTAGGGTCTGTTGCCACAAGTGAAAATTCCATGCGGCTCCATGATCGCTCACTGACCATCACATGTCAGGACCATAGAGCGTGCCCAGTAAATGTCTAATAAATCAATGTTCAACCAACATGCAATGACATAAATATAAGTATTACTTCATTTATAAATGAGAGGTTAGACTAAGACCTTTAAAATTTATACCAACTAAGAAAACGTTATGAATGCTCAGTTAAGTCTGATGTTCTCAGAAAAAGTGGGGAAATAAAGAAATGGGAAAATGTATCTACTTCTCAAGACCGATGAGTTCAACTTATAGTAAACACATCCCATTCAAATAGTGGAAAGTACGTTGAGAGGTTGAGAGGGGAGGGTTGGCCCAAATATGTGTGAAGAGTTTGACTTAGTTTCAGTCACTAGTGAGACTTCACACTCCAGAGAACTCAGGGTGAGCCAGTGTCTGATCTGTGCAAATTACAAGTCAGATACACAGCACTCACAAGATGGGGGTGAGAAGTCTTGTCTGATAATACTGAGGGAACAGACGTAATTGGCATTTTGATAAGAATACACATGTTCCCAGGAAGAACCATTGTGAAGCAAGCTACTGAGTAGAGATTGAAACTGAGATGCAAATAGAATTGCAAAGATGAACTTTCATCTTTGACTTCCAGAGAAACTTCATTTATTAAGAGTGTAGGGAAATGGAATGATTTGATTCCTGATGTTAGCATAGGCACTGAAGTAGAGTTATGGAAGAATAGGAAAGTGGATTTGTTTTAATCGATTTTGCCTTATCCCTCTACAGGCAAGCCTACAGGCTTCTCCTGAACAAGAGAGAAGTGTTTATTGAATTTTAGGACATAATTCTTCGGCTTGCCACCTCCCACTCTGTGACTCTCTTGTGAAAAATGAGCACCCTTTTGAATTAAGAAACAGGCAAGAGTGAGGAAAAGGTGAAAATTGGACTGACTTTTTTGAACATGGGGAAGAGTCAGAAAGAAAAAATACAGATATGTGACTGAATCCTGCCTTGTACTGTGGACAATTCAGATTGGAACGAAAATATTTATGATCTTTAAGTCCAGCTGCACTTATCAACAATCAGGGAACAGTGATTAAGAAGGAATAAATGTTGGATATGTCAAGTCTATTCTGGCCTGAGCAAGTAAAATAGTTATACAAGATTATAACATTTACCACTCATTCCTCAGACTTTAAACTTTACTTCATACCCATGTGTTAGGACCCGAGCTTGTGAACAAGCACAAAAATACAGGATATGCACCAGACTCCATTCCTCATTATCTGTTGTGCCATCCAGCCAAACTCATTGGACATGACTATGCTAGCCATTTTGAAGGGTCTATATATCAGTTGTCTGCTAACAACAACATTTTTATTCTTTTATTCATTCATTCTTGTATTTCTTTTATTTTTTTTTAAAGAAGATGTTGTGGGTAGGAGTTTATTAATTTATTTATTTATTTGGGTCTTCGTTTCTGTGCGAGGGCTTTCTCTAGTTGTGGCAAGCGGGGGCCACTCTTCATCGCGGTGCACGGGCCTCTCACTATCGCGGCCTCTCTTGTTGCGGAGCACAGGCTCCAGACACGCAGGCTCAGTAGTTGTGACTCACGGACCTAGTTGCTCCGCGGCATGTGGGATCTTCCCAGACCAGGGCTCGAACCCGTGTCCCCTGCATTAGCAGGCAGATTCTCAACCACTGCGCCACCAGGGAAGCCCATTCTTGTATTTCTTGATATAGTTGTTTTCTCAAAAGGTTTTTTTGAGAACGTTTCAAATTCCAGGTAGTGTTCTAGAAACCTAGGCTAAAAGAAGATGAAGAAGAAGAAGGAGGAGGAGGAGGAGGAGGAGGAGGAGGAGAAAGAGAAGGAGAAAGAGAAGAAGAAGAAGAGGAAGAAGAAGAAGAAGAAGAAGGAGAAGGAGAAGGAGAAGGAGAAGGAGAGGAAGGGGAAGGGTAAGAAGAAGAGGAAAAATTAATTAGGAACAGAACACTTGCAGAACACTTTGTTTTATTGAACACTCACTCTGTGTAGTAATTCAATTTATGTGTCAACTTGGCTAGTCTATGGTGCCCAGTTGCTTGGCCAAACACTAGTCTGGATGTTGCTATGAAGGTATGCTGTAGCTATAATTTAATATTTAAAATTAGTTGACTTCAAGTAAAGGAGATTACCCTTGATTATGCAAGTGGGCCTCATCCAATTAGCTGAAGGCCCTAAGAGCAAAAACTGAGGTTCACCAGGAAAGAAGGAATTCTGCATCAGGACCATAACATGGAAGTCCTGCCTGAATTTCCTGTGTGCCAGCCAGATTTCATACTGAAGATTACAGCATCAATTTTTTCCTGAGTTTCCAGCTTGCTGTTCTACCCTACAAAGTTTGAATTTACCAGCCTCCAGTCATGTAAGCCAATTCCTTAAAACCTCTCTCTCTCTCTCCTCCATATAAGATACATTCTTATAAAGTTCCTATTTACTTAATATCTCATTTAATCTTTATAACCAGAGGAAAATCCAGATATTATGCAGCTTGCAGGTAGTCAAATTAGGAGGCCCTTCTTAAGAAAAACAATACAAAATTACAAATACAAAATCAGATACTCAATTTGGAGAAAATCTGCATAAATGATGACTTGATACTTTATCGTGTGCCATGGTAAATCCACTTCTTTTTATAACAACCTATGCAAATAGTACTATTATTTTTTGCCAACTGATATATGAGAGAAATGAGATTTAGAAGAGTGACTTGCCCCATGTCTTGGAGCTCAGGATGGGGCAATGTAAAAATCTAGGGTATACGTCACGCTTGAGGCTTAAGGCTCTTTATGGTAAGTGTACCAGATCACATTTCAAACAGGAAGTTTCTATTTTTGGTTGAAGAGAGGCAATTCTGAGAGGTCTGCACCTTCCAATTTGATGTGGTTTTTAAATTTCTAGAGCCAAAATGTACCATCACCACCCCTGACCAAACACAGAACACAGAGAAACAATGCACAATGTACCCAAAGGCGTGAAACCCACATGGTGTGGGCACATTAGGGTTTATGGGCACAAAATGATAACTGAACATTAAAAAATACTGAAGCAAAATGGAGTGGTTTTAGTATTTATGGGAATGAAAACATATTTCCTTTTCTCTTTCCTTTTCATTCCCAACCAAATGTTATGTTAAAATTAAGATACTTGGCTTTAAAACAAATGCCTATGTACCTTTCAACAAGCTTTGAACAAATCTTAATATTTTGCCATATTTGCTTCAAAATTTTTCAATAAAATATTACAAATAAAAGTTAAGCCACTATTGTATTCCCTCTGCAAGCACATTTCTCTCCACCTCAATAACTATTTGTTGAATAAATGAATAAATGAATGAATACACCTACAATAATATCTTCCCCCCTTCCCTTCTCAACAAAGCCATAAGTGTTTCCATTCTCTGCTCTACTAAAACACCAATAAATGAACACACCCTGCAGATTTAAGTGAAGAAACTTGAGGTGGCTGTTTTGATCCACCCAGAATTTCAAAGAACTTCATTGGGAAATACATTCAGTTATTGGAAAACCCTATTGGAAAACCTTGAATCAACTCACACTTGGTCCATTCCTTAATCTATGATCAACTTGCAGGCACTGGATACCTCTGGCTTTTAAAAATCACAATCAATTGAATCTCCCCACATCTATTTTTAGAATCATAGAATGACATCTCTTTAATTTCTAGTGAGATCTATAGGTTTAGGTGGTGACTAACACCACCAAAGTTTATGAAAAGTCAGCAATCATATGTGAAAGTCGCTTTTAGCATGAAACGTGTGATATTTTATACTCTGTTGGAAAGAAGAAGATGATATAGACATTGGTAACAAAATCACATCAAAGTTGTGTGACCTACAACATCTAAAGAACTCCCGTCTTTGAGTTCTGCTTCGGCTTTCATGTTCATTGAAGAATTCCTTGCAATTTCTGGCTGGTCTTGAACACTGGAGAGATAGAGAAATGAGCTGTTCCCTACCTCACCAGGGTTCAGAATTCTGCTCAGAGAAGGGAAGTAGAATTCTGTTCTGTAGCTGAAAAGAAACTTTAATTAAACTAAATCTTCATAATAGTCAACAGCTCAAACACCAAGCCAGGAAAGTTTGGTTTGGAATCCTGACTTTTCACCTTACTAGCTGTATGAAGCCTGAACAAGTGACTCCTTCACTGTAACTTAGTTTCTTCCTCTGTGCTATGAAGATAATAATAGTAACTACCTCATTAAGTTAACAGTTAACTAGATAGTTCATCTAAAGTTTGTTGCATTGTGCATATCACATAGCAAATGTTCACCAATGGTAGTTTATTATGAGTGTTCATATAATTAGTATGTTTAAGAACCAGGAACTTCACAGCCTCTTTAACTCCCTTCCTCTTCTGGAAACTCTTCTACCATCAAAGTCACTTCAGGAGCCACCATGTGAATATATTTTGACCTCGCTCCCTGGCCACTGTTGATGATATAGGGGTGGGCATCTTATCAGTCCTTTTCTAAGAATTTTGTAGCTAGAACTGAGAGAAGCAAACTCTCTTTGTGTCACTTCTGCCAAAGATAAAAAAAACTCAGAAACTGGCTTCTTGGAAGGCCATGATCATCTACTCTGCATAAAAACCTGGTGTTCAGTGGGATGGAGGTATAACATCCACATGCAAATGGAAATAAATATGAGAAGAAATAGTGTCTTAATGACATTTGAATTTCTGATTGCAGTTGGTTCTGAAATATAGCCACATCCATGCATTACATAAGGTCTTCATGGTCTATGGCATATCCCAATAATGTTCCAATATGTTGCCCATTATACTTAAATTGGTTGAAGCTGAGTTTCTATCCCTTGCTAATAATGGCAGCATTTTATATATACATTATCTCATTTACTTTTCAGTAATGCTGAGATAAATGCTATTATCCACATTTCACAGATAAGAAAACTGAGGTTCAAAGAAGATAAGCAGTTGTCCAAGGTCAAACCACTAATAAATGGTGGAACCTCAGTGGGATGTGACCCCTCTGCCTCAAACCCTTTTTTATTCCTGCTTCTCCCTTCCATCCAACATTTTCTTGCCCTTTCTTTCTATTCTCTTCTTTTCCTTCATCTAACTTCTCTTGGTCCTTCAGATGCCCACCTATCATTTCTTCAGGAAGCTTCCCTTAACTCCAAGGTAAATATTTCCATTCTATGATCCATAGCCTCTATGCTTCCCCTCATCATAACATGTATCACCTTGTACCTTGATTCTCTCTCTTCCTTTCCGTATGCTCCACTGTACTGTAAACTGTCTAAAGGTAGGAGAGGACTCTTTTCCATCTTTGTATCTCATATCAGGCACAAGTCCTGGAAAAAAGCATACATGTATTTTGAATTGAATGAATTAAAGGTATATTTAGAAGAGGAAGAAGGGGAGATTTCCATGTCTCCAAAATCACACAACTGAGGAAACCACCCATTTTCTCATACAGAAGATCAGCCCAGTAGTCAGAACCTTCTTTTCTTGGGCTGGATGCTCCTGTCTAATAAAATAATAAAAGTCATCCTTTTGCTCTTCCACCCCCTGTCCAACTCCCTGCAGCTTTGCAATTCTGCTCTAATTGAGAGATGTGAGTGAAAATAACAAATAAAGACAATTTAAACACTCTGAGCCATCTCACGGCAGTTCTACAGCTTGGAAAAATGTGTCTTGGGCTAATAATGTTCACAAAATTTCCGGCTTTAAATTCAGTCATACTGTCATTGAAATCTTCAAGAACAGAGCTATTATTTCTCATTTTTATATCAGAATATTGAAAATACCTGGTTTGAATATTTTTCCTTGACATCCAAGGAAGCATATGCATAAACATAGCGCACACACACACGCATGCACACACACACACACACACACACACACGAACAGAGAAAGAGAGAATGTATATTTCAAATAATTACAATATTATCAAAGATTTTTCAAAATTAACCATAATAAAGGTGAAAGAACAATATTTAAGAAGATACATTTTTAATGAGCATGGTCTGGACCTACACTTTTCTCCTCAGAAATGTTCACAAGCAAAGGAAAAAGCATTGAAATGGATTGCTAAAATAAGTTTTCAGATATGAGGGGGTTTTTTGTTTTTTTTGTTGTGGTATTTGACTTGGCAAATCTCACTTCTCAGCTTGATAGAGAAGACAGAGAGTCTGAAATAATTTTGAATTATTAGGACTTCTGGTAAAATGTGCCTATTTTGGACAGGTGAACTGTTCTGAGGCTCTGAGTCTGTCACCATCCTCATTAAATAAAATCCTAAAAGATCAAATCCTCATGCAAGTTGAGATCAGGAGTTTTCAAACAGCTGCTGAGCAGTGAGGGGCATACTCTGTGGCCAACAGCCGTCCAAGCTGTTCTTTGAAAGCATTGTCTCCCCAGCAACTGGAAGGAAGGTAACAAGAGCTCTTCAGCACTACAGAGGACACAGCAAACAAAGAGATATGTAGTGTGAGTGCTTTCAGAGTGGGGTAGCTTAGCTCCGGACCACATGAGATGCTGTTTTTCTTCTGGCAGAATGGGGGGATAGGGGATAAAGAAGCCGCAGACACACAGAGGGTCTACATAATTAAACCAAAGCTATCATAACATGGAGAATTGAGTTTTAGTGAAGAAACATATTCCTCAATCACTGTCAAAACTATTTTCCACAGGAAGTTTTTGGTTCTCAAGTCCATAAGACTTATTGTATTTAAAAACTTCCACATTAATCTTTCTTTTTACTGAAAGTTGCTATTTCTAAATTTTGGTGTGAAGGAAGAATCTGTTCAACAGTAACTCTTCATTTGCTGATTATAATAAGTAAAGGGTTAGTTGTTTCACAAATACAATTTATCATAAAAGGTGCTAACTCAAAGAGATAAATTAAATTGATGTTTGTATTTATCGCCATGAAGATGAAAAGAGTTACTTGGAAATAAGCTGCAAAACTGCTCCAATCAGAATGCAAGTGGAAATCAATAATTCATTCTCAGACATCTTCCTGTACTTTGCTGGCAATTGCAGACAAAATTAATGGCAACTCTGACAGCCAAAAGGAATGACTCTACCATATTTCCCCAGGAGGGTTGCACCGTTTCAGTCTCAGTGGCATAGTCTCTACATTTTTCACACTCTTAGCTCTGAGAACTTATGAGTCAGATATTCCTGTGACTTAGCTTTATCTATAGTCTGGGCAATTATTATTTTTACCTAGCCAAAAATAATGTTTCCATTTGCAAGAAACAGTCATTCCTTGAGTTTAATAGAAGCAAAATTCAGTAAAACTCGAATCAGTCAAGACCATTTAGGAGCTGTAGGGAGAGGCATCAATAAATATTTCACAAGGTCTGTGGCCTATGGTAAAGGAGGGGTCATCAGGTGCATAAGCAGAGATCACTTGATTGTCAAGAACAGAAACCCATTAAAGTTAATCTAGGTAGAATAGAGTTCAGAACAAGGAAAAAATAAGCAGTCTCATGAACACCTAAAGGCAAGAAAATGTCCTAGGGTGGCGAAAATGTTGTCAGAAACTGCTCTCTTTCTTTTTCTTTTGAGTTCCTGTCACAGAAACAGAGTAGACCCCCTGTTTACAATTTAGTTTTAATGTTGAGAATGATAATATCACATACACACACACCAGGAGACTATGAAAAGATTTTTTTTTCACATAATAATGCTATCTGGGGAGAACAGGGCAGGGTTTCAGGAAGTTCCAAAAATGGCTTGAGAAAGCAAGATGGGCAAATGCCTTTAGAGTTTATTATACTTGGGGGTGGGGCTGGAGTGAGGGTTCTCAAACTGGGCCTTGCCTGGTTTGGACTTTCTACCAGTTCCAAAGGAGGGAGCACCAGGTCTTCCTTATCAGCTTGCTTAGATGTGGAGCAGAAGAGAAAGGAGGGAGATGCTCAAAAGCTGTCAGCAGTCAAACATTAAAAATGTGAGCCCAGTCTATATTATGCTCTCCCTCTCCCACTGGGCCCCAATACTCTGGGATCTCAGCTTCTCTCTGCACGTGTTCCTTTATCTTCTTTGAGGATCTACTCCTGTAAGTCTCTTGTTTTCTGTGTGTCTCTGGGGGCTGTGTTAGTGATGGAAAAACTGTGGCCATAACTCTCAGTGACCTGTAAATGTTAGTGTCTATCACACTGTAAATAGCTAAACCTCTGTATCTAAACTCAGGAATAAGAGAAAGAAAGGGAGACAAGAAAATAAAGAGACAGAGGTATAGAGAATGAATCCTATGTTTGGATTTCCCCTGGGCAAGGTATCAACTCTGGCCCATTCCTTTCTGTCCAATGAGGTCAAGTCATGTGGTCCAACTATGGCCACTCAAGTGCCCTGTTTCTAAAGGTACTGTGGTTCAGGTCAATTTTAATAAAGGGAATGCTGACAAGAAGAATATATGGCATCTTGAATACACTAAGTCTACACCAAGAATTGCATTGCAAGATAAAATTGGAGGACCATTATATTCACCTTGATCACAAAAGATGGGAGAACAAAAAGAGATATGGTTGACTAAGGACATGATAATCCAGTACTCAGCATGGTATGCTGTACAAATTAGGCACAGAGGTAACTGATTAATTATTGATTGAATGAGGTCAGAAATAAACAAAAGGTCAGTCATATTAGTAAAGAGAGACAGGTAGATCCATCATTCAATAAATGCTTATTGAGAACCAACCATGTTTTAAGTATTGTTCTAAGCACTAGGGATATATATCAGTAATCTAAACAGAATGTGAAGCTGTGGTCAGGGAAGGGAGATAGTTAATAAACAAATAAATAAATAATTCATAATATAATGTGATATATTACATATAGTGATAAGAGTATTTTTATGAAACATAAACAACAGAGTCCTATGTGGGGGAATTTGTTGGCTCAAGTCAGTAAACTTCAAAGCCAAATGGTATAATCCAGACTGGGAACCAAACTCTGTGTTGCTCAGAATCTCCTTTTTTGTACTCTTTCTTGAGAGAGACTCTTAAAATCATTGAACCTGGGTAAATGAATTACGGTTAAATTGGAAAAAGATGGACTCATTAAAAGTACCCAGATTTCTTTGCGATTTGGGGGAACGGATTTATAACCACATGGCTTCTTATTTAGGACTCTAAACAAATGTGGAGGGTTGACCATCATCACATGGACCCCCCAGCAAACACACACACGATACCATTCAGAACTTCACTGCCTGCTCCATAGAAATTTTCCTGTCCCATAAATGATTCTTTACAGATTCCTCACCTGGTGAGCTGACAGTGTTAAGACAGAGAGTACTTCCATTTCTGTCTTTTTTCTACACAGAACAACTAAATAAAATACAAAAACACATTTGTTTGAAGGCAAAAGTGAGCTGCTAGGGCTCACTCTTGTTAGAATTTGAAATACCAAGATCTTGGAAAGACGTGAAGTTCATTGAGGTGAGTCTAACATAATTTCTCCAGTTAAAATATGATTTGTAGTCCTTTCCAAATTCAGGCCTTCACATTAAGGCCTTCACATTCAGGCATTCACATTATCATTCACATTTATTAAGATAAAATACAAGTGAATGTTGATGTTTGTCCTCAGGGATTTCATCATCTGCTAACATTTGTTTTCTTTCCTGAGCCCTTCATAAGCCATGATATCCAGGCCAAGGTAATCATTTATAGGCCCTAATTTGGACTAGAGCTTCTGAGATGCCTTGGCCTCAGGGATACTGCTGAGTTTTGGGTGTACCCCACAATGTCTACCTAAAATACATCAAGTTTCAAAGAGCAAACAGATTTTTAAAATCCCTATGCTGTGTATTTATGATAATCTAAAGCAGGAGACTAAAACAAGGAACACAGGATATCAGAGGGCAACACTTATCTTCCGATCAAATCAGCTATTCTCCAGGGTTTCCATCTCAGTGACTGAACCCTCTCTCCAACTAGTTACTTATGCCAGAAACTTGGAAGTAATCTTTGATATCTCCTCAACACTCAGCTCTATCATTACAAATCCCTGTCAGCTATACAACAAAAATATATCTAATTTTAATAAAGTCCAATTAACAATGTTTTCTTTTATGATGAGTACTTTTTGTATCCTGTTTAAAAAATACTTGCTTAATTCTCCTGTATTGTTTTTCTAGAAAATTTATTGTTTAAACTTTGATATTTTCCATTCAGATAGCCAATTTGCCCATTTTGCTTACTGAAAAAAAACACAATCTTTTCTTTATTAAATTGAAAGTGGCAGGACTTCCCTTGTGGTGCAGTGGTTAAGAATCTGCCTGCCAATGCAGGGGACACTGGTTCGATCCCTGGTCCGAGAAGATCCCACATGCCGCAGAGCAGCTATGCCCGTGCACCACAACTACTGAAGCCTGCATGCCTAGAGCCCGTGCTCCGCAGCAAGAGAAGCCACCGCAATGAGAAGCATGTGCCCCCCAACGAAGAGTAGCCCCTGCTCGCCACAACTAGAGAAAGCCCACACACAGCAATGAAGACCCAACGCAACCAAAATTAAATAAATAAATTTATTAAAAAGAAATTGAAAGTGGCAAGTTTGTAGTAAAACAGATAACTATATATGTGTGACTATGTTTCTAGGCAATATGCTCTATTCCACTGATCAATTTATCCATTTGTATCTGACTTTTTTATGTGAGATTCATCCACATTATTGAATTTAGTAATATTTATCCTTTTTGTTGCTGTAGTAGTCCACTGAATGGTTATACTATATTTTACTTATTCAGTCTGCTACTTGTGAATATTTTTTTGCTTCTACTTTTAGCTATTATGAATAATACCGCTGTGAATGTTCTTGTAAGTGTCTTCAGGTAGACAAAAGCACTCATTTCTGTTGGGTATATACTCTGGAGTAGGATTACTAGGTCATATGATATCCTTGCTTACCTGTAGTAGATACTGTTAAGTGGTTTTCTAAAGTGATTGTATGGATTTATATTCAAATCATCAAAGAAATAGGTCCAGTTCCTTTACATACTCACCAGTATTTGGCATTACTAGACATTTTACTTTTAGCTGTCCTGGTGGGAAGTAGTGATATCACACTGTAGTTTAGATTTGTGTTTCCCTGATGACTAATGATGACCCTGAGTTCACATCCTCTCAGGAGCATGCCCAAATCACACCTATCTGCAGAACAGCTAGCGATGTAAAAGGCTGGAAGCTAGCAGAAAAGATCTTCTATAAATAAAGACATAAAGATGGAACCACAATGAGACAGATAGGAGAGGTAGACTCACAATATAATCAAATTCCATACCCCCTAGGTGGGTGACCCACAAACTGGAGAATAATTATATTGCAGAGATTTTCCCACAGGAATGTGAGTTCTGAGCCCGACGTCAGGCTCCCTGGCCTGGGGGTCCAGCAACAGAAAGATGATTCTGCAGAGCATTTGGCTTTGAAGGCCTGTGGGGCTTAATCGCAGGAGTCCCACAGAACTGGGAGAAATACAGAGTTCATTCTTAAAGGGCACACACAAAAACTCACATATACCTGGACTTACAGCAAAATCAATAATTTGATAGGACACTGGGCCAGACCTACCTACTGGTCTTGGAGACTCTACTGGAGAGGTGAGGGGTGGTTGTGGCTCACTCTGGGGACATAGGCATGGATGTCAGATACACTGGGGAATATTTAACCATGTGAACACAGCGGCTACCATCTTGGCTCATTAATGCCAAGACCTGGCCCCAACCAACAGCCTGTAGGCTCCAGCACCGGGACACTGCAGGCCAAACAACTGAGTGTGGACACAGCCTCACCCATCCGCAGACATGCTGTCTAAAGACTAAAGAACCCACAGTTGCCTCTAGACACACCCCTGGACATGGACCAGCCCATCAGAGAACCAAGACACAGCTCCACCCAGGAGTGGGCAGGCATCAGCCCCTCCCACCAGGAAGCCTGCACAGCCTCTAGACCAGCCTCACCAACCAGGGGGCACAGACACCAGTAGCAAGTAAACTTCAATCCTGCAACACAGGCCAGACCTTACCCTAGAACCAGCTGGGCTCTGACCCTGTCCACTAGCAGGCCAACACAATCCTTGGGACATCCTGGACCCCATACCCAATACCCAACTGTGTCAAGAACTGGTGCCCACCCACCGACAACCTGAAACAAGCTCTGGGATCTCTGGGCCCTGAAGCCAGACTCCAAGAGTCAGCTCTGCCTGCAAGTAGTCCAGTACTAACCCCAGGATCCGGCTTCATCTGCTACTGGGTGGGCAACAGTCCCAGAGTCTTTGAGACCCTGACTCAGTCCACCAGTGAGCCAGCACTAGCCTTGAGGTCCCCTAGGATTCTGCAGCCACCTTGTAACTAGGCCCTGCTAAACAGCCAGCAGCATCCACACAGGGCAGGAGGACCTGGCAACCAACAGATTAGGGGCCAACCAGGCCTACCAGACCACCCACATAGTCAGCCCACCACAACAGAAGGACCCATACACCCCTCTCAGGGGGAACCCCTAAGAGCATGTAGCTTAGGTGACAAAAGGGGAATGCACTGCTGGGACACATAGGTTGCCTCTTATAGGGGGCCACTTCTCCAAGGTTGAGAAATGTAACTAACCTACCACATACATAAAAATACAGGTGGCAAAGTGATTCAGTTATACATATACATGTATCTATTCTTTTTCAACACTTTTCTGTATACCTGAAACTAACACAACATTGTTAACCAACTATACTCCAATATAAAATAAAAAGTTAAAAAATATACAAATAGCAACTTAGACAAAATGAGGCAGCAGACGAGTATGTTACAGATGAATAAACAAGATAAAACCCCAGAAGAAGAACTAAGTAAAGTGGAGATGGGCCATCTACCTGAGAAAGAGTTCAGAGTAATGATCATAACGATGGTAAAAGAACTCTCAGGAGGAAAATGGATGCACAGAGTGAGAAGTTAGAAGTTTTTAACAAAAAGTTAGAAAATATAAAGAACGACCAAACAGAGGTGAAAAATACAATAACTGAAATGAAAAACACACTAGAAGGAATCAATAGTAGACTAAATGATTCAGAAAAAAAAAAAAATATATATATATATATATATATATAATCTCCACTACTTTCCAGCCACAGTGCCATTTGAACACTGCAGATGTTCTATAATAATTAATTCCTGTCCCTCCCTCCAATCCAGTAGCCACATTGATGATTATAAAATGTCGATCTCTTACTTTACCCTGTGCTTAAAATCCTTCAATGGCTCCAATCGAATTTAGGATAAAATCCAACATTTTAATTTGAAACACAGGCTTTACCTAATTTTTCACCTGGCCCATAGTAGCTCTAGAAATTCTATAGAGGAAGGGCTTTCATGTAAGGTTCACAATTTGTCTTGATTTGCTTACATAAGACTTACATAGATTCGATAAAATGTTAAGAACAAGATATAGCTAATGAAGATTGTAAGGTGCGGTAGACTGAATTATTGGCTGTCATTCTTCACCTTGTCCTGTATTCGTGTCCTTTGCCATGTAACTGTGGATTTCCTACCACAGATGTTGGAGTACCCCCCTCCTTATCTTTGGCCTCAGCTACCTGACTTGCTTTAGCCAATGAGATGTTAGCAGATGTGATGGGGTTTAAATGTGTGTGGGCACTTCTGCCAGCACCATGAGCTTGCTGTTCCCAGAAGAAGGATAAAAGACACACAGGAGCAGATCAGCCTCAGTTCATTCATAGACTCATGAGCCAGATATAAATGTTTATTTTTGTATCCCACTGAGAATATATAGTTGTTTGTTAAGCAGAATTATTGCTGTGACATTGACATGAGACCTAAACCCACCCTAACCACTCTTTTTATTGCCATTGTCCTTGCTCACCTGGCCACTTCTTTTACATCAATAGTTCCTTAGATCTATGTTTCAACCATACTAACCTCCTTTCAGCTCATAACATTTGCAAAGTTGTATTTGACCCAAAGTCCATATAATATGCTATCTTTCTGGTTGAACTGATTAATGCTAGATATTGATAGAGCGATTAAGTTTAAATATCATTGTCAAATTTTAACAATATTCATTAGAAAATAGACATAAAATAGATGAAGGAATTTGCCATTTAAACTTAATCATAACAAAGGCAGGCAATAAAAGAAACAAAGTGAAAAGAAACAATATGAAAGCATGATGGGTAGAAAACAAAAATACAGTATTAGTATTTTGTTTTTAATGCCAGAAAACTGATTCTAGTATAAATTACAATATGTGTGTGTGCGTGGGGGCATTACATACCAGTCAAGTCAGTCTCCAGCACCAGGTGACTGTCCTACAGTTCACTCAATTCTAATACAATCTCCCTGGAGATAGCATCAGATCCTATAGGTTAAGGGTTCAGTCACATAAGACTGCCTCCACCCACTTCAGATTCCAATCACAAGTCCAGGTTGTCACCTGTGCTTCTGACATATTGGCTGTGTAAAGCAGAGGTTCCCATGTCCTCCTCCTTGGGTTCAATTACTTTGCTAGAGCAGCTCACAAAACTCACGAAAATTTACCTACATTTACCAGCTTATGATAAAAGGGTATGATAAAGGATACAGATGAACATCCAAACAGAAAACATGCATAGAGCAAGCCATATGGAAAGGGGTGAGGAGCTTCCATGTCCTCTCCAAGCCTGCCATTCTCCCCAAATTTTCATGTGTTCACCAACCCAAAAGCTCTCTGAGTCTTGTTCTTTTTTGTGTTTTTATGGAGGTTTCATTACATAGGCATGATTGATTAAATCATTGGCAGTTGGCAATTGATTCAAACTCCAGCTTTGCCCCTTCCCCAGAAATCAGAAGTTGGAACTGAAAGTTCTAAGCCTCTATTCATGGTTGGTTCCCATGGCCAGCAGCCCCATCCTTAGGCACTTTCCAAAAGTCACCTCATAAACATAAACCCAATTGTGGTGGAAAGACATTTGTTATGAATAACAACATACCTATTTTATCTTTATGGCTCTGAATCAATTTCAGGAACTGAAGACAAGAGACCAAATATTATGGCAGAAGATGCTCCATTTACTCTTATCACTCTGGAAATTCAAAAGTGAACCAAGAACAGTGGATGAAGACCAAATAAAATTTTTTTGTATTGTAAATCAGGATATCACAGCCAGGAATAATAATTTTGAATGGGTTAGATTCTCACAATTAAACTCAAAGAGTCAAATCTTGTGTTAAAAACCCAGGCACATATCTAGGAAAGGCATCAAACCAAAATAAAACAAAATTTGGAAATAAAGAATAGAAAAAATTATATAAGTCAATGTTAACAAGAAAATAGAACAGGCAATATAATGCAAAAATATAATTCAAAGAGGGAAATATTAAACAAGCCATTCTTTTCCAAAAGTACAATTCAACTTCTTGATATGACTTCTATGGACTACTTCATTGTATTCCCCTGTCCTTTGGCGTCTGGTTGGGTTTGGCCCAAGGAAGATCTAGGAGGATAGAGAGTGGAAAGGGAGTAAATGAGGTATTATACTCCTTCACTTCCTCTCTGCAAGGGCCACAGTGGATTAGCCATGTCCCTCTTCCAAGGCTGTAGTTGCAGACGGCTAACACTTCTCACTGCGTCTTCTCCTACAGCTGCATCTACAGTAACTCTCTCCAGGTCAGTTAAATGCTGCTTCATCTTGCCCCTTTGAGACTAAGGCTGATAATGCCTCCCTGCCTCCCAGAGGCTGTTAACTCAAGAGGGCTTCACCATCTTTTGGTGGTTTCCTTTAACCAAGTTCAAGCTTTGTAAGTACACCCTGTAATAAAATTCTTTTCATTTACCTTGCTTGAGTGTGCTGCTTCCTGATGCAAACCTGGATTTGTATATAAACACATAAATATATATTTTATATATGCAGTCTTTGCTTTATTATGCTTGGCAGATATTACTTTCTTTTTTATTACAAATTGAAGGTTTGTGGCAACCTGCAGCAAGCAAGTATATCAGCGCCATTTTTCAACAGCATTTGCTCACTATGTGTCTCTGTGCCTCATTTTGGTAATTCTTGAAATGTTTCACACCCTTCACCAGCAAAAAGATAACAACTGGCTGAAGGCTCAGGTGATGGTTAACATTTTTTAGCAATGAAGTATTATTTAATTAAGGTATGAACTTTGTTTTTTAGACAATGTTATTGCACACTTAATAGACTACAGAATAGTGTAAACATAACTTTCATATATACAGGAAACCAGGACATTTGTGTGACTCAATTTATTGTGATATTCACTTTATTGTTATGGTTTGGAACGAAACCCACAATATATCTGAGGTGTGCATGTATACATATATTTAAAGCAATGAATAGAAGCATCTGGAAATTATTGCTTAAATAAATGCAGACGTTAATTTGACTTTCCACATTGTAAGGAACAAGCTCAAAATTTAAAACATTATTCAGCTGTCAAGAAATACTTTCAATTTGTAACGAAGTCAAATAGTAAGTCTCTCTGTAGTTAGTCCTGACATTTTAAGAGATTAAGTGCTAGGTTGTAATGTACACATCATTGTGTTAATCAGAAAGACTGTTCTGAACATTAAAAATGCTCAAGTTCGGGCTGCCCTGGTGGCGCAGTGGTTGGGAGTCCGCCTGCCGATGCGTGGGATGCGGGTTCGTGCCCCGGTCCGGGGGAATCCCACATGCCACGGAGCGGCTGGGCCCGTGGGCCGTGGCCGCTGGGCCTGCGCGTCCGGAGCTTGTGCTTCGCGGTCGGGGCGGGGGGGCGCAGCAGTGAGAGGCCCGCGTACCGCAAAAAATAAAAAAAAAAATAAAAAAAAATAATGCTCAAGTTCTTAAATATTTATATTGCCATGTGTAGAATATATGATTTATAGAATTGCTGTTTTTTTAATTAAGTTCTTTTCCCCAAAATTCAAAAAATAGCCATATTGTTGAATTTCATTATTTCTGACACTGCCTGCACGCCTAGAATTTTACAGACGAACAGGGAAAGGAAAAGACAAGAAAACAAAGAAAATCTCTGTCATATCCAGGCCAGATATGGCCCTCAGAAACATTGTGAATTAGACAAGTTCTTCTCAGTTCAGATTTAAACATGCCTAACATCCTGTTTTTCTCACAAAACCTATCCTCAATCCTTTGCTTTTCATTCATATTTCATTTACCGATAAAACTTGAAATTCCATCTTAATTTATTTCAATATTCTTCCCTATGTCCTTGAATCCTCTTACTACTGGCACATCAAAGACTCCCAAAGCTGAGAATCTTGACGCATCACTGAATCTCCAAGTCATAGCACCATTTTATACCAATAACCCTCGTTTATTGAGTACCTACTATATGCCAGGCTCTGCCCTAAATCCTTCATGCATTCTCTCACATTTAATCTTCACAACTGCTATCATGTAGATACTCTGACTATCCCTGCTTCATAGATGAAGTTTCTGAGACACCAAAGAGGTTTTCTTCTCAAGCTACACAACTTTTAAGCCGCTGAGATAGTAAAGGAGGTCTATTTAACATGAGAGACAGTGCACTTAAATTCTGTGTTGTCCTGTGGTCTTAAGAAGGTGTCCAATGCACAGTTGTTTAATACATAGATTCTAATACATAGAGAAATTCTAATACATAGAGAAATTTGTGGAAACTCTTAGCTAGAAAATGGTCTCTGTTCCAATAGGACCTGGATTTCTCTTCTTTATTCCAGTTGTTTTTGCAAACAAAAGAGACAAAGTACCTTGTAAATCAAAGGACTAATTGTGAAATTTTTCTTGATCACGATTTTATAGGCAGTATCATTCAGATCAACTGGGTTTGAAAAATGGCTGAAATTTAAACTGTCTTAATCAAAACTTTCTTTTAAATATATGCTCTGCTTTAGTATTTAAAGAGCACATATTGCTGTGGTTCTTATCAGAAGGTCACACCAAGATAAATTACAAGTGGAAGAGGGGAGAAATGGCAAGGGAAAGGAGTGGGGATTTGTGGCAGAAGGAAATAGCAGACCCAGCGGGAAGACATTTGAATCAATGGGGGACAGTCAGGGTTGATGAATGTAAGGAGGAAAGTAATCTAATTCTTATTACTGTCCATATTTGTAGAACTGAAAAGGGCAGGTCCAAAGCATAGTCCCTCCAAGGAAGGTTTTCTTAGGGTCTAGGGAAAGATCCTGCCAGAAGAGTCTGAATCCTTCTCTAAGTCCTATCTGTCACTTACTAGACAATGTCTTGCCTTGGGGGAATTGCATCTTACCAGGATGAGGGGCTTTGTATAAAGGCTGCAAATGCTGGTTAGCAGCAGTATTGGCATCAAGGTCTTTTCCTTGTTTTACCTGTTTTGGCTACCAAAAGGTATTTTGGGTATACCAAAAAGTATTTCTTTGTTTCTCTGAATCTCCTAGCTAATGACTTCTCTCTCAGACTCTTTAACCACTGTTACATCAGCTCCTGAGTCCCCCCAAAGTTCTGTTTACCTAATAAGTGACATGCCAAAAATTCATGACAGAAGTCAATATAGTCCGACAACTCCATTTATCAATGTATTATGAATATTTCCGTCACTTATCTAGGACTTTGAAAGTCATAAAATCCACCTAAGAACTTTTTTTAAACAAGAAAGATAATTTTAACACAACTATATGCAATGAACTATAAATAATACACAGTGTAGATTTAATTTTAAATCATCTTCCTTCTCCACTACTGTTAGTTCTGGTTTCATCTGATTCTTTCTTGTTCTTTCCCTTCCCTGATTGACCAGGATCTTTCTCTGTGCATCTATTGCATAATGGTAGTTAACTCCTACTACCCATTCTTCCTTATTATTTTTTTAATAAGAGAAATTTTAGTTGTGTATGTGGTCACCCAGATAAAGTCTACATTTTCCAGCCTCCCTTGCAGATATGTATGGCCATGTGATTAGGGTTTGGCCAATGGAATTTGTCAAGGCAATATGTTTAACTTCTGGAACATGCCTTTTCCTGCAGACTGTCCTGTGGAAGTGAAGGAGAGCCATCTGTGAACGTGCAGACAAGGCAATACCCTCAAGAGAGAAGAGCAACAGAATGAGTGGGTCTCGGTCCTCAATACGGTCAAAGTCACCCTACCAGCCTTGGACATGACTTCCTGCTCAGAGATGAGAGCAAAGTAAACTTTCATACTGTTCAAGCCATTATGTTTGGAGTCTTATTCTTACAACAAGCAAGCCTACATCCTAACAACTATATTGTGTTCTTGTCCCACACCTTTTTTTTTTTTTTTTTTTTTTTTTTTGCGGTACGCGGGCCTCTCACTGTTGTGGCCTCTCCTGTTGCGGAGGACAGGCTCCGGATGCGCAGGCTCAGCGGCCATGGCTCACAGGCCCAGCCACTCCGCGGCATGTGGGATCTTCCCGGACCGGGGCACGAACCCGTGTCCCCTGCATCGGCAGGCGGACTCTCAACCCCTGCGCCACCAGGGAAGCCCCCACACCATTTTTCATTGGATTGGTCACTCCATGTACCAGGATCTTTTACTATTAATCAAGCTCTTGGTTTGTAATTGTCCAAAGTTTGGGTTTTAGAGTTGCCACCAACCAAATTTAAATAAGAGTTTCTTCATTCCAATGTACCTACTGTAATCTGTTTCATATGCAGGAAATAATCTTTCCTTGTTTTCATAGACATTCTGGAAGAGAAGCTTGCAGGTATGGAGGTTTCCTGAATGTGCAAATGGAGAATCTTTGGGGAGTATATGTCTGTACCATCCCTGGTCTTTTAAACTCAATCCCTCTGCTCGTGCTCTGCATTCCAGATAGCGTACAAAATCAAACCAATAAAGAGGAGTGCAAAGTTTAAACAATTTCCCTACACCCTTCCGAAAACTTTGTTTACAGTATATAACATTAGTTCATTTTCATTAAAAATCATCTTAAATCCCAGAAAAAAAAAATAACAATATTGCCAATAAGTCTGGCATCGTTCATAGTATTTTGTATTAACCATTCATAGTATTTTTGGTGTATATCTTCCTGTTTTGTTTCTGTTATTTTTCAAAATAAATGTAATACCAATATAAATTTTTCATACTTAAGAACTAACTAAACTCTATATCATGTGTATTAGAGCATGTTAACTGCTATAACAAACAACTCCATTTGCAGTGCTTAATGTAACAAAGGTGTATTTCTCATGTAACTAATAGCAGAATATGGTTCAGTTGGGACATTTACTCCATTCGGTTATTCAGAGACCCAGCTCCTTCCATCTAGTGGCTATGCCATCTTCTGGTGCTTCAGAAGTCCTACACGAAATTCTCTAGATCTGGCAGGGAGATAAGAGTTAAACTGAATGCATGGAGGATCTCATAGGATCATAGGAGATTTCAGGAGTCAGGTTTAAAAGTGGCACCCATGACTTCTGACTACATTCTATTGACTGAAACTCAGACATTTAGGAACACTTAAATTCAAGAGTCTGGGGAATGCAGTTTAGCTGTGTGCTGAGGAAGAAAAGGTCACAGCTTTGATGAGCGTCTCTTTTATCTCTACAACATAGTATTTTCCCATGTGACTTAAATATTCTTTGAAAATGTGACTTTAAATGATTACATAGGTTTGCTTCCTGCTTATTCAGATACTCATATCCCTGGTTCTTGTATTGCTGACTGTGTATCCCAGCTTCCATTTCTGGTTTTAGAAGTACCATTAAATTTCCATGTTGTCTTTCTATCCATTTCTTGATTCTGTTCTCTCTTCTTGCTTCAGCATCTCATCACAGTGTTCATGAAGAATTTTCTACTCCCAATTTGAGCCTGCAGAAACCTAATTAGCTCCAAAAGTTGACGTTCATTTGGAGAAATGGGAAGTAGGAGGAATATCTGGAATCTGTCAACCATTCACCTTTCTTTGTTTGTGAATAGCTCCTTATTTTATTTGGAGATACTATCCCCATCCACTGCTCTCAGATCATGAACTTCAAATGGAACTGACTCTACCCATAAGTCCAGGGGTAGAATTCAAACCCATGTCTGGTTGATTAGAACATCATATTCTCTTCTTCAAAGTAGTTATTTCAGAGAAAGGAGAGTGTGTGTAAGAAAGTCTGAAACTCAAGAGGAAAGTAGACAGATTCTTAATTTCAACATTTTAATTATTGGATACATGATTTCAGATTTCTGAAATCTGTATGCCAATGGATTTTTAAGTTTTTTGTAAACCAGCACATTCCAATTTGGATTGGGTGTCTGCCTCTTTTAATAAAGAGGCCCAACTGATAATAAATATGCAGACATGGGGGAGTAGTTAAGGTTTTATCAGTTCAAGGAGTTACGGCTCCAGGAAAAGAAAATAAAGTGACATCTAGTAAATAGCAGAACACGTTAAAAAATGAAAAAAATTAAAAACACTCTTTCTTTTTTTTTTTTTTTTGGCAGTACGCAGGCCTCTCACTGTTGTGGCCCCTCCTGTTGGGAAGCACAGGCTCCGGACGCGCAGGCTCAGCGGCCAAGGCTCACGGGCCCAGCCGCTCTGCAGCATGTGGGATCTTCCCGGACCGGGGCACGAACCCGTGTCCCCTGCATCGGCAGGCGGACTCCCAACCACTGCGCCACCAGGGAAGCCCTAAAAGCATTCTTATTGAGCAACTCAGTAAACTGAAAGAGTAAAGCAAAAGAGGAAGAGAGTATTAGAACAAGTCCATCGTATAGCAGATAAAGTTTCAAAGCTGGTTCAGTAATTAATTCCAAGAATATTGAGCATCTGTTGTGGAATCCTTTTAAGCTCAGCTAGGTAAACTTCACTAGTTAAAACACAGGTATATTCCTAAAGTGTAACGTCCACATAATCTCTCTATTTTTGTAAGATTAGGCTTCATATCTCAAGTTGCCAAAAAAAAATTGTTTAATAGGGTGTTTCAGCTCAACCTGAACAGAAATTGAGTGTGGACTTGGCCAGAGGTCAGCTACCAAATGCCTAGGGAAAAGGCAGTGATTCCTCAGAGAAAGACATGGAAAAGAAAAATGGATTCTCCATTGTCATTGTCTCAGTGCTTAGATGTCTTCCTGGGTCATGGATTTAGGAAGGGTTTTCCTTTTGCAGGGATTGTTAGATGAAGGGAAACATGTGACAGTTTACAGTTAAAATCTGGCTGATATTATCCCTTAGGTTGTTTAAACCTTGATGGAGAAATTGTCACAACAGTTACCTTCCTATAACACGAGGTGGGAGTTTAACTATAATATAACTATACCTTTGTGGTAGGCCATTTCTTGGTTCTTGGAAAACCATGCAAACGGGTTATTTACTTATGCAAGTACTTTTTAGAGATTATAATCAGAAATAGAGGTGTCTCAGAAGCTGTGGAATTGAGGCGATGAACTGTTTGATGAGAATGTTTGTTGATGTTGGACAGAGTTGCATCTCTGAATCCTGTGTTTCATTCAGAGAAGATCTAATTTCCAAGTATGGATTTAGAGTGGTGTGACTCCAAAATATCTCATGGATTTATATGCGCTTCCTTTGGACTACTTTTTCACAAGAGAAGAACATTTATTAACATCACTGACAATTTCCATGTTTCAAAATCTAAGCATTAATTTCTGTCCTCCTTTAAATTACTCTCAGCAGCATTTGACACTGTGGTAACCCCTTCCTTTTTGAATTACTCTTCTCTTCTGAATTATGCATCAACTAGAAGACCTTGTATTGCAAGTTACTAAAGCTATAAAATCTGACTTAAAAAATAAAAGGGATTTATTGGCTTATACAAGTATAAAACATTCAGAGATAGCATAGGATAGATTCAGGTAGAGTTTGGTCCAGGCTCTGACTCCATTTATACACAGTTCTTTCACCTCTACCTCTCTCCAAGAGTCAGCTTCATCCACAGGTGTGCTTTTTATGGTTATAGATACTTCCAGACACATCTAGGATTAAGAGCTCCCTCACTTACAACCAGGAAGAAAAGTCAGCTTTTCTTTAACTATGAAAAAATTAAGATATCTGTTTCATATTGACTAGAACAGACTAGAATGGAATCCTGTAGTCAAGATAATGTCATGCACTACTTGACTTAAACCAGGGCAACAAACCCAATTAGGTACTGAGTCAAGAGGGATGAGATTATCCCGACGTATTCACTTGGAACACATTTTATGGGGTGGAGTCAATCTCCCCCAAATTTCGTGGCTGCCACACCATGAAGGGATGAAATTGATGACCATTAGTCAAGGTTAGTCAAATACAACTTTGGTAAGATAGTCTCTTCTTTTTCCACACGTTTCCTTCTTATTGTCCATTATTGGCTCCCCTCCCCTACCCAAGCTGTAAATATTGCACGATCCAGAGCTTGGTCCTGGACCTCCTTCTCTTTTCTATACTGTTTCCCTGGCTGATCTCACTTTCTCCCATAACTTTATTATCTATTGGTTAGTGACTCTCAGATTTATATCTCTAGCCCTGACTTCACCTTGAGCTTTAGACTCATTTATCCAACTTTTTATACAACGTCTACAGTTGAATGTTGAATAGGTATCTCATATTTAGGATGTCCAATATAGAATTATTCGTCTCCCTACTCTAAACTTTCTTTTATCTACCATATTAACCTGAGTTAACTAATAACACCACCAACTATCCAAAGGGCAGAAATTCTAGAGGTCATTACTGACTCCTCTTTTTTCCTCACCTCAACATCTAATCCACCAGGAAACCTGTCAGCTTTCCCTTCAGCATATCTTGCAACTCTAACAGTTTCTTACCTTTTCTATGGCTACCTTCCTAGTCCAAGCCCCATTGTCTGTCAACTAGACACTAAAGTAACCTAACTGGTCTCTTGCTTTCATTCATGCTTCCCCTACAAGTTATCCTCCACAAGGGAACCTCAGATCTTATTCTGAAATTTAAGTCAAATCATGTCACTACTCACTTAAAACTTTATAATGAGTTTCCCATAGCACAAGAAAATACATAAAGGTATTGTTTCCCCATCTACTTCTCCAGCTACATTTCGTCCCATGGCCCACATTTTCACTGGGCCCCAAAAGCATTGGTCAAACTCATTCCCATGATGGAAAGGGCACTTGCCCTTTCTTCTGCCTGAAGTACTCTTCCTCCAGATATTTGCATGACTGACTGTTTCTTACTTCCAGGGCCAAGATCAAATATTATTCTCCATAGTGAACATGGCTGGCACTTACCCATTGCTATGCCAGCGCACCCATTCTCAACTGTTGAGTATATTGCTCATTAATAGCTCACAGCTGACACCTTTTACAAAGAACTGCCCTCAGTCCCCTAGCCTAAGAGGTTGTGCTCCCCTCACCAAGGGGCAGCCTGAAGTCAATGACTGACTGACGTCAGCCCTCTTGATTCAAGATGGCACCAGTTGTGGTGCAGTTCATGTTCTAGAGCTCCTGGTGGGACCAGGATTATGGGACCTACAGATGAGACCACATCCCTGATTTGCTTCCTTTTCCTACTCTCTTTTTTCCCTAATTCCCCTTCTCCTCAGAGTATACTTTCAACAAATCACTCAGGAATCCCCATCGCAGGCTTTACTTCTAAAAACCTTAAGATTCCTCCTCAGAGGCTTTCTTGACAGCTGGATCTAAAGTAGAAGTCCACCTTCCCACCATTCTTCTCTATCTCACTACCCTCTTTAATTTTTGCCCTAACACATACCATTCTGAAATTATCTTTTTAATTTATTTACCTAGAAAAATCTGTCTCCTAGACATGTAATAAACTCCATGACATACATACATATCTTTGGAACAATACCTGCCGATTGATGTGTGGCCATGTAGTCTATATTTGCTGGATAAATGGAATTCAGGCTTTAGACTTAGATAAGGAGGGAAATGCTTTCTCTCTCTGGACTTTGATCTCTCGAGCCTGGCCTCTGATGTGGGTAGATGTTTTTGAGCACAGTTGCAGGTAAAGGAAAAATGTGATCTCTGCAACAGGAAGATAGGCTAAGAGGAAGGCAGGGAAGTATCCCTAGATATTGCCAGCAAATCAGGCCTGTAATGAGTGTGGGGTATCCTAAGAGATGCCTGAGGAATTTCCAAGCCTCCAAAATTGTTAGCCCCGAAATTTCCAAGTTGGAACCTGCGGGCCAAATTGTCCTGGAGAAATTTTGTAAGGTAACATAGATTGTTAAGCTGCCGATATGTTTGCCAACATTAAAAAAAAAATTGTGAGATGTCACATAGATTTTCAGTCTCTTGGAAAAAAAGTGGTATTGTTCCTACATGGCCACAGTCTACTGGAACTGAGGAGCTGCTGCCCCCTTTCGGCTGGGCATGAGTTTTCCCTACCATCATATCACACTAGCCTTCCTCTTTCTTTTGCATAATATGCTTTGTACCTACTGAGTTTCTAATCCCGGTAGTGATCAGTTGAAAATCTCTGTATTGAAAACTTCGTCTATAATCCTGGATCCTTTCTTTAATAATTCTTTGTAAAATCTTCAGTTTGTCTTGATGTGTGCTGTGAATGACTATAGGGAAGATTGGAGTGGTAAAAAGGAGCTTGTAGAACCATCTCATAGCTTGGTGCAAGGCATAGCCTGCACAGAGGGGCCAGGCTGAGGGAGCCATCGAGGGCTGAAACCCAGCTAGAATCCTGTGTGCCAGGCAATATACCCTGACATCAGTCCACCTGAACTGGGAGGAACAATGTCCCTTTCAAATCTTATCTGCCCTTTTGTAATTCATTAGTCACAGACAGGCCATATGTAGAAGCTATGTCTGTGGGAGAACCATACCCCCTCAGGTCAGCATGGTGGTAGCAGGAAGAGTCCCTGATGAAACTTCCAGCAGTAGCACTGTCAGTGACCAGTGGGTGAATCAGCTCCCTGGTACCAAATACAGCAGAGGCCCCGTCAGCCACTCAGATGCTTATGCCAGCCCAAGGGAAGCTCCCCCAAAAGAAAGTTGGACATTGAGACAGGAGGGAACTTCAGGTTTAACTGTTATGTAACCTCATTAGACCCCAGAAGCAGAATGACCTAGAAGAATACTTCTAGGTTTTATTTGATTTTCAGGCAACTATTCAGTTTCATATACTCTGCATATCTCACATTGAGATATACACAGTTGTTGATTCTTAAAGAAATACTTACACCAAATAAATGCTCTACCTCGTGCAGTGACTGCTGTTGCCATTATATTGAATGGCTTTGCTGAATTTTCTGAGTGACATTAAGCATAGTGTAAGACACAAACTGCCAAATGGAAGAAACCAGCCTCTTGAGTGATTGAGAAACCAGTCACACAGCCAGGTACACTTGTTTCATGCCCTTGTCTTCAGCGCTCATTTTCTTTCTTGCCCTTTGATCTAGGACTTCTACCATCTGATCCTTGAGGGGATCGACAACATGTCTTGTCAGATGGACTCCTTGTCAGCAGAATGGCCGTGCAGTGTCTCTGTGATGTTTTCCTTGCTGTCCAGAATGCGTGTTCACTCTCTCATTTCTGGACATGTTAGCGGTAAGATGAGATGGTCACATTCCTGCATGTCTTAGAGAAAATGCTGGGAAACCAATGTCCACAATAAGCCAAGTGTAGCAACATTTTGCAAGAGTCTTATTACCCACAGTAAAGAGGAGTAATGGAGAGAGAGTATAAAAAATAGCTGCTTCATTATCACTAGCTGAACAAGCTCTGAAAAATGGAGAGCCTGGTAGGCTCTCTTAAGACCAGAGGGAGGTTGTGATAGGTTGAATTCATATGTAGAATTCCTGACCTCCACTACCTCAGAATGTGACCTTATTTGGAAATAGAGCCATTGCTGAGGTAACTAGTTGAGTTAAGATGAGGTCATACTGGGTTAGGGTGGGTCCCCAATCCAATGTGACCAGTACCTTTAGAAAACGAATTCCACGTGAAGAGACAGACATGCACACAGGGAGAAGAATGCCATGTGAAGATTGGAGTTATGCTGTCAATAAGCCAAGGAAATACCCAAAACTAGGAGAGAGGCCTGGAACAGCCATCATTCCATAGTGCCTTCAGGAAGAACATGGGCCTGTTGATTTCAGGAACACCTTGATTTCAGACTTCTGACCTCCAGAACACTGAGACAATAAACTTCTGTTGTTCTGAGCCATCCAGTTTGTGGTACTTCATTACAACAGCCTGAAGAAACTTGTACAGAGGTATTCTGAGCTTCCCTCCTCTCAATTCTGTATTTATTAGGTGGGAGGCATAGTTTTTGGTAACATGGGAACATATGAAAAGAAAATAAGATATGATTCCTACTTTCAGTGAGTTCTCTGGGGAACACTAATTTAGGCACAAATAATGAGACAATGATAAATAAGGGCTACATGGAAATAAAAGTAACTTGCTGTCAGTGAGCAGAGGAACGCATGATGTACCAGACCGATTCCCTTCCTTCTCAGTGCTCCCTTTCTCCTCACCCCACACAGGGCTCCCATGCAGTCACATGGCTTCTCCTGCCTACCCTTGCCTGAGGTCTCCCTACCAAACCTACCCTTCCTAGAGAGCAGCTCTTCCCAACTACCACCCCTCTTGTGAGTTATTTCACTTGGGTCTCTGATTTAAGAATGAGTACTGTGGTGTATCTGAATTAGCACTAATCCTGGGTTTTAACCCCACATTGGACAAATCAAATATTCTCTCTGAGTCTTGATTTTTTTTTTATTATTTGGAAAAAAAAAGGGGGAATAATGATCCTTCTCCATTCTGCCTCAGAGCATTGGAGTGAGGATCAAATAAGAGACAATGTCTAGAGGAACTTTGAAAACACATAATAGACCATAAAATATTCATAGTTATTAGTGGCCTAATATATTGGCATCCAGTTTATATTTCACTTTTACTGGGAGCCTCTGGGAGAGTATTACCTTCAACTAAATGGAAGAACTTGAAAACACTGTATTGGTTTGACACCTTATAAAGATTTACAAAACATGCAAATCAAATCATCTCACTCAATTTTTACCATAGTTGGGTGAAATATGCATTGTTATTCCCATTTGCAAATGAGCATACTGAGCTCAGAGAAATGAAGTGGTTTGCTTACATATGATTAGAGGTGTTAAGTGGAGGCAAGTCCAATGCTCGTATCATTGCACTTGGCAACACCTAGTGAGGGGGATATTTTGGATCACCCAGCCCTTTCTATGTTTTTTTTAAAATAAATCCCAATACAGGCAACCATAATGTCCATCATTACTGATGAAAAAGTGTGATTTTGACCTTGAAAGCCCTCGTGATACATTAAGTTTTCATATAGGTTTCTAGACACATCACGAATAATTATGCTCTGTCAAGGAAAAAGGAAGAAATACAAGGGGGAAATAAAGCACAAAAAATGATGGGGATATGGCCAAAGTTTAATGTGAATCTACCATTAAGGCTATTGTTCCCTTGGTTGAATGCATCAATTTCCTTGAGGAAAGAGATTAACTTGGGGATACTTCTGGAATAAATATGCCCCTTGACATGAGAGAGAAAACAAAGTCAAAATTGAGATACTTTTTCTTCTTCTTGTGTATAAACCTTGAGTTTCATACTGAATTTTGAAAATGAAGAAAGTATTATCTCATAAATATTGTGCATGGTTCTATCTGTCGAGAGTTGTAGAAGCCAGGGACAAGTGGATCACACTGCCTTGGAATTATTATTCAAGGTGCAGAAAGCATGAATTGTGTATTCGTTAATATATTTGCATTATCCACATCTTGCTCTGGGGTTTGAGTTGTGAGTGGGTAGATATGGAAATAAATATGCCAAGCTTTTGTCTTGACATCTGTAAATACACCATGGTCCCCAGGGTGTGCCATTCCCCCCACCCCACCATGTCTTCCTTGACACTCTTGTCCAGAACCTGCTTCCAGTCTCTTCCCACTCCTGTGCAACATTCTACCAGACAGATCTTATCACTCAGTCCCCACTTAAAATTCCTTCAACTATAAGAAAACATCTGAACACCTTAGCCTGGCATCTATGGCACTGCACAACTAGCTTAATCGTCCTATCTAGCCTCATATCTGCTCCTAAGCACACTTGATAGTCCAACCACACTCACTCCTCCAGACACATTATGGTAGATGCACCTGCATGATCTGCTAATGATGGGGCCTCTGCCTCTATGCCTGTTCTCCATTTATAAGGTAGACAAATATCTATTCCACTTTCAAATTCTAGTTCTATGTCTTCTTTCTTTCTCTGTCTTCCTTTCTGGAAAGAAGAATTAATTTAATGAGGATAATATCCTTCTGCTTACCGGTATAATTTTCTGTGCATATCAAATATGACCATGCATTTTTCCATTCATTAAGTATTAGTTGAGTTCTTAATCTATGTTAGACCTTGGATATAGTATAGAGAACAAAAGATATACTTCATAGTGTTTATGGTTTAGTGGGAGAAATATATGATAAAGTTATAAACAAACAAATGTCTAAGTGAAAATTGTGATAAATCATATTTAAGAGTACCCTGAAAATTTTAAGTGGTATACTTATGTAAGGAATAATTGTGAAATCTGTTGATATGCAGGATTCGCTGCCCAAATGACAGATTCTATATACATGAAGTTATCTTTCATTTGCTCTGAAGACATTCTATATCTATTTCTATGTGTATCATTCTTCTCCTCTAAATGAAGCGTTTCTCAGAGCAGAGACCATGTTTAATTCCTTCTTGTATCCTCATATACTTGCACATAGCTTAATAGATGTTGAATGAGGTAATGAATAGGCAAACATTGTAGCTCTTGAAAAAAATGTTCTAGCATGCTAGATTTAAGCATTAGCTGATTAGCATTTCTATGTATTAGTTAAATCCCATATATCCTCATTAACATTTGGGGAATGCTAACACTAAATACTAAAATACTTGCCAAGATCTTTCCACATTGGGGTCTTTGCACATAGTGCTCTGTCAGGCTAACTCCTTCTCACCTCTGAGGTCTCACATTGTATGTCACATCTCTGAAGAAATTTTCCTCAACACATTGACCAGATCAAGTCCCCATTTGAAATCCTCAGAGCACCTATACTTCTATTTTATAGCATCTATCACAATTGTAATAGATTTTTTTGTTCATTATTTTTACCATCTGTCACCCCACTGTATTAAGGGTTCTATGAAGGCAGGACCCATTTAGTCATTTTCCCCACTGTATTCCTAGGACCAGCCATATAATACATTATCAATAAATATTTATTGTTTGAAAAACTAACTTAATGAAAGAGTGGTTTTTATCTCAAGAGCACTGTTTTGAATCCCAAGATATAAGTCCAAGTTACCCCTCCGTCACTAACTAGTTGTGTAGACTTAAGCCTGTCTTTTCATTTTTCTACCTACAGCTTCCCCATCTATAGAAAGAAGGGGTTTGAGCATGTATTTCCATCCTTTCCAGTGCCAGGACTCCATAACACATTCCATCACACCAGTAAAAGCTGAGTGTGACCTGTTATGGAAACTTTGACTCATGTTTGTCATACAAGTATTTCAACTCACTGCAGGGTGTTTAGTTAATAAATGGTTTCATGAAATTCCCAAATCTCAAGTCAGAATGAAAGGAGCGTCTCAGTAAGAAGCCCACTAGGATGAAGGGAGCCTTCAATAGTGTCCAACCTGTTAGCTATTGAGATGGGTGGCTAATTTTTTTAAAAAGTCAATAGGAATGTAAGCAGAAAATATTTAGTCTTCTATTCAGCAGAATTCTGAGAACAGTTATATTTCATCAAGTTAACTTGAGGAACTCAGCTATTTGTCAGCAAGAATAAAGTCAGAAAATTTCAGAGCTTCAGAGCTGGGAGGATGTTCAAAAACCACTCAGGATAACCAATCCCTTTATTCTCCAGATGGGAAAGCCCAAGCCCAGGGAGCCAACATGACTTGTCTTGGATTATATAAAGGGGCAGTGGCAGGTCTAGGGCATGAACCCCAATAATTTTGTTTTATCTGTGATCCCATTGCAACTGGAATTGAAAGTTAATGTGCCTTTAGACTAATGGCAATATACTAATTTCCACCCTGAATTCATAGTGATAGACATGCCCTTCCACCCGCCAACACTCCTTTTTTTTAATCTTTGAGAAGCAGTCCAATAGACTATGATGAGATCTGTCAAGAATGATGGCTTTCATCTGTGACATTTATTCTCATGCACACTTTTGTTAGCTTTGTACAGAAGATCTTCATTTGGATTCATAAATCTGTTCATGAACACATATAATTCTACCTTTACCTTGACTTTATAAAATAAAAACATTCTCCCCAAACTGTTGTATTAAGTTCTGTGGCTTCAGAAAACTGTCAAATGCTCTTGAAGAGCATGACAATATCTCCATTGGCAGCCCAGAGATTAAAAAAAAAAAAAAAAACTAGAAAGAGATAAGACTTGTGTTCTCTGGGAAATATATCTTATCTGGTTTGCTTGTTTTTACACTTTAAAATATAGAAAAGTACCAAGAAAAATATAATTAAAAGCCACATGTGAATTCTGAGAATGAACGAATATTGATATTTTCTCATATTTGCTTCAGATCTTCTTTGAAATTAAAAGATGACAATTTTGAAATTTATTTTATGCTTTTCCCAGGTCCATTCCCTTCCTTCCTTTCCAGATGCAATTGCTATGAATACTTTTTAATTTTAACATCTTTATTGGAGTATAATTGCTTTACAATGGTGTGTTAGTTTCTGCTTTATAACAAAGTGAATCAGTTATACATATACATATGTTCCCATATCTCTTCCCTCTTGCATCTCCCTCCCTCCCACCTGCTCTATCCCACCCCTCCAGGCGGTCACAAAGCACCGAGCTGATCTCCTTGTGCTATGCGGCTGCTTCCCACTAGCTATCTACCTTACGTTTGGTAGTGTATATATGTCCATGCCTCTCTCTCACTTTGTCACAGCTTACCCTTCCCCCTCCCCATATCCTCAAGTCCATTCTCTAGTAGGTCTGTGTCTTTATTCCTATCTTAACCCTAGGTTCTTCATGACATTTTTTTCTTAAATTCCATATATATGTGTTAGCATTATGGTATTTGTCTTTCTCTTTCTGACTTACTTCACTCTGTATGACAGACTCTAGGTCTATCCACCTCATTACAAATAGCTCAATTTCATTTCTTTTTATGGCTGAGTAATATTCCATTGTATATATGTGCCACATCTTCTTTATCCATTCATCCAATGATGGACACTTAGGTTGTTTCCATCTCTGGGCTATTGTAAATAGAGCTGCAATGAACATTTTGGTACATGACTCTTTTTGAATTATGGTTTTCTCAGCGTATATGCCCAGTAGTGGGATTGCTGGGTCATATGGTAGTTCTATTTTTAGTTTTTTAAAGAACCTCCATACTGTTTTCCATAGTGGCTGTACCAATTCACATTCCCACCAGCAGTGCAAGAGGGTTCCCTTTTCTCCACACCCTCTCCAGCATTTATTGTTTCTAGATTTTTTGATGATGACCATTCTGACTGGTGTGAGATGATATCTCATTGTAGTTTTGATTTGCATTTCTCTAATGATTAATGATGTTGAGAATTCTTTCATGTGTTTTTTGGCAGTCTGTATATCTTCTTTGGAGAAATGTCTATTTAGGTCTTCTGCCCATTTTTGGATTGGGGTTTTTGGTTTTTTGTTATTGAGCTGCATGAGCTGCTTATAAATTTTGGAGATTAATCCTTTGTCAGTTGCTTCATTTGCAAATATTTTCTCCCATTCTGTGGGTTGTCTTTTGATCTTGTTTATGGTTTCCTTTGCTGTGCAAAAGCTTTTAAGTTTCATTAGGTCCCATTTGTTTATTTTTGTTTTTATTTCCATTTCTCTAGGAGGTGGGTCAAAAAGGATCTTGCTGTGATTTATGTCATAGAATGTTCTGCCTATGTTTTCCTCTAAGAGTTTGATAGTTTCTGGCCTTACATTTAGGTCTTTAATCCATTTTGAGCTTATTTTTGCGTATGGTGTAAGGGAGTGATCTAATCTCATACTTTTACATGTACCTGTCCAGTTTTCCCAGCACCACTTATTGAAGAGGCTGTCCTTTGCTATGAATACTTTTGTGTGTATCCTTCCAACCTATGTTTTTATCCTTTCATTATGCAGTATATACTTTCTTAAATTTGTATAAGTATATATTATATTTTACGTAAGTCGCATCCAACAGTGTTTAATGTTCTGCACTTGTGTCACATAACTGATAACATACAAATTCAAAAAAAATAATTTAGAGAACAAATCTGAGTAATTTAGTTATGGTAAAAATAAAAATTTCTCTAAAGATAGTTTCCAAAATGGTCCATTTTGATGAATCTGACGAAGTTATACTGGAAGAGTTAATGTGTAGTGTTTACTTAGTGTAATGAGGAAGGGGAAAGGGAAAGGACATTTGTTAAACACTACGTGCAGCTTGCTGTGCTAACAAGTTCTCTGTTATTTGATTTAGTTACAAAACCAGCTACTAATGAGGTGTTAGATTGTCATTTTACAAATTAAAAAATTGAGCGTCAGTAGACTTAAGTAACTTCCCAAAGTCACACACCTATTTAGATGCAGTGTACGGTAGTGATGAAGAGTACAGGGTCTGGAGCCAGATGGCTTGTGTTCACTTTCTAACTTGACTCCATTAGTTGTATGACCTCAGATAAGTTACTTAACTTCTCTGTGCCAAAGTTCCCTCATTTATAAATGTGGTTGATAGTAGTATCTACCATCAAGTGTTATTGTGAACATTATGTGAATTAATACAAATAAAACCCTGAGAATCGTATCTGGCATTTCATAAGCTATAAATAATTCCTATTATCATAATTTTTATACTTGGTCCTTCATTCACATCCTCCTTTAAAATAAAATCAAAGGTAAATAACACCTAAACAAACCAACAAACTGTAAAAGACGAAAACTAAATGAAAATGAGAAAGGGAGATAAAAGCAGCAATTGAGCCAAAAAGAGTGTCTCTAAGCTCCTTGAGAAGCAGACAAAGGAGCCATGGTGGATCCCAGGTCCTTTCCTATCTAATCGTTGACAGTGCTCTAATGCATCAGGAAAAGCATTCCTCAAACTCTTTGATATTTATCTAACGCATATTAAGTAAAGTAATAAAACATGTTCTCAAATGTGATTTAACAAAACTGGAGGGGTTTCTTCATTTTGTTTGTTCTTGGTGAAAGCCAAGGGTTTCATTTCATAAAAGCTACTGAATTTGGACAAGAGACAGGATAAGAGTTCAGATTATGCAGCTTTCAGGTGCCTGCTGCATTCAGGGGAAAGCTTGGAGAAGATTGAGCATTTGAAGGGACTGCATAGCATAGACCGATAACCTTCACAAATAAAATGCTTTTGACAGCTGCTGAATGAAAATTCAGGTTTGAGGTCTTGCATGAGATGAAGATGGAGAGAAAAGAAAAACCCACTAATTACATCAGTAGAGTAGAATTAAATGTCAATAGCCCCTATTTGAGGTTAAAACTTAGGGAGGCAGCATGTAGATAAAGGGGAAAAAAATGAAAAGAGAAAATATATAGGTCCTTAAAAACCCAGGGGAGGAGCACAAACAGAAAGAAATTTAGAAAAGAAAAAAATGCACTTAGAAGTTCAGTCCATCCCTCTCCCCTCCTGCAGAGAGTCAGGCAGTGGAGATGGTTGACACTGATTCCCACCCCAGCCCAACCCCACAGCCTAGGCTCCTTGCAACACAGGCATCTCTGAGGCTGAGAAAAGTTTCCTCACCTGAAACTTTTAAAAAATGATGTAGGGAGTACATTGAATGCAGCCCACTTTAGGTCTTTGGGGGATTAAGAAAAATCCTTTCTCAGGAAAGTTAGCAAGTTTCTGGTGTCTAGACAGGAGCTTCGTCTCTCCGTCACATCTGTGTGGCCTGACTGGGCAGCTGGGGGTGTCGCCAACATCTCAAGAAGGGGACTGGACTTTAGGGTCCAAGAGAACAGGGGCTGTTTTCTCCCCCATGTATCCCCCCGATTGCACAGTGTAGCTGCTTAGTAGACATTTATTGAGTGAATAACTAGTAAATGAATCCCAGAAAAGCCAATTGCCAGTAGCACTCTCTGTAGACAAACACAGGAACAATAAACTACAAATAGTAACTTAAATATCCATTATGGTTATAGAAGTTAAAGGTATATGTATATGTGACATCAGGTTTCCCCAAAACACCACGCAAGCAGAAAGATAAAGGGAAAAGGGTGCAAAAATGAAATGTTCATAACTAAGGTATTGCATAAATAGATTAAATATAGCCTATGTTATGTAATATATTAGACTATAGAACTCCAATAATCAAATAGGAAAATATGCATGCCACACTGTTAAACGAAAAAAGTAGTTGGCAACAGTAGATCAAGTATGACTTCAAATTTGTAAATCACAAAGTATATGAGAGTTTTCTGTGTATTTTTCATAGAAAATAACCTAAAAATTTTAACAGTGTTTATCTCTGGATAGTAAGATTTTTGATTACCCTTATTTTCACTGTTCTTAATACTGTTCTTTCCTTAATGAAGATCCCCTCCCCCATCCTACATTTATAATCAGAAGATTAATAAAGTGATTTAAAAGTAAAAAATAAATTACTCTCTTGCTGTAGCCAGATAGCCTGTATTCTTGTTCTAATCCTGCCTGTGGAAACTTTAGGAAGTTAACTATACTGCTTAGACCGTTCCCTTACTTGGAGAATAGAAATACTAATATTGATATGCGACCTTTCAATTTTACAAGGCAGATGTGTGGATGGAATGAGGGAATGCATGGGAAAGGATCTTGTAAATTGCAAAATACTAGATGCATACAACAGTACAGATGGGGGTGGGCATTGGGATAAGGGGGAAAATGAAAGGGAAAGTGACTTTGCATGATTGAGATCAGAGTAAATGAGTGTGGCCAGTGGTAAAATTTAGAGACATCATTAGAACAATTTTCTTATAGGAACTGTAAACTTTTGTATTATGGAACTGGAAAAATTCCAGAGTGTTAGATTAAGACATTTTCACTCCTGCCCTCAAGTTATGCAGAGATGGCTTGTGGGCCTCCTTAAAAATTAGGCTAGGCCTCTGGCTGTTGTTTCTTTATGCAGAGGATTACGGGAAGAGAAAATATATTCCCTCACCTCCCACTCTGAGTTTATGTGAGTGGTGGATATGGGGTAGTGGTTGAACCAATAAATATTCTTATTTAATTCCTTAAGTAAAAACCAGTTTAAAAAAATCAAAGTAAAAACACAGCTAATTATAACAACTTCTTTCCAAATCCATAATATCCTCTGTATCCTCTTGATCAAGTCAGTTTCCCTTATTGACCTTCAGTGTTCTCATTTGTTAAATAAGGAGTGTCAACTAAATCATCCTGTGAGTCCCGTTAAGTAATAAGTTCTATGAATCTCAGTTACCAATGTTATATAGTGATGGTCTTCCCTTTCTACACATCTGTAAAATTGGAAATCAGGGCAAATGATCACCTTTCCAGTGACATAGACATTCCATTGGCTTCCCTGAGAAATCTTGCTCACTATTTGCTGGTTTGGCTGACACGTTATACTAAAATATCATGACTCAATTTTACCTTGGGAAAGTTATTGAAACTTTGTGAGCTTCAATTCCTTCATTTGTAATCTGGGAACAAAAAGAGTACCTACTTTGGAGGGTCCTTGTGGTGTTCCATAAGATACTCCACACAAAATGGTTCGGGCAGTTCCCGCACAAGGTATATGTACAGTCAAAATTAGACAGTATTGGGGCTTCTCTGGTGGCGCAGTGGTTGAGAATCTACCTGCCAATGCAGAGGATATGGGTTCGAGCCCTGGTCTGGGAAGATCCCACATGCCGCGGAGCATCTAGGCCCGTGAGCCACAATTACTGAGCCTGCGCGTCTCGAGCCTGTGCTCCGCAACAAGAGAGACCACGATGGTGAGAGGCCCGCGCACCGCGATGAAGAGTGGCCTGCGCTTGCCGCAACTAGAGAAAGCCCTCGCACAGGAATGAAGACCCAACACAGCCATAAATAAACAAATAAAATTGGGTAGTATCATTGACCTGACAAGTGTTGAGTTTTTTCCTAATTTTTTTAAAGCTTAGCACAAGTTGTGAGAAGACAGGCATTGAAAGATAAGAGTTTGACTCAGAGACCTCCTATTTCTTGATGTAAAACTCTCTTTGTGGAACCACATCCCACACAATCTAAAGAATGCCATGTTCTTCCATTAAACCTCAAGTGGCTGAAAAGGCTGATGTTCTTGAGCCTGCATTTGATTTTGTTGGGACGTACACAAGCTAAACTATACAAAGCCAAGCTACAACAACATAAAATAAACCCAAATTAATGTACTGTTTTTTTGCAAAAGGATAAATAGAACATTTTATTAATACTTTTTTTTTTTACTGCAGCAAAATGATATTCCACATCTTTTCATTCAACACAACAGAAGCGATGATCACATTACATCACTTTGAGACGCAAAGCAAAAGATATTTTTATTATCTTAAGGTCAAGAATCGTTTGCATTTTTAAAACAAACTTTATGTTTTATATTTGCATTAGCAGGGCCTCCAGTCACTAGCACAATACAATGAACAGATCAAATATCCAGAATAGACAATTAAACACACCAATAGTATTTTAAGTTGAATTGGGAAATGCATCACTGTCATTTTAGAACATTATAAAGAGGTCTGATGTTAACTTTTTAAAGGAAAAAAATCATTCCAACCACCCAAACAGCTACCACAAGCAAAATGAAGATAATATACAGACAGGAAATTTTATTCATTGCACTTATTGCTCGGTACACAAATGTTACAATTCCTGTTGAGTTATATTAAGAAATGACAAGCAAAATGCCTCTGCCCCATCTAAAATTCTATGACTCTATGAAAGTAGAAATTGCAGTCCCCTAACCCAACATTAGGTGTATGCTATTTTTGGTTTTTTCTGAAGATTGTTTATTATGTATCTGTGTATGGATATGTATAAGATATACAGATATATAGATAGATATAATTTTCATATAATTTATTGTCCTATATATTTAAGACAAATATTTTAATGGGAATTTAAGTAATAAAATTGTCTACTTACAATATCTCTATTAAGTTTATCTTTTCATATTATATATAGCTCTGTGGCACACGTTTTATCTATACTTAATTACTAAGGAAGAAGGATATCTATATCATTTCTATTTCTTTTGTTGTTAATATTGCATTTTAAGGGCTATATCTCCATAGTAAATTTCTTATTAGATTCTTTATGGTGTATGCATCTTTTTTTTTTCTAATGCCAGTTACAACCAGTACAAAGTTGTAATAAAAAATACATTGGAGTTTATTTATTTTTAATATTTTTTGCAAAAAAGTGATATGCTACATGAAAAGTCAGATTTTATTGAAGTGTGAAGTGTTTTATACTGTTAGATAAATGAATGGAAGAACATGAAGCATACCCCTCACTTTACAAGTTCCTTTTCACAGATATAAATGTTTGTGCCAAAGCATTTCATATAAAACACTGCAAGATATTCCTCTTGAGAATCAACAAAATATTCTACATTATGTAATAACAATAATTATTTAGTACACCTTGCTAGTTGCTAGCCCACAACATTCTTCTCTGCATGACAGATATCTCAACTCCATGATTTAAGTCAGTAAATGTCGCCAACATCTAATGCAGCCAACATGACAATTTCACTTTTTTTTAGCAGGATTTCTGCACGATATCTTGCCCTACAGTGTAACAAATACATAAGTGCATTTTGCATGATCAAGTAGCTTTGGCTTCCTAACCTCTGTAGGATGGGATGTGCCAACTGTTTTAGTTGTGCTTTATTAAATGGTGATGAGTTTTCGCTCATATGAATCCAATGATTAACTACTTGCTTCTACAGTTTTGACCAGTCAACCTTTAAATCACAAATGCAAGAATGGATGACTTGAAGGGAAATGATGGAATTTCACAACTTCTATAGATTGCACTTGGTGGCAACTTCATGAGTTTGTTTTGATTTCATTTTTACAGCAAGACTTGCCTGGCTGATATGTTTACATGTTTACACCACATTTTTAAAAAAATTTTTGTGCAATCACAATTAATTTAATCACAACCACTAAAAATAAATCCAGCAATTAGCTTTGTTATGAATAATCACCTCGGTCCTTGTAAGTGTATGAGTCTTGTACGTCTTCTTGTACAAATTCCTCTTTCTTTTCCCAATCATTAGGCCAACCTCCGTTGGCTTGTGTTGTGGCACCATAAGACTTGGTGGTACCATAATTTATATAATTTTGAGTAATGTCCCCTGTTTCTTCATCAAGCTCATCTTCATGGATAAATCCACATTTTTCTTCACTTGTTTCCTCAGGGTCTGCCCAGGGTTGCTTCTCCCCTGAGGCGAATATTGCATAAAATATAACTCCACCATAGTGGACTAGGGCAGCGATCAGGAAGACATACTGCCACTCTTCACGTGACTGCAGTGACAAAAAGTGGCAGTGTGAGAACAAACTCCTCATGTTTGAAAAGCCTAACATCTCTGAATGTTCCACCATCAAGCTTTTCATAAAATGCTATCTTCAGGGGAAACACCTGTTCTGATCACACAAAGCAAATAATGTGATAGAAATGCTCTATAATACTATGACTTTCATTCAAAATATTAAAAAAAATTTTAATCTAAAGTTCTGAAATAGAACTCCAAATATATCTAAGGTCTGCTAATTTTTAAAATATTCATAACCTATCTTTTAATTTCCATTGAGTTACATATTTTTTCTCCCACTTCTTTTATTTCCTTTTGGTAAACCATAATTTAGAAGCTCTACCTATAAAGACAAATAGCTGATAACAATATTCTTCCATCAATTACTGCAGAGAAGTCTGAATTGATGTTTACAAATAAAGCTCAGAAGACTTCCACTTGTTTTTAATAATGAGCTAGGTTGTTGTTGTTTTGCCTCACCAGGGATATCAGAAATATTAAAAGGTGTTGAAAAGCATACATTTATTGGTTGAGGAAGAGGGTTCCCTCAGAGCTCTTAGAGATAAATTCTCTTCTGAACCTCAGTTATCTCCCCTACTCAGAGGTGTGGTGACTGGGTCACAAAGAGAATGCCAAAGAGAATATTTTAATGCTTTTCCCCAACCATGAGAGAGATATTCTACAAGTGAACATCTCTTTTGCTCTATCTTACCTTATTCTTTGTCATTGCACCAACAATAATAGGGCAAACCATTCCTGACAATGTGCCAACACCATTTGAAATGCCCATTAAGATACTGGCATATCTTGGAGCAATATCCAAGTGGTTAACGTTGAAACCTGAAATACACACAGAAGATGTGGCTCAGAGAATCCCGAACTTCTAAGAAGTGGGTGACTATAGAGTATCCTCTACCACATTCACCACCCTCCTTAAAAGATACCAGGTTCATAGCATTTGCTTAATAACTACTTTTTGATAATTTAGCTCAGGGGTATAATGAGAATGAAAGGAGGTATGATTTGTTATCCAATACTTAATATGGGATAGTCACTCCACAGAGAGGAGGAGATATTCACTTAAAAGAGTAAGGGTAAGCAGGGGAAAAGTGAGTAGTGAGTCGTAACATATCCAAATAATAATTTCTAAATGTTTTATTATTTTTATTTTCTAGTGGAAATATGTTGAGTAAACCTTCTCAACATTCAAAATGTTAAAGGGGAAAGTAGAATGTATAGACTTTTTATCACTAACAAAAATCAAAGTGTTACAAGTACGTATTTTTTTAAAAAGTATCTTACCAGAGATAGCAAATCCACTGAATCCCACTGCAAGTACCAAGAACGAGATTGCTACCCCTCTAGTATGAGAATAACCAACAACCAGAAGCAGCGTTGCTTCCATGCCAAAACCTTCAGAAACAGACACGTGAAAATATTTCAGAAATTTATGTAAATTCTTCTGATGAGTCAAAACTGTTAAAAATGATCACACATCAATACTTGACCTAGCAAACCACTTCAGGGAATCTATCTTAAAAAATAATAATAACAGTAATAATTTATGCACAGAGGTTACTGAAGCCTTCTTTGTGTTTTAATAAAAACGTCAAAAACAACCTTAAGTTTCAATGGTGGGAAAGGTAAAGTTAGTCATGCAATTATTTAAAACTAAGAGTTATGAAAATTTGAAGATGGGAGAATGATTATGAATGAACAGCAAGGGTGCAAATTTAACAGCATATTTGATACGCATGGAAAAAGTTGACTCACTCACGTCAGTTGGAACTTCATGAAATAAACACATGTTCTTAACACCATTTATGTACTTACCACCACAATTCATGATCTTTCTTACTGTAGTAGTTGAAAGAATTTGCTTGCTTCTTAGAAAATCTGCAATCTGCCCTCCAATAGGCACAATAATTGTCATTACTAAGTGTGGCACAGCAGATAGCATGCCAACCTGATGAAAAACCGAAAGGGGAGAAATATACGTGACCGTAAGTAATATGGGCAATTTAATAGTCTCATAAGCTCTTTATGGACAAGGAAGAAAAAAAATACTGTCTCTAAATGACCACTTACTTACTTAGTCCCAGAATAAGCAATAACTTCCACAGAATAAATGAGAAAAGCTAAGCAAATTTACTTTGATCCTTTTTTATCTTCTAGAAGATAATACTTTTTTTCTGAGTCAGTAAATTTTGAGTTTATGAGTAAACTATCCTGAATTTTATCACAGAGTGATTCACATTTATGTATCCTTTTTATAGTCTTAAATATGTTTGCAAAATCTCATCATTAGCATGAGAGCGGGAGAGAAAGAGAGACAGACAGAGTCAGAGAGAAGAGAAATACATTAGACAAACCTTGAAGAGACTATTTTAAAATTCATTTTAATTTATAATAAGGCTAAAACCCTAATTCCATTTTAAATATATATCTCTTATGAGTTTTATATTTAGTTTCTAAAGATTAAGAGCCCAGAAAAATGCAAATCAATTCTCAGTTTTAGGCATTTCCTTGTCAAATACCAATACTTGGTCACATTGTCATAGAGCGGTATATAGTTTCTGTACTAATTTCATACTAAATGGCCCAATCTAAAGCCTAACCTGCCAGCATCAATTAAACACACGTTCTGATCAATAATTATATGTAAGACATTGTCCTCTGGACATCACGGGGGCAGAAATTATGAACAAAATACATATTAATTGTATATTACCACATATATGGACTTAGTACATTTTGTATGTATAAAGATACAAGGAAGATTTTTACTAAGTACACTTTGAAGCGCAATTCCTGGAAAATGTTAAGTATTAGATAAATGTTTATTATTTGTATAAACATGCCCTTCCGAACTAGATTACTGAAGGTTTGAGAAAAGATTCTATTTTATAATGCTGTATACTGTGGTGTCATGACCATTGACTTGGTATGGTTAGTAATTAAGATAGTAAAAGACTCTAAAATACCTTAAATATCCAAGCACTTTAATTCTCTCTTTCACTCCAGATGGAAAATTTTTAATATTATTATTCTCAGTGCATTGACGAAGAAACTGTGACTTAGAGGAGGGTTATGCCATTCTCAAGGGGTTGAGAAGTTTTATATATGAGTATAGGCTGAGACTCTGTGTGTGTGTGTGTGTGTATGAAAAAGCCATTGCACTTGTGGTTTTGTCTACAGGATACTCAATTTAACTAAGGTTGGTTAGAACCATTCTCCATGTAAATATTTTAGTTCACTTAAATTTTGTTGCACTTCTGAAAAATGGTCTTAATACCATTATTTACAGGTAAGAAAACTGAGGATGACAATTATTCAAGAGCAGGCCCAAGATTATGTTATGTATCAACAGTCTCTTGCAGAGCTTGGATTTGGGACCATGTCAGCCTGGCTCCAAAGCCCATGCTTTATTTCCTCGATCACCTCCTTTTCACATTTTTCAGGTTAAGTCAGTAATTTTTTTTAACCAGTATAATTAAAATCTTCAGGCCAATCTGTGTGTGTAGAATTTATCCAAAATTTTAGTTAAAAATATGGTAAGTGAATCAGAGCAACATATCTGATTATATTTAGTTTTTGCAAGAGATCGTTGCTTTTACTCAGGCATTTTCAATTAATTGGAGCTACAAGGCCAGAATGACCACACAGTTTCATTAACATCAATTGGCTCCTTCACTCTCCCCGACGAGACCTGACTTTATTAATAGCCTCTCAGTGTCATATTTGTCCTAGATTGTGAAAATGGACTCACACCTCCAGCAGCCTTTGTTGAGAAGTATAACACCTCTCAGAGCTCCCAAAGGCTACCCTGCAATGTTTGATCAGCTCCAGAGAGAGGAGCCCTGTCTAAAGCAGTCATTCTTCTCAAGAATGGAGGAAACAGTTTCCTTAGAAACAGGGATTACAAAAGAGCTCTTAGAATAGAGACTCCTAAATTCAGGTTTTCTTCAGTTCCAGGCCTTAGATAGTCTTTCAAGTAGAGCCATAATATGAATAGCGAGCCCAGCTGGACTTACGTAATGACATGAAGAGAAATAGCAAGTCCATGGCCAGTATAGACAAATAGGTTCAGCAAAGGGCTTGGCACAGAGATGGCATTGAACAAATACTTGTGAAATGCTTAAATGAATTACAGTTTACCTGAATTTGAATGGCATAGTAAAGGGAATTGAAACATAAATCAAAGGATATGGGCTTACACTTGATTCTGTCACTTATTGTTAGCTTGGCCTTAGGCAATTTAAATACCTTCCCTAGTCTCTGTTTCTCCGTCATTTCCATAGAAATGACAAAAGTTATCCAGCTGGTAGACCAAACAAGGTTGTTCATGAGTATGAAAGGACTTTGTAAATTTCATGTAAAGTAGTATTTTTATGTTCATTTTATCCTTCTAAAAATCTCAAAATGATTATATTTTCATAGCGACAAATAAATGTCTGTAGCATTGAGAATGCTGTGCTATAATTGGAAATGTATTATTTTTGTCTACACCACCAAGCTGTGAACTCTTGAGGAAAGGAACCACGTTTTTATTTCTGAATCTAACACATAAATCTTCACATATCATGTTCCACAAATGCTTGCTAAATGATTAAACTGGATAAATAACATACAAGAATGTTTTCAGATATTTTTGCTATCCTCAAATCTTTTAGCCAGACAGATTTCTGAGAGCATTGAAGAAGAGTTAGATTGATAATTATATAAATACAATTCTATTGTAATAAAAGAATTTTTGTTCACTGTTGTATTGTCTTTGACCTGAAACTTAAAGGGAATTATGTTTATTTACAGGGAAAAGGCTATATTGCTACCCACCTCAACCAGGATGTAAGCTCTCTGAGGGCAGAGAATAGGTCTGTTTTGTCTGTGCTCCCAGCAACAAAGAGCCATTTCTATCAGGCACTAGATTGTAGTAGGCACTCAAACACCTTACTTAGTCTTTGTTTATTAGAAGTTATTTGTTGAATAAATGAATAACTCATGAAATTTAGAAGATAAAATCTTGGCAAAGGAACTTAATGGTCACTTAAGTAAAAAAATAATGCTCTAGTTAAAGAAGGATAATTTTTACATACCTTGCTGATTTCAAATCCAAAGACTTCCTCAAAATATGCTGGCTGACTAATAAGCAATAAATAAAAAGTCCAGCTTCTGCAGAAGTTTGCAACAATTATTGCATAGACTGGCATAGATGTAAAAAATTTCCTCCATGGAGTCCTGAATTTCTGAAATCCCAAAAAGAGAGCCATTCTGACCATTATAAATATTTTCTAACTTAAATGGGAATAATAGATACTTCGCATTTTTAGGATATGTACGTTGGGGCATGAGTAGGAGGTAGGCAGGAGGTAGTGAATCATTAATTGCAACAGTCCAGTCAACCTTAGCTGCATGAATAATTGTTGAAAGAAGAGAAAAGGATATCAGTCTCTCCTTCTGATTAAATTGATTTGGTTTTAGAAATATACAAGATTCTATATTTATAGAAAAGTAATTCCAAAAGCAGAGATCCTAGTTTCCAAGATCTTTGTTTTGTTTTGGCAGTGATAGATCAGGTCTCAGCTAAAACTCACTGCCAAATCAGTGACCTTGTTGGTATCTGACATATTTTATTTAAAATGTTGAAAATTCAATGTATCAATAGTTAGGAGGAGAAAAATAAGAAGAATTAAGAGTGCAATATCCTAGGCCCTATCAAAAGTCAATGATAACACTACCTAACTACAAATTCTCTTGATAGCCAGTGCATATCAGTATGAACTCTGTGACACTGGAGTGCAAGATTCGGCAAAACTCACATGGTATACATCTGGGTTAAAGCATGTGGCCACCCAGCACACCATGGATACATCATAACTAGTTATTTATGATATTCAAGACATTCAAAATTAACTTAAATATGATTGGCTTTGCTTATGACACTCAAAAAATTACACCTAGTATACTTAAAGATCCTGTGTATGCCCAAATATAAAACAAGTATCTTTCCCCAAGACTAATATTTTTAGACCTTAACATATCTCTCACAGTTCCAAACACTTTCTCAATTCTTTATTTTGAGCACTGAAATACTGTTTGGTGAAGAAACAATAGCCTACTCTAACTGTGTTTAATGCTAGCTTTGGATTATTAACCTGACCAAATTAGTAAAAGAGGTGGCATACATATTTTACACAGATTTAGTAATTATTCCTGGATGTAGAACCTCATAATTGCTAGTATTAATTGTGAATCTAATGAAACTTCTTACAGATCACTTTAAAGCAATATAGTAGGAAGATATAATGTGGTGCTCACAAGGAACAAATCAAAACACAAAAACCTGTCCTAATAATAAACAGTGAGTATTGTGGCTTTAGATAAAAGTTCTAGTGACACCAACATAGATAGATTCAAAAAGTGCAGAGTTAAAATAATTTTTTCTGATGTGTCTGGAAAAGTGGTGCTAGATAAATCTACTTATTTCAAAGATGGCCAAATGCAGGAATGTCTATTATAGCATTATAGTTGAATAAGTAATAACTTCAGAACATTATAAGAAAATATTTTTTTCCTGCTGAGAAGGTGTTGTTTTTAATTCATACCAGGATCATCTCTATTAAGTACTTTTTCTTCAGGCTGCAAAACATTTCAACAAATATAAGAGAAAAGTGTCTAATCATATATCTTAAAAAATTGTTGGTAGCTGTAGGAGGGCTTATGGTATTCTGATAACATTCTATTTACTGAACTGCTGTTTGCTTCACAGGTGTGTTTAGTTTATAAAAAATAAGCAAGCTATTTGCTTACGATTTGTGCACTTTTCTGTATATATTTATATTTAATTATCTTGTAAAGAAAAAAATAGAGATTTAAAAGACATTAGAGTCAACTGCAATATGTGATCCTTAATTGGATCCAGACTCAAAACAAATGGCTACAAAAGACATGAATATTGACTAGGTATTAGGATTTGAATCGGGTATCAGAAACTTGAAAATGATCTAGTTATTAGATAATGTTAGAGAATTATTTTCAGTTGTGTTAGGTATGATGATAGTACTTAGTCTGTGAAGGAGAATATTCTTATTTTTCTAGAGATGCATGTATTTTGGGGTAAAGAGTTATGATACGTCATTTACTTTAAAATCGTTCAGCAAAAAGAAAAGCGAAATAAATAAGGCAAGATGTTAAAAACTTGTTTCTATACAGTGGATATATGGATGTTCCTGTTACTTATTCTTTCAATTGTTATTGAAATTGATCACAAAAAGCTCAAAATAACTAAAGTACAAGTCCTATTCCCACTTGATCTCATTTTTAAATTTACTTCAGGAAAGTAAAAAACATCAGAAGTAAAATATTGTGTCTAGAAACACAGTAAGGTCTAGAAAATGGGGAGTTTGAGCTTATCTATACTGTTTTATCAATCTACCAATTATTCCTTTTTGGCTCATTTCCAGAAATTGGTTTTCAATTAGACTAAATTTCTTATTGTTTTAAAAAATTTATGCCTGACCTGGACACACAACCTCTTGAGAACTGGTAAATAAAAGAAGTATATTTGATCACTAAAGGTATGGGCCAATCAGACTATTTTTGACTAGAAACTGAAGCAAAGTACTGAACTCACCATAGATTAGTCTATGTTTAGATTCCATTCAGAGCAACTGGAGCTGGTGGGCACCAGAGCTTACTGCCAACATCCACACCACCCCGCACATCACCACTTGCTTCTTGAGTAGCTACCATTAGAAAGAAATGACCAGTCTCTTTACAGAAAGAAAGAGGAGGGGCACGTTCTAATGCCACTCTATTTAGCTAATGGAACAATTATAATTTAAGATTTTTTTTAAGTACTGGTTTGACTTCTGAATGATATCCAATATGGCATTTTTCTTATTCATTAAAGGCCAAGATACCCTCAGCAACAATGGGTGACAGACCTTTTTTTTTACCTAGGATGAGATGTCAAAGACAGGCCTTCCCTAATAAATGAAGTAGAGAATCAGAGCTGAAATAAAATAGAGTTGAAATTGGAGAGAAGCCTTTAAAAGAAAGAGGAGAAGCATAATGCATGAAGGGCATTGGTTCCTCAGCCAATGTAACTTCCTCAGCCAGAGTAACTTCCAACTCTTAGCATAAAGAAATTGAGCTACTGATTAGGTGCTGAATTACTGAACCTGTCTAAATACATTACTTTCGCTTAACAGTTTTCTTTTCTTTTCTTTTTTGTAGCATCAGATGGCTATTCATGAATTACTATTTATGATGTATTAATATGTGTGCTAAAATATTTACTTATTGATATACAACTGCATTTCTCTCTACATCAGCAAATCCTGCCCAAGAAGCTAAATCATAATCAGAAAAAGGCTTCACAACATTATCTTTATAATACTTGATCTTCATACAGTAGTCCTAAAAAATTGGTAACATTTTATCAATAAAAAGGTTATATTATATTAAGAATACTATTCAGGTTAGCTACCTATGGTTGGCATGCTAATGCTTACTAATGCTTACTAAATCACATAGAAATACACATGTATAAAACTTAGATTTAGAATATTCAATGAACAAAATTAGCCCTTTTCATGACTGTGTTACGTGATTTGACATTTCCTATAATCTAAATTTAACAAATATTGGTTGAATTTGTTTCAATTATGAGCTATGTTGACCTGTTTTTAAAAACTTGCTGAGGTTTACAGTCATAGCTATAATTCAGTTGAAATTTGAAGATGCATAAGAAAAGATAAGGAAAAGAAAATAAATCATAGATGGAGGAAGTAGCAATAATTTCTAAATCAGGGAATATGCATGGAGTAAAGAAAACAATCATGATTGATACCAAATTAGTTTTGTTGAATAGGGACTCATAAAATAATCTTGTTGGTCGAAGGGAGGTGAGATGGAGAACAAGAATAGGAATATACACCATAATAAAGTTCTTACTTCCATTGCACCTAAAAGATTTGCACTCTCTCCAATGCTTTCTTCTATGTACCTACGTTCTTCATCTGTAATAGTAGGATGCTTTGCAGGACTCTCATAAGACACCAAAAGCCAAAACATGTACCAGATCATTCCAAAGCTTCCTGAAAGCAAAAGTTCAAAAGGAAAAGCCATCATAAATACTTCCATTTAACAGTCATTTACTGGAATAAAACTACAATAATCTTGTGATATTCCATAGAATATGAATTCAAGCTTATGTTTCTCCAAATGAATCTAGCCATCTTTGCTTGTCTTTTGCCACCAGACTTCAAGCATCCTGAAGATTGGTCCTGTAGTTTTATCTCTTTGTCACTATTAAATAATGTGATACACAGGAAATTCACAATAAACAATTATTGAATGGTGTAGTTTGGAACATGTTCATACAACCAACAAAGATTTACTGAGAAGCTACTCTTCCAGGCACTCTGCTGAGTGAGAGAAATATGATAAACAAGACAAAAGTCCTGTCCTCAAAAAATTTCTCTAGGAGTGAATCCTTTTATTTTTGTCTGTCTTTAATATGTGCCAGTGGTCTGCATTTCCAGGGAAAAGAAATGCTTGTTTCCCTCTCCTGTTAGCACTTCCAGATCTAGTAAACAGACTATTAAATAAAATCTAGAAGAATATTTTAGCCTGAATAACTATTATACATGAAAAATGGGCTTCTGTAATTAATGTGATAACATTCAGCAGTTTATGTGACTGTATACCACAGCACATACTATTGCCTATTGATCATTGTTTGGGCAGATGAAAGTTATGAATTCCAATATAATAAATATACTACTGCAAGTTCTTTTTCATCCCTTTATATAGCACTCTCACCATTAAAATATACCCTTATTGTGCAATATAAATCTGAAGCATTAATAATAGAAAACTTTCACATAATTTATTCTGGTTTCCCAGCAACTGGCCATTTCATTTCTGCCTCATGCTGTTCTATTTCCCCCCTGGGTAACAAAATAAATGCCCCTGACCTCTATAATACTGTTTTGGGGTTTTTTTTGACTGTTCAATCTCCAAGTGTTCCTGAATACCATAACTTCTGATGTGCTGTGCCCTTTTAATTACTGAACATGGCAGCAAACACTATTTGGAATCAGATGGTGTATGAAAATTTGGTATAGTGTAGCAGTTATGGAGTATAGCTCTTCCCAGATGAGAATCCTGGCTGTGTCACTCATTAGCTCCATCTTCTAATCAGTAACTAAATCCCTGAAAATCTCTGCTATGAAATAATTCCTTTTTTTTATAAGATTGTTGCAAACAGAAGTTAAAGGAGGTAATACATAAAACAACTAGCACAGAGGATGGCACAAAATAAGCACTCAATAAATGAGAACTCTTGTAATTTAGTAATAATTATCATTTCCACTAACTGAATACATCTAAAATGCCAGACACTCTGCTAATTGCTATATATGCATTATATTTTTTTAACTTAAGCTGCCATATGGGTCTTATCTCATTAATTTTTAAAATATGAATATTGAATGTGTGGCTCAAAGACCAAATTTTTGTTACACACAGCAAGTAAACAAGTACAATTATATGACATTTTCAGATTGATATTTAAACTTTGTAGCATTCAATGATAAATATTGAGATATAACTTGAAATAATGAGGTTGGTTGTCATGAGTCCTCTGTGGAAATTAATATTCTTACTCTAAAGTCACATCACATCTTCAATTAAGTAATGGACTAAGGCACAAATCAGAGAATTTAATGGATGGCAATACCAACTTGTAATATATACCCTATAAGTAAGTGCTTTAAACCTCTTTGAATTATGGGCTTTTAAAAAAATCAAACAAAAGGTATGGATTAAAATCTGATAAAAAGATCTCCCTAGAACACAAAAATATGTACAAGTACATGTATGGCTTACCATTTAGGGCATTCATGAATCCAAAACCCAACCACGGCTTTTTTTTTTTTTTAACATCTTTATTGGAGTATAATTGCTTTACAATGTTGTGTTCGTTTCTGCTGTATAACAAAGTGAATCAGCTATATGTATACATACATCCCCATACCCCCTCCCTCTTGAGTCTCCCTCCCACCCTCCCTATCCCACCCCTCTAGGTGGTCACAAAGCACCGAGCAGATGTCCCTGTGCTATGCAGTTGCTTCCCGAAGTGAGAGAGTAGCACTGACACATATACACTACCAAATGTAAAATAGATAGCTAGTGGGAACCAACCATGGCTTTTGAACCAGGATAAGAGACCCTACCATAAAGTACATTTAACAACATTCTGCAAATACAAGAACTTGCTTTAATGAGAACATTTCAAAATTAGAATGGATCATAGCAAATTTGGAAGCAGCCAGGTCCTGTTCTGCTCACCATGACTTCATTAATCTTTCAGATTCTTCTGCCCATGTTCAAAAATGGTATTAATCAGTGACAACATCAGTTGGAATCCAGATCTCTTATATTTCTTCTTTCCTTTTTATTAAAAAAGAATCTCTTAGAGAGATACTACAGGGATACTTTCAAGTACTATGCTTCCAGGTTCTGGTTAGAAAGTGAACAGAAGGGGAGTTTGGACTTTGGGTTTCGTGTCAGTTTTTTCCACTTAATCTTCTTTAATTCTGGGGAAATATGGACTAAAATGTGCTGCTGCTGCAGCTGACTGCTAATAGTTCATCACAAAACTGAATTTTTGCATTAGCGCTAATATCACCTTTCAGCTTTCTACCCCTATTGAGTCTTGAGGAAGCAGGATTAGGGAAATGACCAAAAAAGCAGTAGCCGAAAAAGAGAAGTGGGTGCTGCCCAGCTTCTTCCTCCTAATCAGCTCTGAATCAAGAGCTAATTTAATTATTTCATAATCAAGGACAACACATACCATACATTACAAAGTTTCCATCAGCAATGTGGTTGCTTTGAAAAACAAAAAATAACAGTGTAGAGAAAATCACAGAGATAAAACATTTTCCTTGATCTTCTCAGAATAAAAGGAAAGGAATCTTAATGAAAAAATAATAATTAGCAAACACAATATAGTCACTGATCTATCTTACTGTTTTAGTTTATGCACATTTCTTTTAACTCTATTGTATAGAAATGCAACATACCATAGACATAGAATACTGAAGACCAGCCAGTATACTGTACAAGAATGCCAGCTAAAGGCATTGCAATCACAGCTCCAGCATAGGAACCTAAAGTAGAAGAGAAAATGGGAAGAAGGTAAGTGAAATCAATAAAATTCTTGACTTCATTTCATGTTTCTTGGTTGGATCACACAAACACACCCTTGCACACTTGGGTGTGTGTGCACTCACACCCATGCACATCCAAACACATACATATGTCTATGTACTTAGCCTTAGGAGTACAAGACTACAAAAGTGAATATTACCTACTTACCCAAGTCAGATATATAAAAACAATACAATACTATAATTTAAAAAAACATTTAAAAGACTATAATAAAAATTATTCATGAGTATATTTGAAAACCAGATGAAATGAACAAACTACTATAAAATACAAAATGTAAGAAGGAATAGAGGATTTGAGGAGACCAATAATAATTACAGAAATTGAAATGGTGGGTCAAAAACCTTTCCTCACGTATACATACAGACACACCACAAATGGTTTTACAGGTGAGGTTTACCAACTTCCAACTCTTATCAAAGTTGTTCCTAAGCTTTTGCCGGCCATAACTATACCTGCACATAATACTCACCACAAAAGGAGGTGGTTGCCAGTCTACTCCTCTCTAGAGGAGGGGCCCATTTGCTCCATATCCCATGACATGCTGGGTAGGTGACGCCCTATGATGGGAGAAGATATCCATCACCATTTAGGATGCAGGATCATTGGAAAATAAGTACATTCACTTCTCTGATGCAATGCTGTTTCCTTAGAACGGGTGCAAGGTCTTAGGGAAAGCTGCCACTCATGGGCCTTTCTTTGCTCATTCCATGAAATTCCATTTTAAAAACTTTCAGCCCAGACCAGGTAAGACATGGCCTCTTTTTTAGTCAACTGTTCAAATTCTTCCCACCCTTCAAGACATCCTGCTACCTCAAGTTTCTTCTGATTAAGGCCAAAGAAAAGATCCTCTATTACTCAGTTCATCTGCAATTCTGAACAGTTAGAGTAATTTGAGACACATTTTTGTGAGGCGTTAAACTCAGTTATTCCTAACTATAAGGAATCCCTACAGAGGATGGTGACGCTTAGATCCTTGAAGGTCATACTTCCTGAAATTAGTGTCTAGAACTTAAAACCTTAAAAATATTCTTTTTCTGTTATCTTGATCCTATCATTTCTTTTTTCTTTATGGAGAGACAGGAAATTGTTTTCAGTGCCTTAACACTTTATCTGGCTTGTCTACTCCCACCATACTTCATGGAAAGAGAAGGGGCAACAGGTACGCCATTCTCAAGTTTTTAAATGATGTTCTTTCAAAGGCTACAGGCTGATGGAGCAAAAGTCAATCATTAGAGTTAGATGCCAAAAGTATACATTCAATGAAATGTTTTAGTGAAAACTCAGATCGTGATTTAAAGCCAACAGGGACTTGTTATAAAACTCTCCAAAGGTATTAATTCAAGGTTATCACCAGCAGAGGATGGACTCAAAATTTTTATCACAGCACATTAACAAAAGTGCCTGTTGTTTTTTTTTTTAAGTCAAATAGTCACTAGACATTTCTTTAACACCACTAAATTCTAGAGAAGTGGGGTAAGCTGTCACAGTTGTAGTTTGTCATCATTTAAAGACATCTGATTTCTAATTTTCCAATTTTTTTAGCACTCTGTAGACACAACCTAATAAAATATATTTATTTGTAGATCAAAACAAAGATAATCTTCTGATTCTTACTAGCATGCCAACCTTAAAATGATGTCATCCTGTAGTTGCATACCTCAACAAGTCCCTGCAGTATCCTAACAAAGATGACACACCCATAATGCACTCTGGCTGCTGATGGGATTAGCATATTCAGGGTAGAGGTAAGAAGTATGGCAGCTCCAAAAACCCTGAAAAATAAAAGGAATTAATAGATCTACATTTCTCAGATCAAGGTTAATTGCAAGCAATTTTAAGGTAGACTGTTTTATTCTAAAAGAATAAGAATGTTCTGAACTTGATTGGCTAGCCACTGCAAATAGATACTTGGACTACCTTGCATTGCTATATCATTTGAAGCACAAGAAATAAAAGAAGGACCCAATAAATCTGGTTATACTTAATTTTTTCACTTTCTTCACAGACCTAATTACAAATTGCAAATAGATAATTAATCATTGTATATGTTTTTGGTCTATATATCAGTCTACAATGTAAGGTGCTTAAGGGCAAGAGCTTGTTTTTTAGATACACTTTTGTATCTCTAATGCATAGCACAGTGCCTGATACATAGTAGATACTCACTGAAGAGTTGTTGAAGAAATAATAAATGCCTAAATGGAATTGTAACTCATGTGATACCATGAAGTATGGTAAATATGATTCCATTCATAAAATTTTATGAAACAAATCTCATGATCAGCTCCCTCAGGACATGTTTATAATAGAAATCATGATCACTTAATATATCTATCTCAGGTTTGTCTGTCTTTTTGTGTAGATGGGTAGGTGGTGGGATTCTGTCTGAGGCACACCTGCCCTTGCATACATATAAACAACAATTCAAAATTGCTAACACTTTTATCCATCTGCAAGTAAAAATTCCATTCCATCATCAACCGAAAAATCTTCCATAATGCTAATACCAAGCAAGAAAAACATCCCCTTAACTGGGCAAATTTAGAAATATTTTCTGGCAAAGAAATTTGGGGACACATTATATCTAATGAGCTAAGCTGTGTGTTCTGTGCAAGTTTTTTCAAGTCAAACTTTGAGCCTTGGATTCAGTCAAGATTGGTTGCCTCATAGAAGCTCTCATTTTTCCAAGGGCCCATTGAAATGTAACTGTTAAAGACATGAGTTTCTGAAAGGGGTCTTGATCATTATTAATTTGCTCCTGAAATTTGAGAAATGGCTTTATGAAGGGCTGAAGTGGATCAGCTCTTTTTCTATGAATCATAGACTGGGCCAAATACATTTATTTACTTGATGTAGCCTAATATGTACCTGTCCTCAATGGCTTCTCTTCAGAGGTAATTAGTCACTCAGGAGGTGAATATTCTGTTCCATTCTTCCTCTGTGCTGTTTGCTAAATAGGTATCTTTGAGTTTGAGTCAAAGAATAACTTATTTCCTAAATGTTGAGCACAAAATAGAAACTTTCTATTCCTAGAAATGATTATTCTCATTAAAATGCCACACATGCAGTGATATTAAACTTCTGCCAAATATGGATTTATTTTTTAGAAAATAAATGCAAAAATCCCATAACCTGTCTTTATAAAATAAAAATCCAAAATTGTTATTTAAATTGATTTAAAATGTATTTTCATGCTTGATTACTTTCAAGTTAAAGGAATTTTCACCTCTTTTAAGACTGAAATACGCATGTTCTTGTCTGCAAACCCCAGAACACTTTGGAGGTTTCCTTTAGGGCTGAGAGGAACTAGATAGAAGGAAATGTATGTAGCAAGTTTCCTGGACATAGTGGTAAATGGTACCTGATCCCAAAGCCCAATGAGGAAAACATATTTTCCCCCTGTTCTGGGAGTTTGAATGTTGAACATGTACAACAGAGAGGATGAAGGCAGAAAGTGCAGATGACACAGGAGTTCTGGGCATATGGGTAGGCTGTCTTGATACTGAAAAACCAGTGTTGAGAGTATCTTTCTGTAGATCCATCCCATTTTGCTTATTATGCTTGATAATAATGAGACTGGGGCTGCTTAAGACATCAAGGATAAAGAGAACCAGAGCTACATGGTGCTAAAGGATTTTCAAAATTGTCTATATGAGTTATGCATCCACCCCATTCAGCCCTTTGGAAGAATTCCTTCAAACTGTCATCTATGAACCAGCTGCATTAGAATTCCCTGGAGTGCTATTAAAAATGCAGATTTCTCACTCCAGACTTTCCAAACCAGAATGTGCTAGGAGTGAAGCCTGGAAATCTGTTCTAATAAGTAGTCCAGGTGCTAATTTTGCATGCTAAGTTTTACAAAAAAAATAAAAACAACAAAAAAAAACACTGTACTTTTTAAAATCCAGGTTTATCTAACATGTGTCTTTTCTAATACTGTACTTATTTTGAAAGAATGATGCATGATGTTTATTTTCTATGAATATAGCTTTTAATCATCAGTTTCTTTCTCCCTATTTGAAAGAGTTTAAAATACTGCTATCTCTAGATAAACTAGAGAGAGATGAATTTTATCCATTCTTTAGCTCAAGGTTTCTCAACCTCCACACATTGATATTTTAGGATGGTTAATTCTTTGCTGTGGGATGTAGTCCTGTGCATTGTATCATGTTAACAGCACCCCTGACCTTTATGCACTATATGCCGGTAGCACATGCCTCCAAGTTGTGACAACCAAAAATGTCTCCAGCAATTGCAAAATATCCCTTGGGGGATAAAATCACCTGCTAGTAGAGCTGAATCAATTATGAACTATTTGTTACTCAACTCATACTATAGTCAGAGCTAAATTTAATAAGTGCTTATTTAACTTGCTAGACAGGACACGAACATTTCACATGCCATAAAACCCACAACCATCTAACAACCTAATGACATGGGCATTATTAATACACCCATCTTATAGATGAAGAAACTAAACCTGAGATAAGTGAAATCACTTGCCCAAGTTGTTAACCAGTTCTAGGTAGAGGAGCCTTGTTTCAAATCTAGTCTGATTCCAAAGTCAGTGGGTTTTGCCACTGGGATTTATACCTAATTATGCACATAATATGTAGTTAGTAATGTGTTTCAGTATTCTAACCATAAATTTAAATAATCATCTTCACAAAGCTACTTGAAATCACACTACTATTCCTGAGATAAAATGTCAATAGATCACTTTAGATGTTTATTTTCCACTCTTACCCTGAATATAGTTTCCAATTATATAATCTGTGACATTTCTAAATGCTTCATACTATTAACTTTCTTAATCTGTTTAACAATCCATTTTCATTATTAGTGGCCGTTGCATCATAAAAATGGATTGACTGGGCTTCCCTGGTGGCGCAGTGGTTGAGAATCTGCCTGCCAATGCAGGGGATACGGGTTCGAGCCCTGGTCTGGGAAGATCCCACATGCCGCGGAGCAACTAGGCCCATGAGTCACAACTACTGAGCCTGCGCGTCTGGAGCCCGTGCTCCGCAAAAAAAGAGGCCGCGATAGTAAGAGGCCCGCGGACCGCGATGAAGAGTGGCCCCTGCTCACCGCAACTAGAGAAAGCCCTCGCACAGAAACGAAGACCCAACACAGCCATAAATAAATAAATGAATGAATAAATAAATAAATAAATAAATAAATGGATTGACTTTTTTTCTAACTATTTAAGAATACAATCCATCGAAATTTTCAGAACCTAGTCTTCTTTTCTAATTTCATGAAAATGATATCCAAATCAACAGCCAAGTTATTAAAATTATGGTTATCAAAATTCTTGGCCAATATGGGAAGACTTTATACTTTTTCTTGATGTACTACATACAGCCCAAACTGAAGCAGCCACTTCATTCAACACTCATTTATGCATTCACACTCCAAACCTCTGTGAGACTATATTTAAGGTACTGTGTGGAGGAGAAGGGAGCTACAATTTACAGAGCACTTACTATACTTTCTCTACCTACATTAATTCACTTAATCCTCACAACAACTCTCTGAGTTACACTTTCTTTTCATTTTATAAATCAGAGAATAGAGACAGACTGTGCAAGAAAAAAGCAAACAATAGAGCTGATATTTGAATCCAGAACTGTCAGATACGGAAATCTGTAAATCTGCGCTTTTTCATCTACATGATGCAACTAGGCAGCTAGAAAAAGGCAAGGACGCCCTTGGTGTAATAGAAAAAAAAAGAAAGACAAGTGGCCAAGAGACAACATATGCCAAAGGCCAAAACAAGAGTACAAATGGAAAGCAAAGGAGAGAAAAGTCCATTCCAGCTGGGGTGACCAGGAAACAAGTCCATCAGGAGGAAACTTTAAAGTTGGGCTTTGGAAGATTAATCTAAAAATGAATGAAGAAATTCCAAAGAGGAAATGGATCAGCAAAGTTTTGAAACATAGAAGAGATTAAATTACATACCAAAAACTAGGGCAGTATTGGAAATGGCTGGACACAGTAGTACACGTGAGTAGAAGTAAGAATGTCAGGAGTGAGGTGATGAAAAGGGAAGTTGTGAAGAGGGTTTGATGAAATGTAGATAGGATAAGGAAGGCAAGAGAAGAGACCATAAGTCCATGACATCTTGGAGATGATGGAGTTTAGGGTGATCATAGAGGGAAATCAATTATGCCCCTAAAGTCAAGTAAGTATGAAGCTTACTGAAATTGAGAAGAGAGGAAACTATGAAGTCAGAGAGACAGAAGGTGACCAGCATGCATGTAAGTTCAAGTAAGATGAAGGCTTGCAGGGGAATAAAGGGGCCAAGGTCAATAAAGTTGGTAAAGAAAAAGAAGATGACATAAATATTGTACAGAAATTTTTGTAAAACTTTAGCTTTATTGCTTAATAACTATGTGACTGGAAAGTTACTTAATCTCTCTAGGCTTCTGATTCCTTGTCTATAAAAAGGGCAGTGCTGTGTAATGGTCTAGAGCATGGTTACTAGGCCAGACATCTGGGATTCAAAGCCCATTTCTGTTACTTATTAGTTGAGCGATCTTGAACAGTTTATTTTACTATCTATGCTTCATTCCTCATCTACAAAACATGGATATTTACAGAACCTATGAGTTATTACAAATTAAGCACCCAGAAGAATGTCTGGCATATCCTAATCATTTAAGAGGTATTAGTTGTTCAATGATTATATTAATCTATTATATTTCATAGGATTGCTGTGAGGCTAAATGAAATAATATACCTAAAAGGCTTAGTCTGGTGCCTGGCACATAAAAATAAATCCATAAATGTGAGTCAGTCAAGTAGAAATAATCATAGCCAATGGTGTTATGCTAGTGTGTACCAGACACTATTCTAAATTCTCATTTTAATCTAACAACTATATTAGAGGGCCACCACTACTATTCTTATTTCACAGATAAAATAACCAAGTCCCAGTGAGTTAAATACGTTGCTAAGGTCACATAGACATTAAGTGGGGAACTATGATTTGTAATGCCTCAGTCTGATTGTAGATCCTAGGTATTTAACCACTAAGCTCTATTGCACTTTAATAGGGGCAGAACTAATACTAGCATTAATAGTGCCAGCAGCAACAGATAAGATAACAAAAACTCTGAAAGACCAAAACATTATTGAAAGATGGATTGTCAAAGCAGTGGTGAGTGAGAGCAGAATTCTACTCTATCCTTCCTATGGTTTGTTTGTTTGTTTATTTATTTAGTATAGTTGACTTACAACATTATACTAGTTTCAGGTGTACAACATAGTGATTCAATATTTTTATAGATTAAACTCCATACAAAGTTATTATAAAATAATGCCTATAGTCTCTGTGCTGTACTTACATGCTTGTAACTTATTTAATTTATACCTAGTAGTTGACTTTGAAGTAAGTAGTTAAATGGAGAGGCCCATTTCAGGAGGGTTGTCTTTTTATGAACAAAATCTCAGCTTCACAAAAGAAGTAGAAGAAATAGTAAAACTGAGTACAGAAAAGAAGTTTTAGGATATAACCTAGTTCAGCACTATGATTTCCAGAGTTCCTCATGTATGATCAACACCTTAGGAAGCTTGTTCAAACATGGAGTGCTGAGTGCCAGAGCTTCTGATTCCATAGGTTTGCACGGTGCCTGAGAATCTGCATTTCTAACAAGTTCCCTGGTGAGGCTGATGTCGCTTTTCCTGATATTAGAATAATTGATTTAGCAGTACTATGCTAGATATTCCCCCAGCCATCACAGAAGAGACAGATCTGGGGCAAGGGACAGGCCCAGAGAGAACAGAGCTTGTCACCACAGCTGAAGTAAGAGCCTTAACTTTTATTATAGAGGGGAGCAGCATGGGTGGAATGGAAACACCTGCTGAAAAGGACAATGTCCCTTATAAAACACAAATCATAATTAGATCATTTGATCAAGACCCAAAGTGAAGTTCTTTGACCTGGCTTTGATTGTCTTCATTAACCAAATTGACCGAGCAGCTGCCATATTTTTCTGGGGGACATATAAACAGCATGACATAACATTAGTTAAGAATACACGTTCTATGGTTACACTGTATGAATTCAATTTCCAACTCTAATTTCTTACTATGTCTGACCTTGTTGTGCAAGTTGTTAATACTTGAGTTCTCTAAGCCTTACCTTCTCCATTTGTAAAATGGAGATAATATGTCTTCATAATTCAAGGGATTATCATGAAGATTAAATAAATCAGTTATGAAAGGAGACAGTATCTGGTTAACAGTAAGTAGTTTATAGTATCAGTTATCATGATATAGAAATTCCCTAACATTCAACAGAGTTTTCAGAGAAGTTTTATTCTCTGTCTTTTTCTTCCAGAATGTTTTTGCCCTAATTAATAATGCTATTTCTGTGACCATGTATTCAAAGTCATTCTGTATTATCCTGAAATTCTAGAAGCTTAAAGTGCATGAATTCTAGCTCCCATTCTGAGGGCATATAGAATTGATTAAAATGCGTCAGCCTCTCCATCTGTGCCTCAACAGTCCATCTAAAATACCTGACAGGAAACAAACAAACAAAAATTGACAGCCTTCTTCAGATCAATTTTACTTGTCTTGGAATCCCCACAGACTTGCCCCCAATACCTACCCACCATACACGCACGCATGCCTTTCTTTTCCAGCTAATTGCCTCTCTCAGATATTCCTAAAGCACTGTAGATCATTTTTATAAGACTTAACCCAAGATATCATGTGTTCCTCCATCCCCCACGTTATCTGTGTCTCTTGGAGGGCACAGTCTAGGTCTTTCATTTCTTCAAACTCCTTGATGGTAGCAGAATACTTTGCTTGTGGCATGCTCTTAAGAAATGATCACCAGTTACTTTTTTATAAAGATTTTAAATCGAGGGAAATGAAATCTTCCCTTCCTGAGATATACGTAGGTGATAACAGGTATTTTTTTCTTTGAGCTTTCTTTATCCCAATAGCCTTAAAATCAATTGACCATTTATTTGTTCTCGAGTTTTTAATGGGGACAAACTGCTGTTCTGGGTATCCTAACAATCTAGGAAGCTGAGTTACTCTCATAGAATAACTATAGGATGGTAGCTATGGACTATAGAATTTAGAGTACTCCTGTGGATAAATCCTCACTTGAAATAGTTGCTGAGTTCAAGTACATGACCCAGTCTGGCCTCATCCTTAAGTCTTCCAGACAACATTGTGGAATCTCCTGAAACCAACTGCCATTACACATTCTGTTCAGCACAACATCCTCATTAGCTTTTGAAACCACTGTCTTTGAAGCTCTGCTTTCAAAATTAAACTAGGTGGTAATGCTTCAGAGGTGATATATTGTTCTCTTAAAGAATCTCTCCATTTATCAATATTTAACATAGTTGTGTATGTTGTATTATGCTTGATAGTCATGATTTTTGTTTGGCTTGATGTTACAAAAACAAATATAAGCATTGAATATATTTTTGATAACTCAACAGAAGGAAATAGATTACATACTAAGAAACATTTAATATTCATGTGAGTTTTATTTTCCCTAGCACCAGTCTCTGACACACAATTACATTTCACAGCAATATTGCCCTGAAAATATTACCCAGCATTACCTGTTTTTCAAGTTTATCAAAAGACTTGTCTAAAAATCAAAACCATGCAAATAAATAGATATTTTAAATTATTCCACAGCTGTGCTGCTCTTTCCTATGGACCTAGCCCAGCACTAAGTAATATAGTAATTTTTTAAAAGAGACTATAAAATAGATTTTTTTAAAGAACATACACACAAATCTATCCAATAGGAAAAATATATTTAGTAAAGAAGCACATCATTTGAAATCAGACATACTGGGGTTCATATGCCAGATCTTCCTCTTACCAGATAGTGATCTTTGGGAAAATAACTCTGCTATTCTCTGTTCAGTTCTCTCATCAGTAAAACAAGTATAATAATGTCTGCCTTATAGAGTTGCTATAAGGAAGAATGATGATATGTATAAAAAGTTTAGTGATACATATATTTATTATTCTATTTAATTCTAATTGCATCTGCCTCCTGAAATGGAAAACTAAGGCAATTATGAAGACAATTTATATTTCATATCCTCTCTCTTCCCACCCCCAATACAAATGTACTGTTTAGGGTGAGGTAGAAATTTTATACCTGAATGATCTACTTCACATTGATTGAAAAGCTCTTCTGATATTCACTCACCCCTTTCCATTTCACATAATTAGAGTGTCTCTTCTGTGTTTCCATGCAATGGAGCTGGCTTTCTATTTTTCCCCATTTTAATCTAAAAGCTAGATTTCTGGACTCTTTTTAACTATGGATTAGGAGAAGGCTGTCCTCTACTCCATCATATAAATTAAACAGTCATGTTACTGCTTGACGTCAGGAGGCTCAAAGGGAAAATTTGTGCTGTTTTTCAGATTCATTTTTACAATCTTTGTGTCTTTTGAAATTCCACTGTGGATTTTTTCAGGTGCATTTTTCAATGCCTCGCCATAGGTTAAATGTTAAACTTTAAAACATATCAAATAATAATGTAGTTTATCTGAGAATGTTTTAATGAATTGGTGATTATAGAATAGACATTTAAGACTCTATTCAGCATAATTAACCAATTACACATTTGTAAAATTAATCCAATTTCTGATTTATAGCCTGGGTTTTCCATTTGTTTTGTTTTTTGCTTTATAATCCATTTCAGTTAAGAAACTCACATAAGGTCTGATCACTGCTTCTTCCAAATAAAGGTGAATAATGTGAAGAAAAATAAAGAAATATTATATTTTATATTAAAAAACTTTTTTAGAAATAAATTCCCCCAAATAAATATTTTTCCATTTTTAAATAAATTTTTGATTTTCTGGCTTGTAAATCTAGGTTATCTATAATATCAGGCAGTATTTATATCAGTATATGTAATATCAGGCAGTATATTTATATCAGTGTACTTATATTTATGTTAATACCATATATAAAAATAAACCATCAGTGAAAATTCTAGCAAATTACACGAATTTTTTAGCAATAAATGAAACTAATATATTGCTTTTGCTGAACAAATAGTCAAACTATCTAATTAGTAATTAGATAAATATTGCTGAACTTGAAGTTCCAAGTAATAAGATGAATCTCAACTAAAATGATACTTTATTCTGTTTAAAGCCCTTCTCCTTATAATTGGCAGCTAAAGTGCTACCTTGAAAACCCACTCCTGGTGCAAACGTAAGTAAGTAACTGGGTTGAGAAAGAAAAGCAAAGAAATGTGCAAACTAAATATGAAAAATCTTAACTTCTCTGTGCCTGAAGAACAGGATTAGAAACTGATGGGTGCTCTAAATGTCTCAAAGAACATCGTTACAATTTCTGTGAAATGAAATAAGAGCCATTTGCTTATTAAGATTGATTTTCAAAACGATAAACCACTTGAAAGCTACTTAAAATTGTTTTCCTCATGATTTCTCTTGCAGCAAATGACATACTAAGATGAATTCAATTTGCTTATTTTCAAGTTAAAACCTCATTTTACTTGTTTCTTTTCTGCTTGTTATATACACACACACACACACATACGTACACTCCAGTATTCTTAAAGTGATTATATGTAAGATAATATAATCATTTCACACTGTAAGACGAAAAAGGGAAAAGAAGTGTGTGTGTGTGTGTGTGTGTGTGTGTGAGAGAGAGAGAGAGAGAGAGAGAGAGAGAGAGAGAGAGAGAGAGAAGATAGAAAGACGGAGAGAGAGAGAGAAGATAGAGAGAGGGAGAGGAGGTTCTGTATTACCAAACGGATTGCCAGAATTGAGAGGCATATAGTATCCCTGATACAGAAATGTTTGGAAAAGCAAATTCAGTTGCTGAGAACCGGCATCACGCCCTGCCTGATGATTAACATTCATTGTGACCCAGAGTGAGTTAGCTGTGAAATTCCCAGTCATCTTCTCTTTCTATGACCCATAGCCACAAACAACCTCACATATCAAGCCCACCCGACAAGGATTTGCCCAGAAGATGTGACAGGAACACTGGTGACTTGTCATTTCTACAGATGATATCTATTTTCCCGGAATCAATCAATCAGTTTTCATTTGCGTAGGGGCTTGTCACTTAACAGGGATCTAGTGTTCCTCACCCCAGGTGTGGCACTAATCCTCTTCTAGAGGGTCTGCAGGAATAGACTGATTCTGGCTGTTTAATGGATTTAATCTAATCAAATCAGGACTCCAGTGCCTCCCTTTGTCACATCTGATGCCCCCATTCCCAAATTAAAAAAGGAATACACAAGCACAAGCCAGCCCTCTGGGTCCCTTGGTACCTCATTATGTTGTAAAAATGACTTCATCACTCATGACAGAGAAATTAGACAGCCCCAACAGTGGCATATGGCAGCGGGAGAATCATTCTACCAGCTGCCCACCTGACTCTCTCCTCCCTCAAAATCACGTCCCTCCCCCCAGAGGCTGCTTCTGCACTGCAGTAGTAGGCTGTGGCAGCCGCAGGGGAAGGCAGACCTAGTAAGGGTGGGAGGAGAGGAGAATGGAAGGAGAGAGAAGCGTGTGTCAGCAAACCACGTGCAAGCCCTTAGGGACCCCTCCTCCCAGATACATCTATTCATCTCCTGGAAAGGGTATTTTCTTTTGTCAGAAGAAAAGAAGGCCTCTTCTGCATTGCCCCAGATACCTAACCTATAGAGCCCACAATGGGAAGATGGCTAGATGTTTGATAGGCAGCTAGATGAGTGAAATAGAGATAGTCACCTCTGGCCCTGAAAGACTGGAGGACTATAAACCAATTCCATCATAGCAGGATGGTGGTTTCTTGCAGCAGGCTTTATGAAAATAATCTGAATTATTTTCTCACCAAAAGGAATTTGCAAATATTTCTCACTGGAAGTGTTAAGAAACCCCTGCTTGCAATCCACGTTACAATGGATAAGTAAGTGTAGAGGAAAAAAGATGATAGGAGAGAGAGGGAGAGAGGGAGAGAGGGAGAGAGGGAGAGAGGGAGAGAGGGAGAGAGGGAGAGAGGGAGAGAGGGAGAGGGAGACAGTGTTTGGTGATGAGACTTAAGAATCTATTTCCAATGCTTATTACTATATATAAAGCACATCTTCATTATTTTATTTCTGTGAAAGAAAAATGACAGAATAACACCAGTAAAATTATTTCTTTCTGGACTTAAAATATGAAGATGTGTTTAAAATATCTTTGTTCATCTTCCTAAAGATCATTCTCACATTTTCATAATCAGGCAAGCCATATATTTACCTAAAGTATATCAAATTCCACTTACATAAATGCAAATGCACATTAGTAAACAGTTCTATAATCCATGTATTAAAATTTGTTCATTTTTAATTATAAATCTCTTTTTTACATCAGTAGTACAAACTGAGCTGTATCAATCAAAATTGCAAGGAAGAACCTCTTCTTTCTTGCAGACAAAAGTTTTAAACTATCCCAGTCACGCTCAAACCTCTGCAATCTTCTAGAAGCTCAGACTCCCAAAGGGCTGCATCAGGAGAAAAAGTTCCAAATACCACGTTTTTTCCTCCAGAAAAATCACACTATTTGTCTAAGTATTTATCAAGTTTGGATTTTGCCTTTTGCAGGGGAAAGAACAGAAGCACTCATGTTATGGCCAAATCATTTGGGAGCCAGTACACACACAAAAATACAGTATGTTTCCCCTGCCACAAAAATCTAAGAATCCCTTGGGCCTGCTAAAGCCTTCTCTCTCTAATTCGTGGATTTCTGTCCTGGATTTGGGACATGATAGATTGCAGGCACTCATTCAGAGAGCAGAGCACTCATTTCAGCTTGCTACTGAAAGTGGACTTTGCCATAAAGCACATAATATGAGGCAGGGATGATACATTTCAACATAGAGAGAGCCTGTGGTCATGTATTACTGGACACCTGAGTTTTAGTCACAATCTCTTTGTGACTTTGAGCCAGTCACTGCCTCCCTGATTCTCCATTTCCTTTCCCGGTGGATAAAGTGAGAGGATTGGATTAGATGAGCCCTGTCCAGGTCTAATATGGGTTCTTTCTGTTATAGGGAGTTCACTATATGCTACAGATACATGTGATCCTCAGTCTCTTATCTGAATAAAGAACTGTTTTCTCTTTAACGAAAGTCAAGTTAGAAACTCAAGAAATACCTGAAAAGGTAAAATGTTGCACTTGGAACCGAACCCTCTTTGAATAAAGGATAGGGGTGGGGGAAATAATCTTTAATTTTCATCAGAGAAGACTAACCTCAAACTTAAATGGATTTCTCTAAGCACATTTATAATGCCTGGCCAGAATTCAAAGATTGCGTGCACTGAAACACTAGCACTCTCTACACTCTTGGCTATAAGTAATTTTTTAAGACAGCCCTTTACAAGCCTTCAAATGAGACTTATGACATTTTCAGTGAACAATAATTTTAATTGTGAAGTGTGTATGGGAAAATAATTTTAAAGGCAGAAATCTGACATGTGAAAAGAGGTATTTTTATCGCAATAGAAATAATCTTTTTGCATTACTAATACTTACAGCAAATTTAAACACAAGTGATATCGAGTGATCACAAGAGGTTTTTTCTTTCAATTTTTTCTGAATTAAGATGTGATTGAAAATAAATGATAACAGCCAACAATTACTGAGTGCCAGGCATATCTAAGAACTTTACACATATTCTCTTAATTAGCTGTCTTGATACTCATATCAGGTAGATAGTTTGATTAGCTCCCTTTTACAGAAATGCAAACTGAGGCTCAGAGATGTTAAATAATGTTTTAAGTCATTCAGTTATTCAGTAATACATTCAGAAGTCTGAACCCATGCCATTTGGCTTTAGATCCTGTATCTTAACCACTATGTAATATTGCCTTTTGTAAAAGGTGCAAAACACTTTGTTGTGATGTTTATTTCATTTATTCCACAAGTATCTATTATGGGTCAGGGTCTCTTTGGATAGAGCAGTGTAAGTAACAAGGACAAAACTGCTTGCACTCACGGAGCTTACATTTTATTGTAGGAAGGCAGTTATTTCTTAGTTATAGATCAGAAAGAAAAATAGCGGTATGATAGCTGGCAATAGTGTTACATAAATAATTAAAGCAGAGTTGGGAAGTCAGGAGGACAGGAGCAGAACAGGGAAATTTTTTAAATAGGGCTTAAATAATATTGCCACCTAGACAGAGGCAAGAATAGTCTTTGTGAATACAATATCATCCATTAAAAATATAGTGTTGACCAAACTTCCTTTGGTAAATGTGAACCTCTTTGGTTATGCCTTTGTAAAAATTGTGTTGTTTCTCCCACTAAATACTTGACCAGGTTCCTCATCACTCTCTAAATGCAAGATAAAGATAGTTTTTTTTAGCAATTTCACGTTCATAAATTTTTGAGTTACTGTAAGCCCTATGCTCTTTATTGTTTAAAGACAAAATTAATTTGCCTCCAATACCTTCTTATCACTGTATTAAATGTTCTCATCTTAAACATTACAGATTTTGTGAGGAATCTTCCTTTGATTCCCCACTCTAAAGCCCTCCATGGATTTGACTAAATTCTCCGGCCCAGGATGTGCATTAGCCCTTTAAGGAAAGGCAAAAGAAAAAAATGATGCAAGAGGTCTTCCTGAGACCCAGTTTCCTTTCGCCACTACTCTCCCACCTTCTCTCCTCATTGAGCAGGACAGCAAGCATACTTAGAATAGGACAAGAAAAAGGACCAAGAATCTGTATTCTGACCAAGAGTAGGGCTGCTTTTGCTTAATCCATGAAATGGAGAAGCCAAATTGTCATTTGTTTTTCATTGAGAAATCTGCCAGGAAGTGTAACCAGAAGCCCTTCTCTCTAGAGGAACTGTCTCCACACACTTCAGTTCCTCTGCTCTAGTTCCACCCACAATGCTGATGGCAAACACTTTCCAAAATGAGCTTCTTTTACACCTAGAGGGAAAGGACTCTGTCCCCAGTATCTCACCCAAGGGAAATCTTGTTCTATTATTAAATGATCTATAGGGAAGGGAGAATGGGTATACAATGCCTGTAGGTGGAAAACTGGTCTTGCTGTGTTGTTTTTACTGTTTTTGAAAAAGGAAATATACATCTTTCAAGCAAATTCTAAAAATCTTTAAAATTTTGTGTTAAAAAAGTCTTCCAAGATAAAATTCTATGTAGCATGTATAGGACTAATTGGACATTCACCAACTTGTCAATAAAGGTGTTTCTGGGTGATTACGTTATTTATGATTTTTTATTATCCTCTTTTTAATATATTTTTATTTGATATGTAATACTTTTATAATCAGAAAAGGGAATGTTATACATTTTAAACCTGTTTTCACAGGAGGCTGTATATTTCTCACTGTATGTTTTGTAATATTATTTTCAAAATAAAGCAAGTATGTAAAAATCTTAAAATGTGATAAGGAAGTGAATCTATACTCTTCTATCTGTTCACAAGATTTTACAATAAATTTTGACTTTATTTTCTCAGCCTTGGAGAATACAAAGCATTGTGTATGAAAATATTGTTTCTCTTCCCTAAATATCCACTTAAAGGTAAAGTGATTTTGGATTCAAATAATAATTCTAAAATTCAGAAAATTTTTCCCTTGAGGAAAATCTACCAAACAAATTAGAACCTGAGTCAACATCAGTCTTTTCTTTACTAAACATGACACAAATGCTAGCAATGAACTTGATTTTTTTTTTTTTTTTAACTAAGAAAACCTGTTTACTGACCTCCCAGTGTTAGAAAGAGAGAACGCTGGAGCATCCCTGGTGTTTTTTCCTGGCAGGAAAATGTTAGCATTTTAACATTTGGCAAGCTGAAGGTTTTGACTCTGAAAAAAAACTTAAAGGCATAGCCATTATATTTTTATTTCACATTTTATTGAGTTTCCTTTTTTCTTTTTTGGTGACTTGTTGGATGTTTTCCCAATGAAGTGAAAATATTTTACATATGTATGTTTGGAGTATCTTTCTGGGAAGTTTGTTTTGCTTTAGAAAATATTTTTAGGAAAAAAAGAGATTCGAGACACTGCATTTTGGATATAAAAGTCAAAACTCTAACATGTTCATTACCAGTAATATTCCTTTACATTTTTCTGCCTTATATCAATTTTTAAAATTTATCCCATCCATAAAATTGGGTTCTCTACACAGTTAATAATTTTCAGTTTAAACTGATTCATTTTTAAAAAGAATATTTTTTTCTCCTGTTGGGTCTGAGTATTAACCATAATCATGTCAAGGTAAAGATGATATTCAAAAGGCACTATTCCTAATCTATTGCACTCTCCTCTCGACATTTTGAAGGCCAGTCCAAAAATCCTCACCCTAGGGGCATTAAGCCTAAAATAAATTTCCAAGAATCTCTCCCTAGGCCTTGGAGATGACTGAGAAATCTTGCGCAGGAAAACACCTCTGGTGAATGGATTGTAGGTGACAAAAGCCAGGGAAGGGGCCTTGGAGATTTCACTGAGGGATAGGGAGAGACCAGTTTAGGAAAGCAAAGAGGAGATCAAGACTAGAGAGGTGCCCAGTTCTAGATTACTTCCCAGGAAAACTTGACCTTTTGCGGGGAGCGAGAGGGGTGAAGTCATAGGTACAGGGTCTGAAAGAAGGCCCAAAGTCTTTATTTGGGGTCTCTATGTAGCAATAACTGAAAGGGCGGAGTGCATCTTTTCTTTCTCAGCTTAACACTTAGGTTCAAGAAGCATTTCGTTTTATTTATCAAAATACACACAATGAAGCAAATGAAGCTGTCTCTCACAGTCGGCGTGCCAGGCTGTGCTCCTTGACACCCCCATCCCATCAGTCCTTTCGCCTCGTATTTCGGGGTGCCTCTGCAGGTGGCGCTGGGGGCACTGCTGAGGGCTGGCGCTAGGACCTCGGCTGCAGCCACCACCGCGGCCAGGCTGGAGGCCTCTGGCAGCAGCTGAGCGCCTTCCCCACCCCCGCCCCTACTCAGCAGAGCTCATTAACAGGTGGAGTCGCACCCGGGGCGCCTGAAATCCCGCCTGGCTCCATAGAAACAAATCCTGCAGACCCAGAGCACCATCTGGGCGGGCTGTTTTTTGCGCTCTACGGGGAGGTCAGCATCACACGGAGCAGGGGCACCCGAAGGACGTGCACACCAGAGCGCAGTGACGCCCCCCATCCCTTTGTGCGCTCGGCGGCGCCGTCTCTGCTCCCCGGCTCCCCGCCTGGCCTCAGCTCCTAGCAGCCACGGAGGCACGTCGACCATTTCTCGAGAAGCAGGTTACGCCAGGGCAGGGAGGCGGCGGCGACAAAGTGCGCCCGCCGTGGAAAACCCAAATCCTTTGGGGCGCCTTATTCTGGAACGAGGCACAGTGTTCGAGCCCCGCGAGTGGGTTCCAGGGTACTAGGAGACCTCGCCCAGGAGTTCCCCAACCCCGCGGGGCCGTCGCCCCTGCCCGCGGCCTCCGCTGCCCCTCGGAGGGTATAAGTCCCACCTCCCCGAGCCCCCGCCGGGCCCGATGCTTTACCTGTTGGCGGCCAGCCGAGAAGCGATGTAGCCGCCCGGAATCTGGGTGATGATGTAGCCCCAAAAGAAAGAACCGTGGATCATCCCCACGGTCTCCGGGTCCCAGTTGAATTTGGCTTTCTAGGGGAGTAGGAAAACAAAACAAAACAAAAAACAGGTGGAGGGAGAGAGTAGAGTCAGTGCTTGGGCTGAAAATTCATGTTCAGTAATTCTCGGTCGAACAGCCCTCACCGCCCGGGGTACTCCCAGCATTCTGAGCATGGGGGTGGCTTAATTTTCGTTTCCTAACAAAATTGAAGCTGTATCTTCTTACGGAGAAGACATGCCTCTTTTAACTGAAAAACCGTGCTCGTTTGAAATGGATTGTGATTAATAGCGAAGTTGGGCGCCCTGGCTTTGCTCCCCGACGACTGCCAGGAAGGTCGGATCACCTCTGCGAGCGAGGAGTCATCAGGGCTTGAGTTTGGGAAATGAGGACTCCCCACGAAGGGATTCTGTTCGCTGGCTGGAGAAAGAGACACCTGACGCGGGTCCATTTAGCCGACGCCGACCACGCAGTAGTGGAATCGCTTGGAGAATGGAACCCAGCTGGAGAAATTCTGGGGAAGGGAGATGGGGAGCTTGGGATGGAAGGTGCTGAAGTCGGAGGACCTAGTAGGAAGGATGGTCCCAGCACAATGGGGATGGGCATAGGCCAGAAAGATTTGGAAAAAGCCCGGGGAAACTGGGGGACTCAGTGGAGGGGAAGGGGTTGTTCAGAGGTAGTCAGAAGAGCGGGAGAGGGTGTGTCTGAAGGTCGGGGCCTAACTCCGCCCTCACCAGCCTGGTCCGCTGCACAAGGTGAACCTTACAGTACACTGGGGAGAACTCTCTGCGCAGGAAAGATGAAAGAGCCCTTATCCGGCCTGGGGAACTGAGGACCCTTATTTTTCCCCCCTTTGAATAAAATTATGAAACCAAACGCACTTTGCACTGTTTCCCGGAATACCCAGGGCCCATCAGCGCTCACAGCTTCCCATCCACAGCCCGTCCCAAATTTTGCATCCCAACCCCCAACCCTCGCTCTGCTTGGCTTACGTTAGCTCAGATCACTAAACAGGAAGTCAGGGCCCACGGGTTTCTGTGACCTTGACGTTGACCCTCCTCTCCCTAAGCGTCACCCAACGCACATCCTAAGATTACGGGACTGGCTTCCCCGTGACCCCGAGACTGTCCTGCGCTGCATCGGCTCCCCTCCGACAGTCAGGTGGGACGCTCCTAAAGACCCCTCGGCTAAAACTGCCGATGTGTGTGCACAGTTGTTTGATTTGTTTTTCGGTTTCGTTTCATTTTGGTTATGGAGAATGTTGGCGAGAATCGGAAGCCGGGGAAAATTATAACTAACCTGCTGCTCTATTCTTCCGAGTAAAAGAAAATAGTTCGATTTAGATTTAGCGGACAGTATTAAGGACCAATTCCTTGTATAAAATCACTCTCCTCAAAAACCTAGTGAGCCAGATGTTTTATTTTACACTTTGCAGGGGAGAAGAGGAAGGCCCAGAGAACAGAAGAGACTTGCTCCAGCCTGAAAAGGGCTTGACTATACTGTCGCGTCCCAATCTAGAAGGGCAGTGCTCGAGGGGCCGGACAAGCCTTCCTCATTCAATGGGGATAGTGGGGCTCAAACAGGTGAAGTGGCTTTGCGAAACCACAGGGCCAGCTGTTGCCCACCTCCTTGATGACCTTGCCCCCGCGGTGGATGGTGCTGTTGTTGACCATGTCCACGATGGCCACGCCCAGGTTGCAGCGGATGCCGAAGGAGATGCAGAAGCCCAGGCCGCTCATGATGGCGATGATATAGCGACGTGGCAGACCGAAGCACCTGCAGTCGCACAGCGGCGCCTTCTTCTCAGGCACCTCCAGGGGCTTCCCATCCTCCGTCAGCTCGATGGTCTCCCCGGTCTCCTGCTTCTTCTCCAGCACCCTGCGCGGCACACCGTGGGGAGGCAAGGACGCCACGGGTTAGGCACCCCGACGCCGGCCCGTTCCCAGTTCCCAGGACCGGTCAGGACTCGGGGGATGGGCCCTGACCTGCTTCCCCTCCCTCAGGGGTTAGGGGGCTGGGGCGCCACCAGGCTTCAGGACCTCCCGGGTTCTCCAGCCTTCTTCCAGGCTCCATCCCCGCGGCAACATCTCTTCAACTTTAGTATCTTCTGTCCTATGGCAACCAGTGCCCATTCCCTCGGGATCCACCCCACAGCGCCTTGATTCACGTACACCGCCTGAGCCTAACTTTCTTGCGGGGTCTGCAGTTTGTGAGGGTGACCCGAAAGGCGCCTTCTCAGCGCCTGTGTAGACACCTCCCGCGTGCAGTGTTCTGCCCAGGCGACAGCCGCTTTCATCCAGCCACCCAGCCTCCCGAGGGCTGCTCCCTGGTGGGCGGGCCCAGGCACAGTCCTGCACCCACGCTACTCCTTCCTTCACAGCCAAGTTGAAGCTTTCCGGGTTGAGGACACCGGGATCCAACCCCCTCCCCGCCAGCTAAGCCCGGGAGCCCCTTGCACCAAGGCCTGTCCCGTCCGGCGCCCAAGCGGAGAAGGTCTGTGAACGCTCTTTCAGTGTCACGCACTCTCCTTCGCCTTCCTCCAGCTCCTAGGATGCCAGTTCAACATTTACTCTCCTGTTACACAGCTTACTCTTTTATCCCTTGTTACTTGAGTTTGAAACAAAGGCCTCCACAACATATGGCCGACACCTAAGATTCCTACTGCCAGAACATGAATAATTAATTATTCACAACCTTGTGTCACTACTATCTCAGTTACAAACACCGAAAAATGTCATGGACCCATTTCCAAAGAAGTAAAATGAGACTCCCAGATTATACCAATGCACCCGCAAATCAACTCTGGTAAGATGTTCCACACCAAGGTAGAAGATCTCACGTTTATGTTTCGTTTTGTGTTTTTTAACTTGCATAGTATTTCCTAAGATTTCACCCCACTGATTCAGTTGCTTTTAGGCTTTCGTCCTTGTGGGGAGGGGAAAGGGGAAAGGGGAAAGCAGAGTGATAGAATGGTTTTACTAAAAGCTGATAGTGTTGTTTTGGTCCACAATATATCAGCGAAATTTCTGTTTAAAAGAAGAGGAATGTGAAGGGTAACACACCGTGGACCCTTGAGATGGATATTTAAACAAAGAACCTCTCTGTTCACGATTTGCAGATGTTTTCCAATCCACCATATATCTTTTTTCTATGTGTGCCCCTTTAAATGATTATATCCACACACAATTGTTTTCATACCCGCAGGTAAAGCGAATGAAATTTTTAGATCAATTTCAAGAATGCATAGCTTGGGAGACGGCTGTCAAGCAATTTGAGAACTACCAGAAAAAAAAGGTCAAACTTCCAAATTCTACAAAATACCAACTGGGGAAACATCATAACTGTATTTGCGGCTATGTTAATACTTATTCCTAAAGCCCAATTCCAATGTTAGCGTACAGAGCAATTTATTCTAAGAGAGAAAAATTCAACTAATGTGATTTTTTTTCATATTGGCTTCATGTGCTCATATATGCAAAGTTAAACTCCGCACCTGAACTCCCCACCTGATGGCAGTTGAGCTGGGAAAGAACAGCTCTTTCCAGGGCAGCTGCGGGACTGCAGGGCCTTTGCAGTATCTACTGCCGCATAGGTGCATGATGGTGCCTACAAGAAGCCCACCAGGACCAGAGAGAGATTTGGAAAATTGGGAGGTGCCTTGGTCATTTTCTTTACATATCCTATACATTTCCAAAGGCTTCAATTTCTCAAATGCAAAAATTAGCGCTCTCTTAGAATCATTTATCCTTTTGTTTCTGCCCTTTCTTCTTGATTTTCACATTATTAAGAAAATGTGTATTCATTTAATATTCTTGAAAAATTTAAAGTTGTAAAATTTACAGAATAATTAGTATAGTGACTACAGGGAGGATTAAAATTTTAAATCATTTCTAGTACTTCCAAAGTCATTTTGCTGGTTATTATTATGGCTTTTCTTAAAAGCACTGTGACATTTCCCATGCAAGAAATAGACTTCTAGGAGAGGTCAAATAATTAAAAATGCATATACATTGTTTCAGATTTAAAGAGAGGAACTATTTCAGCTATCAATTATTGATATATTTTGATTCTTCTTCCTTCAGTACAGAAGGAAGATTCCACTGGGAGATTCTCTACTCAAGTGGTTTTAAAGCTGAAACCCAGCTTTCTTTTCACCACTACTCTTTGGAATTTTATTGTTTAATTTTTTAGGTGGTTGTGTTTTTTATTCATTTTTCTGCATTAAAGGATTTAATTTGGTGTCACTATAAGCAACAAAAGAAAGGCTCTTTGAACGGGTGCAGGTCATTTCTTAATTGTAAAGAGGATAAATCCTCGGTAGGAAAGGATAAGAATCTGCAGGTACCAAAACAAAAATCACACACACACACACACACACACACACACACACACACACACACACACACACACACACACACACACACACACACACCAGACAGGTTAATTTAGTGCAACATTCCTGAATTACTAAGTAGGTTTCCAGAGCAGCCCCGCTTCAGCAATGAGCAACAAAAAAGATTTTCCGAACATATTACAATCTCTCTAAGCAACCAGGACTTAAGGAAATAGCTCTGCAGATTTTTTTTCGTGCTGAGTCCCAGGCAAACAGAGGTTTGCTTTTCCTTACCTGTAGATCTGGCCGAGGGATTTTCCAGCAAAATTCTTTAGTCCCTCTTTTCCTGGGGTCAAAATCCTTTGTTTTACCGACTCCATTCCTGCAAAGCGTGGTGTCGGCTCTTGCCAGATTTAAATAGAAATCGCTAGGAAAGGGGAGAGTGGCGCATATTGTCTTAATCGCTTAAGGTAGTTGTAGGTTTTTTCTTCTCAGCAGAACGGTATCGGTGTGCCTCTTGCAAGAGTGCGAGTGAGAGAGGGGAGGGAGAGTGAGAATGGGAATACAACAGAATAGCTGCATGCAACCCACGGGTTTCCTAATAGGAGAGTTGGTAGACACAATCAGAAAGTCTCATTGGAAGGGGAGGATCCGGTGGCAAAGGGCGCACGCAGTGCCATGGTATTTGGGCGGGTGCAGATGAGTCCTTGTCCTGGAAGTCAGTCCACTGGAAAACAATGTAAATTCCCGGTTTTGAAAGCCTTGTTGCTGTCAAATCTTCTGCCTTTTAAACGTGGGCGGAAATACCACAGAACCCTTGTGTAAGGACAAAGTCAAAAGAATAGTACTTTTTAAAATGGTGCCTTTGCGGTAAGGAGCAGAGCAATTCCAAAACTCATGGGAGCATCTTAGGTCTCAAGTGAGCGATACTGCTATAGTTTTTCCTCCTTGCCCACGACCTCCTCCCATCACGCCGGCGCAAACTCCGCTCTGCGGTAGTGTCGAATTAAGATGGAGAAAGCCTGCTGCTCTTTGAGGACGTGAGTAAATAACAGATACACGGTTCTGATTTGGGCAGCGTCAGGGAAGATTTTGTTTTCAGCACCGCTGACAGAGCCCGTCTGGGCGCTTCTCGGAAAAATTGTTCAGCACCAAGGACAGAGTAAGTTTCAGGAAAAGGGGAGGTTTCTTTTGGCTGGCCAGGTTGCCAACTTTCTAGGGGAACTGGGAGGATGGCCCTGACCAAAGACTATACTGGGGATCTTCAGGAATGGATGCTATGGAAACCAAGTGAGAAGATGTCATCATCGCCAGGGTTTGCAGGGAGCATGGTGCATTGAGCTCTGCAAAAGAGAAAGACTTTATTAAAAATTGACAAGTTACTTCTAGTTTCCTATGTTTTGCCCAGCACGCTGATGCCAGCTCTGACAGTGTTGCAGGGAAGGAAGGTTACAGCACATTTTACTTATGTTTGTGTTATTTGGGGCACCGGGGCTCCCTTGAATATAAAATATATGTATACAAAGTGCATAATTATATTGTTCCTGTGTTTTGTTTTAACCCCTGATAGGTAAGAAAAAAAAGGAAGGAAGAAAGGAGGAAAGAGAAGGAAGAAGCAAGAAAGAGGGATAGAGGGAAGGAGGGAGGTGGGGGAGGGAATAGAGAAATAATTTAAAAAAGAATAGTTTTCCTGTGTTCTTGGTTAAATAAAAGAGAAGCAGTTTAATATAAATTCCTTGGAATTGTATGCTTCTTCACTTAACTAATTTTCAGCACACTACTGAAATACCAATATACTGATGAAATTTGTGGCTATACCTTGTGCTTGTTAACAAATTATCATTGATTATATTTTCAAGATTTATTTAAAATTATTTATAATCGTTTAAAATGTAATTTTTATTTTGTACCATCTTCTCCTAAAGTAGAACTACAGAGAGAAATTCATGTAAGATATTTGCTTTCACATATATAGGAATAGCATCAATGAATCTATTTCATTAAGCAAAGCAAGAAAACAATGCAAGCTTAATGTTAATTATTAATGCATTTGACATGAATCACGAACCTCTTAGATGAAATTCAGGCAAATAGTTACAAAACAGATTGTCCTTGAAACACATTCGCAAAGTCAAAATCCTTCAATTTCCTTTAAGCCAACAGGGGGAGTAGATTTTTCTTAGGGATTCTGTTACCGTATCTCAGAAGTATGGATCTAAGTACAGAATCATGTAAGAATATTACCCAAATAGGCCAAATAATACAATGAATATGCATAAACTGAATGGATAGCTGAAAAAAATTTCAAAAGTAGCTAAAACTACCATTATTAAATTTAATATTTATCAAATTATATTTTCTATGAATTATAATAAAGAAAAGGATACCGGAAGCATCTTTCTCTTATTTTGTTGTGCATTAAAATATATATTTCCTATTACAATACTGAACAAGATTTTTCTAAAACTCTGGAATGCCTCGAAATAGTATCTACCCCCAAGGTGATCAACTGTAAAAAGGGAAAAAAGAAAACTCATTAAACTACCTTCCTCCAAACAAAAGATTCAAGCTTGTCAGGACTTGACTCATCAAGTGTTTTTCAAAATATCTAAGTTTTTCAAATCTTTAGTGACCAAGTTCATTAAATTTAATTCATTTGGGATATCCATTATTTTTAAATTCCAGAAAGTTATATAAAAAAGAGAAGTCAAAGAAATATCTGTGAAGCTATGATGGTGACATAAAAATGATTTTTCCAAGCATTCCTGCCTAAGTTTCACCCAAAATGATTAGAGATCTAAACCACTGGCAAACTTGATTGCTAAGTCATGTGTGTGTGTGTGTGTATATATATTCATATATACCATATATATGAATGATACAAATCCAACACAAAAGCATTGTTTGTAGAGTAAAATAATTACATTCATCTTATTGAAATCAATGTCATTTGGCTCTCTCCTCCATTCTCTTGATAAAAGTGTGAGTGTTTAAATCAGAATTACTGCTAATATTAATCTATTCATACTAAAAATATTTATTTAGTGCTAAAAATTTCACTAGGTTCTGAGGCTGTTCCCTGAAAGATCTCACAAGCTGCATGGGAAATAGACACATAAATACAATGACAGATACTTCTGGGTGAAATTGGACAAGTTAAGTAACCCAGCCTGGGAGTATAAAGTGTACAGAAAAGATTTCAGGAAGTGATGTTTCCTTGTCTGTCTTAAGACTTGAAGAGAAACTTAGTCCTGTAAAAATGATGACAGCCCAGGAAATTGGGTGGGGAATGATGGTGGCACTTGGGGAGATCCCAGCCAGAGGAGAGACATCTTGAGCAAAGTCATAAACAAGGGGAAAATGTTGTATGTGAAAAATTACAAGAATTGTTGCTAGGCTACAATTTAGGCTATTCTTAACAGCTACACCCAATATTAGAGACACATATTTACATACTACTTACTAATCCAACATATTTTCTTCATGCATGGTCCCCAAATCCAAACACTGAACATGTACTTTTGTGACCTTACTTTCACCAGATTTATCTTTATGCAAGGAAATATTAGTAGTTATACATATGACATTCATTTAGGGACATCGAAAAAGTCTTCCATTCTCTGGACACCTTCCCTTACTGTTAATATTTTCCATCCAATTTTAGCCTTAAATTACATTATTAGGCAATTCTTTCTCTGGTAGAATTGTCCCCTTTATCCAAGCACTCTTAGCAATAAAAGGAGAAGGTTTCATTGACTATAACTAACATGTGTAGTGTTACAATTTATGAATGACTTTCATTTACATTATCTCATTTATTCTTTGGAACGATTCTTCAAAATAACTAATTTCATTCCCAGTTTTTTTTTATTCCCAGTTTATTGAGGAGGAAAATGAGATTTAATGAATTGCCTGAAGTCATGCAACCAGTGATGAAGAAGCAGTATGGGTTAGAGTAGTTTTTCACCATTTAAGATTTTGTTAAAATACAGATTCTGATTCAATAGCTCTACAGTGGAGCCCAAGATTCAGCAATTCTAACAAGTTCAGGGCTGCACCTGTGGATCACGATTTGAATATCAATGGTGTAGATTTGAAATGTGAAATCAGCTGACCTGCGTTTGGGTCCTGGCTCTGCCGATTAGCATCCCTGCAACTTTGAATCAATTACTTAACTTTAATAAACTTTGGTTTCCTTATTTGTACAAATGAAGGCTTGCAGTAAGTGATCTCTATCAGCCCTTCCACTTATAAAAGTCTCTGACTTTTTCATTAATTTATTCATTGATGTAGAACAATATTTTCTTCATTTCTTCCACCTTAAGATTTTTTTTATTGTATTTGAACTAAACAGCTAATAATGAACTGAAAAAAAAATGCCAATGATATAGAGAAATATGTT